>NC_035449.2:5789826-6389826 GCF_002127325.2 Helianthus annuus
TCGTTAAAGAAGGTATATGCCAAATCGCTCAGGTCTATGTATGCATCGTACGAAGTCGATGGAGAGTCCTTCACGGCACAATCGGCACAGGGACGACTATCGTCCAGGTCTTTGCTAGAGTTGAAGGTAAGGTCGGGAGCAACGAGGTTGTTTTCATTTGAATACGACCCCAACAATTCTTCTTGGTCATTGTCTTGAGATGAATCAAGGAAATCCATCTTAAGTTCTTTTAACCAATTAAGAACTAGATCTTCTAATTGAAATAGTTCGTCGAGTAGCATTTCTCCTAGAATATCTGGTTGGGCGCTTTCGAGGGAGAGATAGGGATTATTTTTACTTTCGCCCCTCTTAAGGCTACAGGAAAACGATGGGTCTATATAATGGGGCTTATAATTTAGAAAATAACATTCTAATTCTTTATGAAGGCCACGACATAATTGACACCACGTACCATAAGAGTGTCGAAAGTAAAAACTATTACTATCACTCATGTTTGTGTCAGAAATTACCAACCGTCGGGATCTTACGGTTCCATTTTCAGTAGCTGAATCTTGGGCACGGGGGCGTGTTCAGTGGGCACGGCCCCGTGTTCAGCGTGCTGTCTGACTTAAAACATGATTGCCAGTTCCAATGATTGGGCACGGGGCGTGTTCAGCGGGCACGACCCGTGCTGAGATCTGCAGAAGCTGAAAAATTAAGAAAATCCTAAAAAATAAAAATAGAATAGAAAAAATGATTAGGCCGCTGATTCCTAACTTTCTTAAAATCCTTGTGTCCCCGGCAACGACGCCAAAGACTTGATGCGCGTCGGTGTGTTATAATTTAGGTATATATTTTAAGCCCTTTTTACACTTTTTAGCTAAGTTTTAAATTTATAAACATGATATTCACTAACACTAAACACACATATGGGCAAATGCACCCATCATGGACGTAGTATAGTGTTGGTAAGATACCGAGGTCGTCCAAGGACACAAGAGCTTTTATTACGGTTTATCCTCAACGTCTAATCAAATCAAAATGTTAGAAAAATGTTTTTAAACTAGAAAAATAAAACTAACTAAAATGCTGAAAATAAAATAAATATAAAAACAGATAGACAAGATGAATCACTTGGATCCGACTCGTGTGTAGTGTAACCTTTGATTATTTTCGCACTTTTGCACTTGTTTAAGAGATTACCTTAGTTATTGTAGTAGGCCCCTTTTTTGAAGGTGACGTTACCCTCAACCCAGTAGTTTGAGTCAGCAAGGATACAATCATAAAGGGTCGGATTGTTGAAAGATAATTAATTAAGTTATTAATGCATAATGTGGTAGGCCCCTCTTTTGAGGGGGTCAAAGAGTTTGGACCCCCGCCATCCAATACCGATGGGTATTGAAGGAGGTCCTACTAAATTTGACCCAGGTCCTTTGCAGGATCTATACACTGAACAATGCCAAGACTCTTACCAAACCGTTCCCTTAACCCCCGACCAGGTAGCCAACATACCTCCATATAGACCGTGGAGATATGAATGATGAAAATCTTTTATTTTATATAAACAGTAAAATAATGCCAACACACCACGGACAAACGATAAGGAAGAATCACCTTCAACATAAGAAACTAGTAATTAATGTCATTAATACAAAACCAATTAAAAAGTGCAAAAGATTAAAAATAAAAAGTATTACACTAAACACTTGTCTTCACCAAGTGATGTAAGAGACTTAGGCAAACATGGCCTTTAATTGTCAAGAACTTTTACTATCAATCTTGGATCCCGAGACGACTCACACACTCTATGATGGACAATGAATGATGGTGGTGGATGATGGTGTTGTGATGGTGGTGGATGGTGGTTGAAGTGTGAGAGAGGTGGTGTGCCAAGGGATGAGTTGCAAGAGCTCCAAGCACTCCTATTTATAGGCTGAACAGAAGCTCGGGCACGGCCCCGTGTCCATTGGGCAAGGCCCCGTGTCCATCCTACTCTCTTTCTTCATTAAATGCAGTTTGTCTGCATTAGTTGACCACGCCCCCCGTGTCTACTGAGCACGGCCCCGTGTGCACAAGCATATCTGTACTATTAAGATTTGCCTGGATTTTGCGAATCTTAAAGTTTACCACGGCCCCGTGTCCGCTGAGTACAGGCCCCGTGGTGGGCAATGGAAGCTTCTAACACTTTGTCTTTTCTGCTGACACTTGGGCACACCCCCATGCTCACTAAGCACGGGGCGTGTTCAGTCTTCTGTCTTCTTGTTTTGCTTAGGAAGATGCTGTCGGGAAGTCGGGCATGCCACGTTTGTTCCTTTTCTTGTATTTATGTCAGATTTAGCTGGCTTTTTGCTTCTTTTGTTCATTTGAGTTCATTTAATCCTGAAAATACAAAAGGAAGACAGAAGCACAATTTTTCCAACATTAGTAGTAAAAAAAGGTTAGTTTTATGCCACAATTGATGTAATTTATATGTTGCATTTTGTGTACATCAATAATCATCCACGAAAAATAAAGTGAGATAACTAGAAATAAAACCGCATCACCAAACACTATTACAATCTTTCCTTTTATACCCTCACATTCCAACTAACAACTAACATTCCTCTAACGATCTCTCAACTAACAACTAACATCCAGCCAACTGTCCAACTAACTCAACAACCTGCTACCTCTGTTAACTAACTCTTTTAACCTCTGTTGCCTGATTTCTTTTAACCTCTGTTGACTAACCCTTTAAACCTCTGTTGACTAACCCCTTTTTAACCTTTGTTGACTAACCCTTTTAACCTCTGTTGACTAACCCACTTTTAACCTCTGTTGACTAATCCGTTCTAACCTCTTTTGACCATTAGTTCGTATCACCAGCTTCCTCTCATCTCTAGTCTTAAACTCAACCAAATACATATAATAATCACCTTTCATTTTCAAATAAAACACCTTCGAATCACCACCAGATGCAGATCCAATCAGTTTCTAATCCAGAACCTTCAAAATACCATCGCAAATTGATGATAACTCCGACTCAATCTGATTAAAAATCAAATCTGATTAAAAACATACCCTACACTTTTACAATCTTTCCTTTTATACCCTCACATTCCAACTAACATTCCTCTAACTACCTCTCAACTAACAACTAACATCTAGCTAGCTGTCCAACTAACTTAACAACCTGTTAACAGAGTCTTTTAACCCCTGTTGCCTGATCCCTTTTAATCTCTGTTGACTAACCCTTTTAACCTCTGTTGACTAACCCTCTTTAAACCTCTGTTGACTAATCCGTTCTAATCTCTGTTGACAAACCCTCTTTTAACCCCTATTGACTAATCCGTTCTAACCTCTGTTGACCATTAGTTCGTATCACCAGCTTCCTCTCATCTCCAGTCTTAAACTCAGCCAAATACCTGTAATAATCACCTTTCATTTTCAAATAAAAAACCTTCGAATCACGACCAGATGTAGATCCAATAAGTTTCGAATCCAGAACCTTCAAAATACCGTAAATCGACGATAACTCCGACTCAATCTAATTAAAAATCACAAATGATTAAAAATTGATTATGTTAGATTATATCAACAGATTGAATAAAAAAATCACAACTTATTAAAAATTGATTATGTTAGATTATATCAACAGATTGAATAAAAATCATACCTTTTGATTCAAACTTTAATAATCTTGAAGCCCTAAAATTAAAGAAATGATTGAAAATCATTCACAACCATAAAAAATCATTCACAGCCAATCAACTAACCTGAGCTGAAATAGAACTCAAGAGCAGAACCAAGCCACTGCTATATATGGTTTATTTCATTATTTTGACGAATAATGAATGATTTATTTCATTATTTTGGAATAAAAATATCACTTGAGTTTGAAAATAACCTTGTGTAAAGCAACTAAAGCTGGTGCACATATTCAAATAAATTATCTCTTTAAAAACTTATAAAAAAAAACTGAGAAATCTTATAGGATAACGCCTCACCTTTTCTTGTAGTTGTCCAACTTTATCTGCCACAAAAGCATGCTCAGCCTCCAGTATCTCGAGCTCAAATTCAACTCCTCTTGAAGCCGTCAGCTACATATACGGTACCATCCAAGTTTGAAACTTTGAATAATAGCTAACTAATTATGCATGTAATTTGATACTTCCAAACAAACTTACTTTACTTCCACTCGGTCCAGTTTCTTTCTTTGAGGTCAGCTCTACATAAAAAGGGTGGATAAGATTAGAATTTAACATCAAATATATCATCAAGCTGAAATAAAATTATAGTAAATAAAATTAACACTTCATGTAAAGAAATAAAAATTAAAAAAAAATGAGCAGGTGCATACTAAAGTTTTAGCACATGTTCCCTTGAAACAAAAACATGAATCAAGACATAGGCTGGCCATCCTCTTTATTGTTTCTTTCGTCAAATTGCAGAAGCTTCAAGTAGAAGGAAGAAGAAAGCGTCGTGTAGGAGAAGATGGCTCTGGGGTTTGAGTGTGTAATTTTGTTAAAATATACATCAACATTTTATAATACAATTCTATTGTTATACGGACATAACTTAATAAATGTTTCTCTTTTTTCATGTTACTGAATGAGCGGAGCTATATGGGTCACAACAGTTGAGATATTGGGCTGCTTGGTCTGCTGTTGGGCTGGACTGAGGAGATTGAAGACTGAAGGCTATTGAAGATCCATGGGCTGGTTTGTTATAACAACTCAGATCCATCCGGGTTTACCGGGTATTGTTTATGAACCCGGGTCAGTATAAATAAGTGTTCTGGGGTACAGTACAGATCCGTTCAACTCGTTCAGTTGCAGATATTTTGTTCTCTCGTGCGCTCTCTCTTGTATAGGCAATCTAGGGTTTTGTTTAAAGAGAGTTTCTCTGTGTCTCTTTCCAGTCGATATCGTGTTGATAATCTGCTTGTGAGGAGAGTTGTAAGAGTCTTGAGATTCTTTGTAATTCCAGTTCTGATTGTTTTCTTAGGGTTAATAATATCTTTGAAAGTGGAGCCAGAAGTATCTTACTTATTTATAAATATTACATTTGAATTTGAAAATGGAGCCAAAAGTATCTTATTTATCTAATACATATATTTAAATATTAAATATAAAATTGGGAAAAATAAATTTGATGATGTAATAATAACATAAGAAAAGCTGAGTTGGCGTGTCCAAGGGCTTGACACCTCAGCTTTTCTTATGTCAGCACCATTTCCTTTTTATAGAAAGTATAGATTAGTGTGCTTTTGTTTTAATACACACACTAATATAATATAAAAAATAAAAAAAACTTTGGGTCCCTCGAGAGAATAGGCCCTATGTGGTCGCTCCCCCAGCACATCGCCTGGGCTGGCCTTGGTCAATCTTGACCTTTCCCACTTAGATCTAGGGTCTCTTTAATCGATATTTTTAGGCAACAAAGAAGTAAACCAAAAAATCGGCATGTCTTGTTGAGTTTGATTGGGGTATATCCTTGCAGCAAAAACAAATACCATAACAACAATCGTATCCAGTAAAATATCCCACAAATAGCAAAGCTTTTGATAGGGAAGAGTGAGATGTGTGCAAACCTTATCTCTATCCTTGAAAATCGATATCTTGCATTCAGTGATTCGTGTTGGTTTTTGTAACCCTAGAAGGTTGCAAAACAAACTGACCGGATCTGTGTAGCTGTTCTTCTAATCAGTTCTTGTAGCCCTAAGTGAAGGCTGCAAGACTGATTTACAGGAGTTATACGCACCCCCTGGTGAGTTCGTTCCTTGATTCTGTTCTTTTTAAATTTCTGTTCTTGCATTAGGCATTTTGTTTGCCGGACTAGTCGGGCCGGTGTTGATTGGGACACAGGAAGGGTACATCCTGTTGCATTTTAGTTGTTATATGTTTGTGGCTTGATTCTTGCTTTGTTTGTTGTTTGTTTCCTGTTCTGGTTGTTACTTGTTTCATTTTTGTTTACTACTTGTTGTTGCTGGTCGTTAGATTGTGTCTAGTCGGCTCCCTTGATAAGGCTTGCAGAGGCACCTTGAGTGATGACCCTCTGATCTCCTGTCAAGGTTTCGCCATTTTTAGGATTTGTGATTGTTGTGATTCTTTAGTGTTATTGTTGCAACTCACTGGTTGTTGTTCTTAGTTGTTACTTATTTTGGTGTTACAATGGTTGATGGTCCTGTTGTTACAAGTGGTGGTTCAGGTCCTAGTGATCCACCACCTGAGACACTTGTGAGTAAACTTGATGTAAGTGACCCGTTATACTTGCATCCATCTGATTCGAGTAACTTGACTATTGTTTCTATTAAACTTAAAGGTTCTGAGAATTACACAATTTGGTCTAATGCTATGCAACTTGCTTTACAAGTAAAAAATAAATGGGGATTTATTGACAAAAGTTGTGTTAAATCTGAAACAAATGAGATTCTTGCTAGGCAGTGGGATAGATGTAACTCTATAGTTTTAACTAGGATCTTGAATTCAATTAGTGAAGAGTTATATATGGGTAATGTCTTTTCTAAATTGGCTAGTAATGTTTGGTTAGATTTGAAAGAAACTCATAACAAGGTTGATGGATCTGTCGTGTTTGATTTGTATCAGAAAATTAACTCATTTAGTCAAAATGGATCTAGTGTATCTGATTACTATCATAAGTTGAATGTTATGTGGGGTCAGTTAGATCAGATTTTGCAGTTGCCTTCCTGTTCGTGTAATGCTGCTAAGGAATTCAATGATTTTAATCATATGATAAAATTAATGCAGTTTTTAATGGGGTTGGATAATGAGTATCAAGGAGTTAGAACTAATCTTTTGATGAAAGAAACGTTACCTACTGTTAAAGAAGCTTTTGCTGTAGTTTCTAGAGAGGAATCTCATAGAAACTATCGTAGTGGTAATAAGAAAAAGCCAAACATATCTTTTGTTTCTAAAGTCAGTCCACCTGTTGAGTTCAAGAAAACTAATAAAGGTTTAAATCAAAATCTAAAATGTACTCATTGTAATAAGGTTGGGCATACAATAGAGAAGTGTTTTGAGATTATTGGGTATCCCTCTTGGATGAAACCACCAAGGGGAAATCAAGGAAAGAAGAATAGTTCTAGTAATAGTTCTAAAATTAATGAGTCAAGTGTTCCTATTACTGCTTTAACTTCTGATCAGTTGACTAAATTGCTGAGTTTGATTGACAGAACACCTGAATCGTCACATAGCTGTAATGTTTCAGGTGGGTTGTTTTGCTCAACTGTGTTTAGCAGTCCTGTTTATTCTTTTGGTTGTGATGTGAGTATAGGGTTAGGTTGGATAATAGATTAAGGGGCTAATAATCACATGGTAAAATCTGAAACAAATTTAACTAATTATATTGATGTTTCCAATCTTAAAATTCAAGTAAAGCATCCTAATGGTACAAATGCTTATGTAACTAAAATTGGAACTTTTAAATTGGCTGATGGTGTGGTTTTACATGATGTTTTTGTTGTCCCTGAATATAGTGTTAACCTAATTTCTGTACATAAGTTAGCCAGGGATAATAAGTTGTTTGTTGGATTTGATGAACATAAGTGTTATATACAGGACTTGTTAACAGGGAAAATCTTGGTGATTGGTAATCAACTTCAAGGTTTATACATGTGTGGTAATGCAGTTGTGTCTAATCTGTCTATCTTTAATGCTTCAGTGTATAAACTGTGGCACTCTAGATTAGGACACCCTGCTGATCAAGCTATTAAAATGTTTAAAGATACTTTAAACATTTCAACTGAGGTTGATCATGGCCCTTGTGAGGTATGTCATAGGGCTAAGCAGCATAGGGAACCCTTTCCTTTGAGTGAACATAAGAGCTATCAGTTGGGAGAGCTGGTTCACTTAGATGTTTGGGGTCCTTATAGAGTTGCTAGTAGAGAAGGTCACAAGTATTTCTTGACTATTGTTGATGACTATTCCCGGGCTGTTTGGGTTTGTCTTATGAAAAATAAAACTGAAGTTTTTGTTAATATAAGACATTTTGTTAACATTGTCAAAACTCAATTTAAACAAACAGTGAAATGTTTTAGAAGTGATAATGGTTCAGAATTTGTTAACAATCAAATGAGTCAGTTTTGTAGTCAGTTGGGAATAGTTCATCAAACTTCGTGTGCCTATACTCCTCAACAAAATGGAATTGTTGAGAGAAAGCATAGGCACTTGCTGAATGTTACTAGAGCTTTACTATTCCAAAGTAATTTACCTGTTAAGTTTTGGCATGAATGTGTTTTAACTGCTGCCTATCTTATTAATAGGACTCCATCCTCTGTGCTTGCTGGAAAGACACCTTATGAATTAGTTTATAAATTGTTAAAGCACCGGATCGATGACGAACATCAAACATTGCACTTGATTCAAGACATGAAGAACAAAATATGAACAAGCTAGAAATCTGTAGAAGATGAAACTCTTTATTGATGAATCAGTCATCACAGATTACATACCAAAGGAGTATACATCATCTACAAGCTGGTTTAGATCACAAAGATCTAAACCTAGCTTTCTCTCACTAACACATAGTCTCTCTGGAGAGGTGCACAAAGCTTCTTTCTTTCTCTCGTTGTCGTTCTTCTATGCTGCCCTAATCCTATACAACACATATATATAGACTATGGACAAAACTCAGACAAAACAATTTACACAACAACCAAACCCCTGACCAAAGTTCTAGACCAAAACTTGGACAAATTGTCCAAGGATAAACCTTGGACTAAGTTCCAAGATATGTACAATAAAGACCCTAACAATTGTAAGGCATGCACTTTTCACCCAAAGTGCCTTAACAAACTCCCCCTTGATCAGTGCATGGTCTTCATGTGGTCTAGAACTCTTCATTATCGTTTACTTTAACTTGGACTTCTGCTTTGGTTGACCAGAACTGATAAGTGACAGTTACCCGGCAGGAACTGCACTTACAGTCTCCCCCTTAACTGTTGCATCAGTTCTGTGTGGCATCGATAATCTTCACTCACCGGATACTGCACTTACAGACTCCCCCTTGACTGATGATATCATGCATGCTTTCAACTTTAGCTGAGACTTGATCTTTTAGGTAGAGCACAACGATCTTCAACCCTTCTAATTAAAGACTTGCTGACGATCACTTAAGGCCGCTTTGAGAAACCCGAAGAATCCAACATCAAACACTATAGATCCTCCCCCTCAAACTACTTCCGAATCAAGTTAACGCGAACTGATCTACAACCACATGTAGGAATATCGCTCGATACATTAATCTTCAAACCTAACCGGTAGCAGAAAGAAACATTGGATTTCCAATGCCCAACCTTGAACACTTCAAACTTCACAAAGACATGAAGCTCAATTCGATAAGTTAATAACAAACTGAACTTTGTAAAAGTACATCCACCATCTTAATCAAAAGTCTTCAACCCTTCATGTATGATCTCATCTCGTCACGAATCTTCATGAATCAATCTCCTATCTTCACGAATCCCCTGAATCCCCGATGGCTTTCATCTCCGACCTTCCCCTCAAATCAAGAAGCCCCACATTATTTCGAGACCAGAACTAATCTTCTCTACTCTAAATAGCAACTTAATAAGGCTCAATCTTCAACTAGTCATCAACCGAGAATTCAGCTTCATCATGTCAGCACTTGATTAATAACATAAACACACGTGACAAAAACTCCATCACACACAAGCTATTTCATGCACAAGCTTTATATTTACAAAGAAAACAGGAACTTCAAAATTTTTACTCCCCCTTTTTCTTTGTAAACAATACAAAAGTCCAAGCACGTCTTATTCTCTTCACCTCCTCACTTGATCCGAACAACATAAGTGCCATAAAACTTTTCGATACTCCGAAACCGACTTCAAGTTTCCAAACTACACATAATTCTGACTCTTAGTTAGTTATCCGGTACCCCAGGTAACCCGGAATAACTAGAAAAACTCGGAACATGCACAACTCGAAACTTCCGAACTACACAAGCTTCTAAACTTAGTTAAAAATCCGGTACCCCAGGTAACCCGGAATTCTAGAAAATTCGGAACTCGTAAAACCCGAAAGCTCTTGAAGCCTCAGATCAGATCATCTGAGCAGTATTTGGAGTACAACGGAATTCAAAACAAGCAAGGAAATAAAGGAAACTCTGAAGAAAACCCGGAACAACTTGGAACAAATCCAAGAGTTTCAATCCGACTTTAAAGCTCGCACTCCAAAAGTGGTTAAAACTCGGAACTAAAACTCGGATAGAGAGAGCTCGGACTGTAAAAGCTGTGAACATTAGACTATTGTTGTTAAAACTCGGATTCTTTCGTCATTTGTAAACACTCGGAAACTCTAATAGGACCGTAAAACTCGGAATCACGAATAACAGATGTTTTTGACTGTTCAAACTATCAAGACTCGGAGACATATTGATGTCAAACTCGGAGAAACAAAAAGTCGGAGACATATTGATGTAAAACTCGGAAAAACATAAGATGTCTTCAATACTCGTACCCACATACAAAATTCGGAGACACATAACTCGAAACAGTGAATTAATTCAGAGACACATAACTCGGAACAGTGAATTAAAGTTTTGACCTTTCAAAAACACTGTTTGAAGCTCGGAATTAATGAGAGACATAAAACTCGGAATAGAACCTCGGAATCGACTGTTTAAAAAAAACTCAGATCAGATCATAACCATATAAACAGTTAAACTCGTAATAACAATTGACTGTTCAAAACTCGGAGTACCAAAAACTCGGAGTACAAAAAAAAAAAAATCGGAATACAGAAAACTCAGACAATATCGGCACTGTTAAGTTTGAAACTCGGTGATTTGACAATTTATGTTTGAAACTCGGAGTTGTTAACTTTAACTTTGAAACTTAGACAATATTAACTTTGAAACTCGGAGAACATTAACTTTGAAACTCGGAACTGACACATATGAACAGATCATAACTTCAAAACTCGGAAATAACACATATGAACATATTAAAGCTCGGAGACAGGTCGGACACTCATTTCAAAACTCGGACCAGTTTTGACTGTTTAAACTCAGATCATCACTACTTCACTGTAAAATTCGGAACAAAACATTGTTTGTGACAACTCGAGTTTTCGACCTTCGTTGACTTTGACTGATTAGTCGTTTGACTTATTGACTGGTAATGTGCACGTTATGTGATAATGAGACTATTGTGAATATTGCATGTTATGTGTTAATGATATAATGTGAACCTGGGAGTACACACTCGAACTAGCTAAGTCTTGTAAAACTTTGTAAAACTTTCACGAATCAACTCGACGAATCAGAAGCTTGATCCGTCAATTCAATCTCGACGAAACAGGAAGTCTGTTTCGCCAACATCACCTCGACGAAACAAGTGTCTCGCCGGCCCATCTGTTTCGCCAAGCCCAGTAAGGGCCCATTACGTGAATACATGTATAATAACGTGAACTGGCTTACATTTTATACCTTTGGCAAATCAGAAAACCCTAGAACCCTCTGTGTGACGGTAGCTCTTCCTTGGAAGCTAGATCCTTCCTGTTCGATCAATCGTCTCTCTCGAAATCCCTAACTTGGTTAGTATCGCGTACTTGTTCGGTTTGAGTTTTACGCACATTCATGTATCGGATTTTATCCAAAGCTATGGTTTTATATTCAGGTTGTTGAATGCGTATGAATGAGTTATGTTTGATTGATTTGTTTTGTGTCTACGAATGAATCATGATTTCAACTTAGGGTTGTGATAGCTTGTTAGAATCTGGATTAATGTAGAACAAGATGTATGATGCTTATGTTCGTTTGATATTTTAACACCATGATTGCCGTCCGTTTGTAATCGATTAAATGATATATGTTAGTCTTGTTGATTGGTTACGGATCGAATCGGTGTTATTATCATGAATCTATCTACGTTTAGTTAACTTACGAATCGCGTATTGATTAGATGATGATTGTACGTTGAACGATTTCTATATGATTACTGGTAGATGTGGTAACGGCTGTTCATGATTATTAGGGTTTCTGTGATGAAACTGTAACTGATTAGCGTAATTGACGTAACTGACATGTTGACGTAACTGCTGCCTTGACGAATTTGAATGTTTGACGAACTGGAATTCTTGACGAAACAAGATTGTGTTTCGCCAAGAGTAATCGGCGAAACAGGCTTTGTGTTTCGCCAAGGATCATCGACGAAATAGAAATGTGATTGGTCAAAGGATGTTTGACGAAACAGAATGTGTTTCGTCAAACCTGTGATTTGCCAATGTTGTGTTTCGCCGAGGGTAGTTGGCGAAACAGAATATTCTGCACAGTAACCTGACTTAACTCTGTTAGAAGTTAACTGAGATACATGACTGCTGTTAAGTATAAGACGTTACATATATGACTACGAATACGTGCAATGTGATACTCGGTGCTTGTTGATGCGATGATTCACTATGATTATATCTACGTGCCAACTTCGTGATTATAAACCGATTATGTATACTTGCCTATCTTAGGACTTGACTGATTAAGTGTGAACAAGTAGATAATCTTACCGAGCAAACCAAGGTGAGTTCACTGCATTTCTCAAGCATGCGTCCCGGTGGTTTGGGACAACTAGTAAACGTTTGGAAAGGGAATCTTGGGTAAACAATGTAATTGGGTCTTGGTTATTGTACATGGGATCGATCATTACCAATGCCTGGTTAGGAGCATTGGGGTTGTTAAGGGGCACACTCCCCGGATACATATGGGCACACTCCCTAGGGTATCTAGCATGTTATGAGCAACATCGTATCGCAACGTTGAATCGCATTAACATACATCTGGTAACAAAACACGTTAACTAAACTTGAACTCACCAGCGTCGTCTGACACACTTGTCTGCATGCTTGCAGGTCGTTAGAATACAAGACATGGACTTGCTATCTGGGAGTGCTGGAGTGGTCATGGATCGAAGCTATAGGATTACTTATAATTGATACGTTGGTTTTGAGTTTTATTATGAAACAATTGCTAAACGACTTATCACATGCTTCCGCTATACAACTCTTTTGGAATTGATATTATGTTTGACATTTAATCTTGGCAATTAATGACATGTTTTATTTAAATATTTATCATTGGTTCAATGTGATTGGTGGCTCAGACTCTGATGTGTAACACGCCTCGCGGGATTTCCGTAGGTGGAATTTTGGGGGTGTTACAGTTTGGTATCAGAGCCACTGGTTATAGTGAACTAGGTTTTAAAACGTTTTATAAAACCAGACTATAACCAAATACCTTCGGAGAATCGATCATGACACTCAGCTCCAGATCGCAAGGTTCGTCTCCTGTTTAGTTTATGCATTACATCCTTAGTAGTCACACCTTCATAGCTTGTATGACACGATATACTTGATACTAGGGTGACTTGATAGTGTGACACTACTCTTCGACTCATGTGAATAGTAAACCTGTAACATCATTCGTTGTGTTGTGTGAACGGGGGAAACTTCGAGCGCAAGCTAAGAGGCACTGAGATAAGCATGCAAATTGCCTTATTATTATGGGTGCACACTTAATAATAACGTGGGGTGCATGCAAGTCCCAGTGAGGCTTATCGAGCGTGAGAAGGGTTCTGCCTTATTATGTGTGAACTTGGTAGTACGTAGATATCGACATGATATTTGATATCCATCTCGTTTCGATTTCCTGAATCGGTTCATCTCTATATATAGAATCATGAGTGGACGAGGACACGGACGTGGCAACATCAACATGACTCAGGCTGAGCTGACTGACCTAATCAACACCCGTGTGGCTGAGGCTTTAGCAGCCTATCAAGCTGGTACGGAATGTGCCAAGTACTCTTACTCTTATATCGCATACACGTCTTTTCACTCCTGTAACGTGTTTCCTTTCGTCATTTAGGTCAGCAAGTGCAACCTCAACCCAACCAGCCTGCGTGTACGTTCAAAATGTTTATGGACTGTAAGCCACAGACCTTCACCGGGACTGAAGGGGCTGTGGGACTCTTGAGATGGTTCGAGAAAGCAGAGTCCGTGTTTGCTATCTGTAACTGTCCCGCTGGGGACAGGGTGAAATATGTTGCGGGTACCTTGGCGGATGGTGCCCTAACGTGGTGGAATGCCCAAGTGCAGTTGTTAGGCATTGAGGCAGCGAATGCCACAACTTGGGATGACTTTAAAGAACTGATCAGAGAGGAGTATTGTCCTCGGGATGAGGTCCAGAAGTTGGAAAACGAGTACTATGACTTGAAGATGGTTGGATCTGAAGTCGAAGCGTATGTGAAGCGATCGTATGAGTTGGCCGACATGTGCCCGAACTTGTCCCGGCCAATGTCTCGGAGGATTGAGTTGTTCATCAAGGGGTTGCCTCCGCGTGTGAAGAGTTTGGTCACTGCAGCCCATCTCAATGATTTGACACAGATTGTTCGATTGACCCACAAGATTGTGGATCAAGAGGTAGAGAGTAACTCGTTACCGCCGCGTGTTTCAACCACTACTGCTGCTGCACCCACTGCCACTGCGTCCGCTAATGATAACAAAAGGAAGTGGAGTGACTATGATAAAGCCTCTAGCGCGAGTCAGACACAGAAAAGACCAGATAATAACAACAACCGCAGCATCAGCCAGTCGTCATCTGTCAATCAAGGCCAAGGGGGTAGCCAAAGCCAGGGTCAGTATGCGGGGAGGAAGCCACGATGTAACAAGTGTGGCTATCATCATTTCGGGCCGTGTGGTCGGATATGTAACAGGTATGGTAAGGCGGGCCATGAGGCCAGGGATTGTAGGGCCCCACAACCCAAACACCAGCAGCAACAGAACCAGCAGAACCAGAGACAGCAGGGACAACCACCCCAACAGAATTAGGGCTTCAGGAAGGGGTGCTATCAGTGTGGGGACGAGGGTCACTTTAAGCGGGATTGCCCTCAGTTGAATCAAAACGCTAACGACAACAACCGCCCGGATAACAACAATGCTGGGAACAACAACAACAATGGCAATAATGGGGGTAATGGTGCTCGGGGCAGAGTGTTTCAACTTGGGGCAGGGGATGCTAGGAATGACGGCAATGTTGTCACCGGTACGTTTCCTGTAAACAATCATATTGCTTCTGTGTTATTTGATTCTGGTGCCGATTGGAGTTACGTGTCCCTAGAGTTTAGTCGACGACTAGGAATAACCCCAACGCCTTTAGAAGTTAAGCAGGTAGTAGAACTAGCAGATGGTAAAACAATAGAAGCCTCGAATGTTCTTTTCGGGTGCAAGCTAGATCTCGTGGGTCAAGTATTTGATATTGATCTCCTTCCCGTTACGCTCGGTAGTTTCGATATAGTGGTAGGCATGGACTGGCTGTCCAAGCACCAAGCAGAAATTTTGTGCAAGGAGAAGGTGGTGCGTATCCCTCTCCCGGATGGGGAGTCACTATTGGTTCAAGGGCATCGTAGTGGGACGATGGTTGGTATTGTCTCGGCTATGCATGCGCAGAAGTATCTGCAAAAGGGGTATCCTGCAATGTTAGCTTTAGTTACAAACGCTCAGTCTGAGGAAAGAAGGATCGAGGATCTGCCAGTAGTGTGGGATTTCGCTGATGTGTTCCCAGAGGAGTTACCAGGGTTACCTCCTCACCGTCAAGTAGAATTTCAGGTTGATCTGGCGCCAGGAGCGTCCCCAATTGCTCGAGCTCCATACCGGTTGGCTCCTGGGGAGCTACAGGAATTGTCTAATCAGCTACAGGAATTGTTGGATAGGGGTTTCATTCGACCCAGTTCTTCGCCTTGGGGAGCCCCAGTTCTGTTTGTAAAGAAGAAAGACGGGTCATTCCGTATGTGTATCAATTATCGAGAGCTCAACAAGGTAACCATTAAGAACCGCTATCCGTTACCACGCATCGACGACTTGTTTGACCAGCTGCAAGGGTCAAGTTTCTATTCAAAGATCGACTTAAGATCGGGATATCATCAGGTGCGGGTTAGGGAGGAAGATGTTCCCAAGACTGCTTTTCGAACGCGCTACGGACACTACGAGTTTTTGGTTATGCCGTTTGGATTGACTAATGCACCAGCGGTCTTCATGGATCTCATGAACCGCGTATGTAAGTCATATCTCGACGAGTTTGTTATAGTGTTTATTGACGACATCTTGGTTTATTCAAAGAACAAGGAGGATCACGAGCGTCACCTACGTCTCATCTTAGAACTTTTGAGAAGGGAACAACTGTATGCGAAGTTTTCTAAGTGCGATTTTTGGATTCGAGAAGTGCATTTCCTTGGGCACGTTGTTAACGAGAAAGGGATACATGTGGATCCTACGAAAGTGGACGCAGTTAAGAATTGGGCGGCACCAAAGACTCCTTCTGAGGTGCGCCAATTTCTTGGTCTCGCTGGATACTATCGAAGGTTTATTAGAGACTTCTCGAAAATCGCGCAACCTCTCACCTCGCTGACACAGAAGAACACGGTATACTCTTGGGGAACGAAACAGGAAGAGGCTTTCCAGTTGTTAAAGCAGAAACTTTGCAGTGCACCAATCTTGTCTTTACCAGAGGGTACCGAAGATTTTGTGGTCTACTGCGATGCATCCATTCAGGGTCTCGGATGTGTGTTAATACAACGCGAGAAGGTGATAGCCTATGCCTCGCGACAGTTGAAGATTCATGAGAAAAACTACACGACACACGACTTGGAGTTAGGAGCGGTGGTATTTGCGTTGAAGATCTGGAGGCACTATCTGTACGGTACCAAATGCACCATCTACACCGACCATAAGAGTCTTCAGCATATCTTCGACCAGAAAGAATTGAATATGCGGCAACGGCGATTGGTTGAATTATTAAACGATTATGAATGTGCCATCAAGTATCATCCGGGCAAGGCGAACGTTGTAGCTGACGCCCTCAGTAGAAAGATTAATACACCTAGGCGTGTACAAGCATTGCAACTCACGATCCAATCCAATCTTCCTTCCCAGGTACGAGACGCTCAGTTAGAAGCGTTGAAACCAGAGAACGTTCGAGCTGAAGCTTTACGCGGCTCAAGTGTAACACCTCGAATTTTTGTGTCCAATGATGTGTTAACACGTGTCATTTGTTTACACGTGGCATCTATAATAAATAAAGGACTAATTTTGACAAACCTTGAAAGTATATAAATTCGAGGGTTATAAATGTCAACAGGGGTAAATATACTGTATAGTATCCCTAAATAATGCTTAAACCTTCAAACGAATAAATTATAGATCGTACAAAAACAAAACGCGGAAGAAAGTGAGAGATTACAAACTACAGGGGCTAACTGTGTCAACATGTTTAATAATACCTCTGAGTGACCCTTTAACGTTTCAAAGACCTTGTAACGGTATTATACCCTCACTAGAATAATATATATGAATTTCGCGAAGTTTCGATATGAAACGAGAAAGTTACGATCGAATTCGTAGAAGAAGGGTTAAAAGCGTCAACAGTGAAAGTTAAGGCTTTCCAATATAATTAATAAATAAACCGGGGACTTAATAATTCACATAAATAACGCGAGGCCCTTAATCGTAAATAACCGAGGGCCAATTCGCAAAGTTACCCCTTCGGTTCTGAAAGGTCAGGTTATTAATTACAAAGATTCGGTAATCATTGCGAAAGATTTGGCAAGATTCTGATCATGATTACAAAGGATTTAAAAATCCTGAAAACATAACCTAACGCGACCCACGTAAGGTTTCAAGGTAAGTTGAGGCGGGCCGCGAGCCTCCTCTTAAACGCGCCTGGTTAGTAAACTTCAGGCGACCCGCGTACAAAGTGCCTGGTTCCCCCATGCGGGCCGCGTCAGGCGCCCAGATGCAGAAACATGCTTAACTTGGCTGTTCAGCCTTCCAAGAGCCATGATCTGTATTTAAACACCTCCAAATGACCCCTAAACGACCCCTAACACTAAGGACAAGTGTTGATCAGTTGTGGTGTGTGCTAGACTTAGTTGTCAATAAATTGTGGTGCTTGAACCCACTATATAAAGCCTAAGTTGCAACCATAAGTTCACACCCCATCATCTGCATCATTTGGTCATTTCTGGAGCTCCAACTTCCTCTCAAGTGGTCACACTTGGTGCATAGGACCTCAGTAAGTGTTCCACCCCTTTCCCATTTGAGCTTTAACTTAGTTTTAGCTTAAAAGTCGGTCCGTCGTAACTAACGGTCGACTTAGCAATAACTCACAAATGATTCAGTGAATTGTCGAATCAAGAATGGTTATTTGTTGGTAATTACGTGGGTAATAAACCTCTAAAATGGTTTCCCCTGATCACCACTCTAACTATGTCAAATGTCGAGTCAAACGCGCACTTAAAAAGTCAACAGAAAGCTATTTTAGCGATTTAAGCATAATCTGTAATGTACAAGTTATGGAACCTATTTTGACAATCATAAAACATGATAATAAGTATATAAACTTGTTTGCGCTCGTTTGAATCGATCATTTACTATATTGAACCGGTTCGGAGCCGAAAGTCGCAAAAGTTTGACTTTTGCTTTGACTTCAGTTCTGACCCGTTTTAGTGAAGTATAAATATACCTTAGGACTCTCTTAGGACCAGGTCACATGTTGGTATAAACCTCTGTGGTCGGTTCATGAGTTATCCGAGTCTTTTACGTATTTCCGTCATTCGCCTAAAAGTTGACCGTAACGGCCTTTTTAAAATTAAAACGAGTATTTCGGACACGTGAACGGACCAAAACCTTGCTTATTAAATTATAAGCATGTCCTTAAAGTTTCACGTCAATCCGAGGCCTAGAATGAGAGTTATGCTAAAAGGCGCACTTTTAAGAAAGTTTTGTAATTAACGGCGCAATGAGCATAACGCCCATCTAACCCAAGTTTTCGTCACCAAAACCTTTACCCACTGTGGTAAAATAATATTTTGGGAATTTTAAAGATTTTTAATAATTTTTACCTTGCTCATAACCTGCGGTTATGGCTACGGTTCGGTAAATACCGAATATGCCCTTTTTGGCCAAAACGAGAGTTCTACAAGGTCTTTTGACCCGATTCCAGTTGCTACTGGTTTTAAATAATAAATAAAGTATTTTAAGCTTTATAAGCTGTTCGGGAAACTCAGATTTCCTGTAGAACTCGAAAAGCCTTTTTAAAGTCTTTAAAATGACCGAAAAGCCCCTACGGGGCATAATATTAACTCAAACTCGTTACGGGCATTACGGAAGGTATCCTACTGATACCGAAATACTTTTAAGGCATATTGACTTAGGAAATAAGCGTACGACTCTCATGGTTAACCGTTTCGCCTATTGCGCGCACGGTTCGGCCTATGAAACTAGTTTTCATACATTAGCCGATACGGGTCAAATTATGTTATTTAAACCCCAAAATCCAGAGTATGAACTATAAACCCATATAAAACAAGTCACTGAACTTGTTGGGTCCAAATCATACCCCATTCTCGGTTTTCGCCTTTTCGTGCGAATTAACCATATCTATATATCGGAATCAACCGGTTTAAGCTACGGCTAATATAAGGACCGTTAGGATTCTAAGAGGTTAATTAAAACCTTCGTTCCAGATTAGGAGCCCCAGTAAAAGCTATCGGTGACTTGATCTAAATTAAGGATTAATACTTGCAAAGGTAAATACTTTTGACTTATTTCCCCTATATGGGCTTGGGTTACGGTATATTAATACCGCTTGATTGAGCATTATATAATTCCATCGCTTAGGTGGTTAATTGATTAAATATGATCGGCTCATTTAAACAGTTTTGTTGCTTATAAGCCTTTGGGGGGTTTAATGACCATTGTCCCGGATATCCTCGGCATCATTTTACGAAATGGCCACGACCATCGACATCCCGGTGTAGGCGTACACCCGGTATAAAGTGTCGACATTAAAATTAAAAGACGTAGCCGTTGGTTTTTGTACTACGGTTTTACGCAAACGTGGTGTGTCTATAAATCTTTAACCCGGCACGACCCGGGCTACTGAACGCATAAAAGAACATGTAAAACGTTCACAAGATCATTATGAATTTTCCCAAGTTATAAAAGAGTTTGTGCCTTGTGCATTCAAATCAATTTTAATAAACATTTTCAAATGTGTCAGTTGAATGTATTTACCAGTGTAAACTGACGTATTTTCCCCAAAAAGATTAAGTGCAGGTACCTAAACGTAATTGGCTGGTATTAGCTCCCTAGCGTCGGGATAAGTCTCGCAAACTTGATTGCAGTATCTGATGGAACAATACTTTATATTTATTTACGATCCACTGTGGATATTCAACTTCTGTAATACATTGATATTATCACCAGAGGTTGAAGTTATATATTTATCTTTTGCTTCCGCTGTGCATTATATAATTGTGTGGTTTGACTATATTGTTGCCAACATCGTCACGGTAATCCCCCACCGGGCCCACCGGTGAGACACGTGGAAATCGGGGTGTGACAGGTTGGTATCAGAGCCAACATTGAGTGAATTAAACACTATCCTTATGTGTTTAATCTCAATGACACAATTGCACATATTCGAGTCTAGACTTAACATAGGAATAATCTCAATCCCAATCTGGAAAAGTACTGCTTCCAATTATTTTTATATTGGATACGTCGCCAAGCGAAGAAGCCATAATAGGAGTTCTCCACACCGGAGCCTGAGATGCTGAGCTTCGTACCGTGGCTAGAATGAAACAAACATCCGAGGAGAAGGCAGTCAGAAATAAAATAAAGAAGAAACTCCTTTTTCTGAAGATCGCTTCCTTATTAGTCCTTATAAGGACATAATTATCTTTCAGTCCTTACGAGGACAACATTATTCCTTTCAAGTCCCGCTTAGGGCAACTTTATACTTTCACTTTTATATAATGGAATGATTAAGTTAGACTTTCATTCTGAATAAGAAATATTAAATAAATCAAAACCATTCCTTTTTATTGATCTGCCTAAATAAAGAATCTTAAGGGGGTGAAACCTAGCTTGGGGTCTTTTAAGATCAGTCAAGATGGTACGACCTAGCTGAAAAGATTCTGATTCCCTGTTAACCTCTGTACGCATGTTAACATTCATGGCAGATGTGATTCGTTAAAATCACGCACGTCATTGTTATACAATAATCCTTTAAAGGATTTCAAAACCCAACTAAATGATATATAAATCGTGGGTTAAATCACCAATGAAGGTGATCAATATTATAAAGACATCCATTAGTGATGCAATGCCTACGGGCCAGTATTATAAAGACATCCATTAGTGATGCAATGCCTACGGGCCAGTATTATAAAGACATCCATTAGTGATGCAATGCCTACGGGCCAGTATTATTAAAACATCCATTAGTGATGCAGTGCCTACGGGCCAGAATTATTAAAACATCCATTAGTGATGCAGTGCCTACGGGCCAGAATTATTAAAACATCCATTAGTGATGCAGTGCCTACGGGCCAGAATTATTAAAACATCCATTAGTGATGCAGTGCCTACGGGCCAGAATTATTAAAACATCCATTAGTGATGTAGTGCCTACGGGCCAGTATTATTAAAACATCCATTTGTGATGTAGTGCCTACGGGCCAAACTTATTAAAAACATCCAATAGTGGTGTAGTGCCTACGGGCCAAACTTATTAAACATCCAATAGTGATGTAATGCCTACGGGTCATACTAATTGTCATATAAGACAAAAGGCAGTGGTAGTCTATGACTCCCTGTCAGAAAAAGGTAATGAACTAAGTTCAAACCTCAAGGCTTTGATTCTCTAAAATCCTAGCTTATAAATTATAAATGTCCTAGTGACTAGGCCTATTGTGCCAGAATAC
The DNA here is from genome assembly GCF_002127325.2 of Helianthus annuus. Lineage (NCBI taxonomy): Eukaryota > Viridiplantae > Streptophyta > Magnoliopsida > Asterales > Asteraceae > Helianthus > Helianthus annuus. The sequence goes on from NC_035449.2 coordinate 5,811,584, forward strand.
CTTCATGCTGTGATTCTCTGAAATCATAGCTTATAAATTAAAACTTGTCCACGTGACTAAGCCATTTGTGCTATTACTAAATGCCTCGATCCCAGACGGTCATGGCTTATAAATTAAACTGTCTACGCGACTAGGCCAATTGTGCTATTATTAACTTATAAACTAGGATTCGTGATAAGATCCTAAATAAAATAAATATTCTTCCTTCCCTGCCAGTAGGCATTATTTTTCTAAAAAGAAATCTCAAGGGTAAACCTAGCCTATATGACGAGGCCAAGATGGTAGGACCTATTCAGGAGATTCAATTCCTTGTTAACATCCGTAAAATGTTAACACTCCTGGAGAACGTGGTTCGATAAAATCACGTAAGTCATCCCTAGATTGGGTTATTCCAAGCCTTCCTTATTAAAATAATCATCCCTTAAGGAGGAAGTGCCACGGGCTACAATACACTGTCCGATTGCGACATCGACAATTGTGATCTTTTGAGATTCCCCATCACTAAGGGGATGAGCTATGCTCAAAGCCCTCTAGACGATAATCCTGTCGTCATGTCATTATTATGACCACTGAACGACAATGGATTTAAATTAAAATACTAATCCTGTCGTCATGTCATTATTATGACCACTGAACGTCAGTTGATTAAATTAAGTGCTAATCCTGCCGTCATGTCATTATTATGACCACTGAACGACAGTTGATTAAATTAATGGCACTGATCATGTCGTCATGTCATTACTGTGACCGCTGAACGTATCATCAGTGCAATGACTATATATCTTAACATCTTACGAGATGTTAATTGATAGGCCCCAAGCCAGAAATTTTAATAAAGACAGTCGTAACTTACAACTCCCTGTCAAGAAAAGGCAAGAACACGTTCAGGCCTAAATACCTTAATTCTACAAAATTAAGGTTGATAATATGAAGTTGTCCCTGTGACTTGGTCTCTTGTGCCATAATTATGTTTATTAAATTAGGATTTATGATAAAAATCCTGAATAAAATAAACATCCCTCTTTTCCCTGCCAGTATGCAGTTTAAAAAGAATCTTGAAGGTGAGACCTAGCCTACACGGCCAAGATGGTGAAACCTACTCAAGGGATTCAGATCCTTGTTAACACCTAAGCACGTGTTAACACTATTGACAAATGTGATTCGGGAAAATCACAAAAGTCATCCTTATATTGGATTCTTCCAATTCCCTTATCTAGGCTAATGATTTAGAAATCATGGCTTATATGGGATGATCATATCGTTAGTGATGAAATGCCTGCGAGCTAAGCTTGCTGTCCGATAAGACAATGACAGTGATGGTTTTTGATCGTCTGTCTAAGATATTGGACTATGTCCAAACATAATAGTCTATATGATCAATGCGATCATGACTAATATCATCTAATACGATGATAATATTATTTAACATCCTTAGAAATGTTTTGCCTACGGGCTATAATATATTATCCATTTAGGACATAGACATTGTTATCTTTATGATTCCTTGTCTAAGGTGGTGAGCTATGCTCAAGCCAGAAATAGTCAATATAATTAACGCAATCATGACTTAAATCATCTAATAGGATAAACCTATTATAAACGGCCATTAGTGATGTTTTGCCTAAAGGGCCATATTATATTATCCAATTGAGACAAGGCAATCGTAATCTTTTGTGATTCTTTGCCCAAAGGAGTGAGCTATACTCAAATCCTATACTCTATACTATCATTGCAATCCTGACTAATAGCATCAATATGATGATCATAAACTCATGATATTGACATCCACGAGTGATGTTAATTGGTATTGCTTTCCTGTCAAGAAAATCGCCTGTCTAGACGATGACGGTGGTAGTCTATGACTCCCTGTCCAAAAGGTGAAGAACTGTGTTCAAGCCTAAAGACTCTTGACCTAATGAAGTTGCAACCTACGAATTGATGTCCTTGTGACCAACCCACAATTTATACTACAAGTCACCTACGACTAGCCTCCATGCTTTAATAAGTCGTTCGTGACAAGTTAACATATTAAATGTTAACATCACTGGTGACAGGTGTTAGTGCCATATCCTATAGACATCCTAGAGACAAGGCCATTTGTGCCACACCTAAATGTCATTACGACAAGGCCTTCGTGCCATATGATTACTATATTCTTCAAGACTGGGCTTATTGCCATATCCTTCTACGTCCCTCGCGACAGTTTTCTATGCCATTTATGTATATACATATATAAAACCAAGACCATGTAAGGATAGCCTTTGAGCTATTTATAAACGTCCTTGTGACAAAGACAGTTGTGGCATTATGGTCCCCTGTCAAACAGATATTGGACTAGCTCCAAACCTTAAAGGCCATTGATGATCCTTTTGTGACCTAAGCTAAATGTAATAGATATACATCCCGATAGCATTCACTAAGAATGTTCAGAACAAAATGACACATACGGCTTATGAATTAAGTCAGGTCATCAGAATGATGACTAATAATTGTTAAATCTTAGTGATTAGTACCAAGTTTCGAGTATGGAAGACTCGGATGAGGTAGACAACAGTCACAATACTATTAATGCGACGAAAGTTAATAAAAACTACAAACATAAACCTCAAATATTAATGGAGTTAATCTCCTGGATATGGTTGACGCAGCAGTTGAAAGGACCATGGAAAGTTCATGAAACAATCCAAGGGCCGAATGCTCCCCGCTCTGAATTTCATTCAAAACCATGTCCAATTGCTCATGAAAAGAGTTTGGTTCACACTTCGTATATGAAGGACGAACCAAAGGAGGAAGATAACTCCCATAAATCTAAGAAAGAGAGCGAATACAGACTTAATAAAAAGCAACGAAGGTGCGGTAAGAGCCTGTATGTAAGAATTGCTAGCAAAGACATTAGGGGCAGTGTCGAATAAAACCAAAACCCAGGCAGTGTGACATCTGCTAAGGAACAGGTCATCATTTCCTCGGAATGTAGGGACCTGGAGAATACATTCTATCATGACTGTGTTGAGTAAGACCGTATTAGAGATATATACCATAAAGCTGCCAAGAAGGTGCGGCTAAGCCTGGAAAGGGCTAAAAGAAGAAATTCCTGAACTCACCTAATGAACGCCAAAAGGCAGTCTACGATGTCATCAAGTATGTTCATCATCTTTTACCATTAATAAATTCTGCTAAGTGTCCTGATTTAATACAGGCAATCATAAATCTTCATAAACCATAAGCTTAGCAAACTTTTATATTATCCGCAAGGTATAATTTACCAAGGGAACATTAGTAACCGATTTTTTTTTCGTATCAGCAAGAAATCCTTTCGAAAAATCTAAAAAAGTACTCTTCCTTCGCATAGAGTACAACAACATATGTTATTTTAATTATTTTCTTTTTTTCATTGTTTTTCTATCGCCTGCGAATGCCAAACTATGTTTGATAAAAGTACCATATGAGGATTGGCGTATCCTAATGTGTCCCATAGATTATTTCCATGCCTGATCAGTATGGAGGTTCAATACATGGAACACCTGAGATATCCCAATGGTCATATTGTACTAATGTCGACTAGTAGTATTCAAAGAAGATATCCAGAATGGTATTGCCCAAGTAAATACTCCCGAATTGGAAATTCGTGGACTTATATGTGTCACTTGTTGGCACAAACAATAATGAATGAACTGGAGCCTGAGATATGAAAAATCTCGGTAGTCTCCCTGTATCTTGATTATCTTCACAAAAGTTTTCCCTGCTAACCTCCTGGAAGGCAGGTAGAATAAATATTAGCATCCCGCTGTGGGCTGGAGCATTGTGAAAACTCCATATTGCCATAAAACAATCGAAACCTTGATTAAGTAAGTTTTAAGATATAGGCTCATATAGCCTGACTCAATATTCTGAAGGTTTTATATTATTAAATAAGAAAGACGGTTCATATTGCTTATATATTAATAACCGCAACTCCAATTAAACAACAACTAAAAAAAAAAAGTTGCCATAAGATGCCCTGGATCTAAAGGCAAATTGTTGGTGGATAGGCCTGAAAAAGTCTGTAGCCGCTTATGTAGCCAAATGCTTGACTTGTACGCAAGTCAAAGCTGAGCATCAAAAGCCGTCTGGCATGCTACAATAGCCTAAACTTCCTGAATGGAAGTGGAAATGTGTAACAATGGATTTTATTACCAAGTTACCCAAAACGAGGAAAGGAAATGACACGATATGGGTTATAGTCGACAGACTGACTAGGTCGGCTCATTTCTTACCCATCAAGGAGACTTATAGCTCCGACATGTTAGCCCAGTTATACGTTGATAAGATTGTAGCCTTACACGGCATACCTGTGTCTATTATCTCCGATAGGGATACTAGGTACACGTCTCATTTCTGGAAAAGTTTCCAGCAATCTTTGGGCACGCGTTTGAACTTCAGTACGGCTTACCATCCACAGACGGACGGTCAAAGTGAGCGTACTACCCAAACGCTAGGAGACATGCTTCGTGCATGTGCGATCGATTTAGGTGGAAACTGGGATAAAAACCTACCCCTAATCGAATTCTCCTACAATAATAGCTACCACACCAGCATAAAGGCTGCGCCTTTTGAGGCATTATATGGTAGGAAATGTAGATCGCCTGTTTGTTGGGCGGAAGTAGGAGAGGTCCAATTATCGGGACCAGAGATTGTCTTCCAGACGACGGACAAGATTGTCCAGATCCGAGAACGTCTCAAGGCTGCCCGAGATAGGCAGAAGAGCTACGCTGATCCAAAGCGTAAGGATTTCCACTTCGAAGTGGGTGAAAAAGTATTACTTAAGGTGTCACCCTGGAAGGGGGTGATGCGTTTCGGCAAGAAGGGCAAGCTGAGTCCGAGATACATAGGGCCTTTTGAGGTCATTGAACGAATCGGATCAGTTGCCTATAAACTGAACTTGCCTGAAGAGCTCAATGGAATTCACAATGTGTTCCACATCTGCAATCTCAAAAAGTGCTTCGCCGACGAGTCGTTGGTGATTCCACACACAGATGTGCATATAGATGGGAGCTTAAAATTTATAGAAAAACCTTTGTCGATTGAAGATCGACAGGTGAAGAAGCTTCGCAGAAAGCACGTACCGATTGTAAAAGTCAAATGGGATGCTCGTAGAGGTCCTGAATATACGTGGGAAGTCGAAGCTACAATGAAAGAAAAATACCCCTATTTATTTGAGTAAATCTCGGGTCGAGATTTATTTTAAGGGGGTGAGGATGTAACACCTCGAATTTTTGTGTCCAATGATGTGTTAACACGTGTCATTTGTTTACACGTGGCATCTATAATAAATAAAGGACTAATTTTGACAAACCTTGAAAGTATATAAATTCGAGGGTTATAAATGTCAACAGGGGTAAATATACTGTATAGTATCCCTAAATAATGCTTAAACCTTCAAACGAATAAATTATAGATCGTACAAAAACAAAACGCGGAAGAAAATGAGAGATTACAAACTACAGGGGCTAACTGTGTCAACATGTTTAATAATACCTCTGAGTGACCCTTTAACGTTCCAAAGACCTTGTAACGGTATTATACCCCCACTAGAATAATATATATGAATTTCGCGAAGTTTCGATATGAAACGAGAAAGTTACGATCGAATTCGTAGAAGAAGGGTTAAAAGCGTCAACAGTGAAAGTTAAGGCTTTCCAATATAATTAATAAATAAACCGGGGACTTAATAATTCACATAAATAACGCGAGGCCCTTAATCGTAAATAACCGAGGGCCAATTCGCAAAGTTACCCCTTCGGTTCTGAAAGGTCAGGTTATTAATTACAAAGATTCGGTAATCATTGCGAAAGATTTGGCAAGATTCTGATCATGATTACAAAGGATTTAAAAATCCTGAAAACATAACCTAACGCGACCCGCGTAAGGTTTCAAGGTAAGTTGAGGCGGGCCGCGAGCCTCCTCTTAAACGCGCCTGGTTAGTAAACTTCAGGCGACCCGCGTACAAAGTGCCTGGTTCCCCCATGCGGGCCGCGTCAGGCGCCCAGATGCAGAAACATGCTTAACTTGGCTGTTCAGCCTTCCAAGAGCCATGATCTGTATTTAAACACCTCCAAATGACCCCTAAACGACCCCTAACACTAAGGACAAGTGTTGATCAGTTGTGGTGTGTGCTAGACTTAGTTGTCAATAAATTGTGGTGCTTGAACCCACTATATAAAGCCTAAGTTGCAACCATAAGTTCACACCCCATCATCTGCATCATTTGGTCATTTCTGGAGCTCCAACTTCCTCTCAAGTGGTCACACTTGGTGCATAGGACCTCAGTAAGTGTTCCACCCCTTTCCCATTTGAGCTTTAACTTAGTTTTAGCTTAAAAGTCGGTCCGTCGTAACTAACGGTCGACTTAGCAATAACTCACAAATGATTCAGTGAATTGTCGAATCAAGAATGGTTATTTGTTGGTAATTACGTGGGTAATAAACCTCTAAAATGGTTCCCCCTGATCACCACTCTAACTATGTCAAATGTCGAGTCAAACGCGCACTTAAAAAGTCAACAGAAAGCTATTTTAGCGATTTAAGCATAATCTGTAATGTACAAGTTATGGAACCTGTTTTGACAATCATAAAACATGATAATAAGTATATAAACTTGTTTGCGCTCGTTTGAATCGATCATTTACTATATTGAACCGGTTCGGAGCCGAAAGTCGCAAAAGTTTGACTTTTGCTTTGACTTCAGTTCTGACCCGTTTTAGTGAAGTATAAATATACCTTAGGACTCTCTTAGGACCAGGTCACATGTTGGTATAAACCTCTGTGGTCGGTTCATGAGTTATCCGAGTCTTTTACGTATTTCCGTCATTCGCCTAAAAGTTGACCGTAACGGCCTTTTTAAAATTAAAACGAGTATTTCGGACACGTGAACGGACCAAAACCTTGCTTATTAAATTATAAGCATGTCCTTAAAGTTTCACGTCAATCCGAGGCCTAGAATGAGAGTTATGCTAAAAGGCGCACTTTTAAGAAAGTTTTGTAATTAACGGCGCAATGAGCATAACGCCCATCTAACCCAAGTTTTCGTCACCAAAACCTTTACCCACTGTGGTAAAATAATATTTTGGGAATTTTAAAGATTTTTAATAATTTTTACCTTGCTCATAACCTGCGGTTAAGGCTACGGTTCGGTAAATACCGAATATGCCCTTTTTGGCCAAAACGAGAGTTCTACAAGGTCTTTTGACCCGATTCCAGTTGCTACTGGTTTTAAATAATAAATAAAGTATTTTAAGCTTTATAAGCTGTTCGGGAAACTCAGATTTCCTGTAGAACTCGAAAAGCCTTTTTAAAGTCTTTAAAATGACCGAAAAGCCCCTACGGGGCATAATATTAACTCAAACTCGTTACGGGCATTACGGAAGGTATCCTACTGATACCGAAATACTTTTAAGGCATATTGACTTAGGAAATAAGCGTACGACTCTCATGGTTAACCGTTTCGCCTATTGCGCGCACGGTTCGGCCTATGAAACTAGTTTTCATACATTAGCCGATACGGGTCAAATTATGTTATTTAAACCCCAAAATCCAGAGTATGAACTATAAACCCATATAAAACAAGTCACTGAACTTGTTGGGTCCAAATCATACCCCATTCTCGGTTTTCGCCTTTTCGTGCGAATTAACCATATCTATATATCGGAATCAACCGGTTTAAGCTACGGCTAATATAAGGACCGTTAGGATTCTAAGAGGTTAATTAAAACCTTCGTTCCAGATTAGGAGCCCCAGTAAAAGCTATCGGTGACTTGATCTAAATTAAGGATTAATACTTGCAAAGGTAAATACTTTTGACTTATTTCCCCTATATGGGCTTGGGTTACGGTATATTAATACCGCTTGATTGAGCATTATATAATTCCATCGCTTAGGTGGTTAATTGATTAAATATGATCGGCTCATTTAAACAGTTTTGTTGCTTATAAGCCTTTGGGGGGTTTAATGACCGTTGTCCCGGATATCCTCGGCATCATTTTACGAAATGGCCACGACCATCGACATCCCGGTGTAGGCGTACACCCGGTATAAAGTGTCGACATTAAAATTAAAAGACGTAGCCGTTGGTTTTTGTACTACGGTTTTACGCAAACGTGGTGTGTCTATAAATCTTTAACCCGGCACGACCCGGGCTACTGAACGCATAAAAGAACATGTAAAACGTTCACAAGATCATTATGAATTTTCCCAAGTTATAAAAGAGTTTGTGCCTTGTGCATTCAAATCAATTTTAATAAACATTTTCAAATGTGTCAGTTGAATGTATTTACCAGTGTAAACTGACGTATTTTCCCCAAAAAGATTAAGTGCAGGTACCTAAACGTAATTGGCTGGTATTAGCTCCCTAGCGTCGGGATAAGTCTCGCAAACTTGATTGCAGTATCTGATGGAACAATACTTTATATTTATTTACGATCCACTGTGGATATTCAACTTCTGTAATACATTGATATTATCACCAGAGGTTGAAGTTATATATTTATCTTTTGCTTCCGCTGTGCATTATATAATTGTGTGGTTTGACTATATTGTTGCCAACATCGTCACGGTAATCCCCCACCGGGCCCACCGGTGAGACACGTGGAAATCGGGGTGTGACATCAAGGCAACAACTAGAGCAAAAGGGAGACGGTGCTTACTACGTAACCGGACGCATCTGGGTTCCACTCTATGGTGACTTACGAGAACTTGTAATGGATGAGGCACATAAGTCACGATACTCCGTACATCCTGGATCAGATAAGATGTACCACGACTTGAAAACTACCTACTGGTGGCCTAGCATGAAAGCTCACATAGCAACCTACGTCAGCAAATGCTTGACTTGTGCTAAAGTCAAAGCCGAATATCAAAAGCCCTCGGGTCTACTGCAGCAACCAGAGATACCCACATGGAAGTGGGAACAAATCGCCATGGATTTCGTGACAGGACTACCAAGAACTCAGGCTGGAAACGATACCATTTGGGTGATTGTTGATCGCCTCACGAAGTCAGCACATTTCTTAGCAATCAAGGAGACAGACAAGTTTTCGCAACTAGCAGCGGTTTATCTTAAAGAAGTCGTCTCTAGACATGGGGTACCAACTTCTATCATCTCAGATCGAGATCCACGTTTCACTTCTGATCTTTGGCAAGCAATGCATAAGTCGTTCGGTTCACGACTCGACATGAGTACCGCTTATCACCCGCAGACGGATGGTCAAAGCGAGCGCACCATCCAAACACTTGAAGACATGCTGCGGGCATGTGTAATTGATTTCGGGAAAGGGTGGGAGAAACATTTACCGTTGATAGAATTCTCCTGCAACAACAGCTACCATACAAGTATTAAGGCAGCTCCATTCGAAGCACTATACGGAAGAAAATGCCGCTCACCTCTCTGTTGGCTTGAGGTGGGTGACAGTCAGATCACAGGCCCGGAGCTTGTGCTTGAAACATCGGAAAATATTGTCCGGATACGGGACCGTATGGCCGCAGCTCGCGACCGTCAGAAAAGCTACGCTGACAAGCGTAGTAAACCTCTGGAATTTGAAGTTAATGATCGCGTTATGTTAAAAGTCTCACCCTGGAAGGGTGTGGTGCGTTTTGGGAAACGCGGCAAACTAAACCCTCGTTATGTAGGACCATTCAAAATTCTGGAACGAATTGGAAAGGTGGCCTACAGGTTGGAATTACCTGCTGAGTTGGGTAATGTCCATGATGTATTTCACGTGTCGCAGTTAAAGAAGTGTTTGGCTGACGAAACACTAGTTGTACCATTTCAAGAGCTGAAAATAGACGACAAGTTGCAGTTTGTCGAAGAACCAACTGAGATCATGGATCGGGAAGTTAAAGTTCGTAAGCACAGCCGTATACCGATTGTGAGAGTTCGTTGGAACTCAAGACGTGGTCCGGAGTTCACGTGGGAACCCGAGGACCAAATGGAACGTAAGTATCCACATTTGTTCCCCAAAGACAAGACCAAGCCTAGCAATTCTAGATCTCATGTAACTAGTGAATTTCGGGACGAAATTCCCATTCAAGTTGGGGATGATGTGACACCCGCGGGTAATGCACAGTCATCCTGATTAGCATCGCATCGTGTTCCGGATGGCCTATCAAATTTCGGGACGAAATTTCTTTCAAGTTGGGGATGATGTGACAACTCGAGTTTTCGACCTTCGTTGACTTTGACTGATTAGTCGTTTGACTTATTGACTGGTAATGTGCACGTTATGTGATAATGAGACTATTGTGAATATTGCATGTTATGTGTTAATGATATAATGTGAACCTGGGAGTACACACTCGAACTAGCAAAGTCTTGTAAAACTTTGTAAAACTTTCACGAATCAACTCGACGAATCAGAAGCTTGATCCGTCAATTCAATCTCGACGAAACAGGAAGTCTGTTTCGCCAACATCACCTCGACGAAACAAGTGTCTCGCCGGCCCATCTGTTTCGCCAAGCCCAGTAAGGGCCCATTACGTGAATACATGTATAATAACGTGAACTGGCTTACATTTTATACCTTTGGCAAATCAGAAAACCCTAGAACCCTCTGTGTGACGGCAGCCCTTCCTTGGAAGCTAGATCCTTCCTGTTCGATTAATCGTCTCTCTCGAAATCCCTAACTTGGTTAGTATCGCGTACTTGTTCGGTTTGAGTTTTACGCACATTCATGTATCGGATTTTATCCAAAGCTATGGTTTTATATTCAGGTTGTTGAATGCGTATGAATGAGTTATGTTTGATTGATTTGTTTTGTGTCTACGAATGAATCATGATTTCAACTTAGGGTTGTGATAGCTTGTTAGAATCTGGATTAATGTAGAACAAGATGTATGATGCTTATGTTCGTTTGATATTTTCACACCATGATTGCCGTCCGTTTGTAATCGATTAAATGATATGTGTTAGTCTTGTTGATTGGTTACGGATCGAATCGGTGTTATTGTCATGAATCTATCTACGTTTAGTTAACTTACGAATCGCGTATTGATTAGATGATGATTGTACGTTGAATGATTTCTATATGATTACTGGTTGATGTGGTAACGGCTGTTCATGATTATTAGGGTTTCTGTGATGAAACTGTAACTGATTAGCGTAATTGACGTAACTGACATGTTGACGTAACTGCTGCCTTGACGAATTTGAATGTTTGACGAACTGGAATTCTTGACGAAACAAGATTGTGTTTCGCCAAGAGTAATCGGCGAAACAGGCTTTGTGTTTCGCCAAGGATCATCGACAAAATAGAAATGTGATTGGTCAAAGGATGTTTGACGAAACAGAATGTGTTTCGTCAAACCTGTGATTCGCCAATGTTGTGTTTCGCCGAGGGTAGTTGGCGAAACAGAATATTCTGCACAGTAACCTGACTTAACTCTGTTAGAAGTTAACTGAGATACATGACTGCTGTTAAGTATAAGACGTTACATATATGACTACGAATACGTGCAATGTGATACTCGGTGCTCGTTGATGCGATGATTCACTATGATTATATCTACGTGCCAACTTCGTGATTATAAACTGATTATGTATACGTGCCTATCTTAGGACTTGACTGATTAAGTGTGAACAAGTAGATAATCTTACCGAGCAAACCAAGGTGAGTTCACTGCATTTCTCAAGCTTGCGTCCCGGTGGTTTGGGACAACTAGTAAACGTTTGGAAAGGGAATCTTGGGTAAACAATGTAATTGGGTCTTGGTTATTGTACATGGGATCGATCATTACCAATGCTTGGTTAGGAGCATTGGGGTTGTTAAGGGGCACACTCCCCGGATACATATGGGCACACTCCCTAGGGTATCTAGCATGTTATGAGCAACATCGTATCGCAACGTTGAATCGCATTAACATACATCTGGTAACAAAACACGTTAACTAAACTTGAACTCACCAGCGTCGTCTGACACACTTGTCTGCATGCTTGCAGGTCGTTAGAATACAAGACATGGACTTGCTATCTGGGAGTGCTGGAGTGGTCATGGATCGAAGCTATTGGATTACTTATAATTGATACATTGGTTTTGAGTTTTATTATGAAACAATTGCTAAACGACTTATCACATGCTTCCGCTATATAACTCTTTGGGAATTGATATTATGTTTGACATTTAATCTTGGCAATTAATGACATGTTTTATTTAAATATTTATCATTGGTTCAATGTGATTGGTGGCTCAGACTCTGATGTGTAACACGCCTCGCAGGATTTCCGCAGGTGGAATTTTGGGGGTGTTACATTGTTAACTTGAACTTATCAAAACTCGGAGCCCTGTTTACAAATCTTTCAAAACTCGGACCAACAACTTGATTGTTTAAGAACTCAGAACTTGACTGTTTAAAAAACTCAGAACATGATTGTTTAAACAACTCAGAACAATCAAAAAACTCGGGACTGTTCGGAGTTGAACTTCAGAATCATCACTGAAAAACTCGGAACTTTGAAAGTCTTTTAAAACAAAAGTCAAACGAGTTAAACTCTGTACAGTCGAAACCTAGGGAGAAGATCTTTAACAAAGCTCGGACAGAAACTCGGATCTTTCTTTAACTCTTTTTAAGAAAAACTCAGAAACTCTTCTAAGTGCAAAACTCGGAATAACAGAGGATTGCTAAACTCGGACTGCTTAAAACCTTAGAAAAACTCAGACAAGCTCATAACAAATCCCCGGACAATCTCCACAGTATGACTTCACACTAGTTCACCAAAAATCCGGAAATAACAAACACACAGAGTTTTAAACTCAGACGGGTTTAACACTAAGAAAAACTCGGACAGAGCAATTTTTGGATCAAACCTCATATCTGCAACAACTTGGAGAACAAAACAACTACGAACAGCTTCGTTTTCTTCAACTTTTCTGCAAAATCTTCCAGTCTTTAAGATGTTTGGCGGAAACAAACATCAAATCAAGAGCAATGGTGATTAGGAAGGCGGTTAGACCATTCCGAATCGGAAACCATGCTCTGATACCACTGTTAAAGCACCGGATCGACGACGAACATCAAACATTGCACTTGATTCAAGACATGAAGAACAAAATATGAACAAGCTAGAAATCTGTAGAAGATGAAACTCTTTATTGATGAATCAATCATCACAGATTACATACCAAAGGAGTATACATCATCTACAAGCTGGTTTAGATCACAAAGATCTAAACCTAGCTTTCTCTCACTAACACATAGTCTCTCTGGAGAGGTGCACAAAGCTTCTTTCTTTCTCTCGTTGTCGTTCTTCTATGCTGCCCTAATCCTATACAACACATATATATAGACTATGGACAAAACTCAGACAAAACAATTTACACAACAACCAAACCCCTGACCAAAGTTCTAGACCAAAACTTGGACAAATTGTCCAAGGATAAACCTTGGACTAAGTTCCAAGATATGTACAATAAAGACCCTAACAATTGTAAGGCATGCACTTTTCACCCAAAGTGCCTTAACAAACTCCCCCTTGATCAGTGCATGGTCTTCATGTGGTCTAGAACTCTTCATTATCATTGACTTTAACTTGGACTTCTGCTTTGGTTGACCAGAACTGATAAGCGACAGTTACCCGGCAGGAACTGCACTTACATAAATTTAAACCCTTCTTGAATCATCTTAAAGTGTTTGGGTGCTTGTGTTTTTATACTGTTTTAAACGAAACTGATAAACTGAATAGTAGAGCTAAAAAATGTGTCTTTATAGGATATTCACTTGAGAAAAAAGGGTATAAACTTTTTAGTCTTGATTCAAAGTCTATTGTTTTTTCAAGGGATGTGAAGTTTTATGAAACAATCTTTCCATTTAAGGAACAATCTCTTTTTGAAAAATATGATTTAAATCCTATTAAAGACATTAATGCTCTCAATTTTTTTGACGTGTATGAAAACTCAGAGCCCAAACCCTTTCAAACTGTGGAGGATCCCTATGATGAGAGAAGGGGTCAAGGTGAGACTGATGTGAGAACACCGGGAGTTCAGCAATCAGCGAGCCTTGATACCTCTGATGTTGAGACTAGTACTCAGCAGTCTGATGAGGTTCAAGAGGCTTCTGATAGGGCAGAACCGGTGAGTATTACAGATGAAGTCCAAATTCCTTCTGAGGGTGACACAGTGGGTTCTGAGACATCTCTTCTTCCTAGGAGGTCCTCTAGGACTTCTAATGTACCAAAAAAATTTAAATGATTTTGTTTTAGAATGGAAGGTTAAATATGGGATTGAAAGAGTAGTCAAATTTTCTAAACTTACAAGTGATAATAAATGTTTTGCTTCTAATCTTTCTAAAATGTTTGAACCTAAAACTTATAAAGAGGCTATTAAAGATCCTAATTGGATTTCTGCAATGAATGATTAAATTCGTGCCTTACATAGAAATCATACATGGGATGTGGTTGATAGACCTAAAAATAGAAGTTTAGTTGGGTGTAAATGGATTTATAAGATAAAGTATAAATCTAGTGGTGAAATAGAAAGATATAAAGCGAGATTAGTTGCCAAGGGGTTTAGCCAAAAAGAGGGTGTTGACTATGAAGAAACTTTTTCTCCTATTGTGAAACTTGTAACTGTTAGGATTGTTGTTGCATTAGCTGTTCAGAATAATTGGTCTTTGTTTCAGTTGGATGTAAATAATGCTTTTTTGTATGGTGATTTACATGAAGAAGTTTATATGTCCTTGCCAGAAGGTTATCAGTCAGCTGCTGATATGTCTAAAGTTTGTAAATTAAATAAATCTCTTTATGGACTTAAACAAGCCCCCCGGATGTGGAATGAAAAGTTAGTTAGTGTTCTACTTGATTTGGGTTTTGTTCAAAGTAAATGTGATACGTCATTATTTGTTAAAAATAAGAATGATGTATTTGTGATCTTGTTAGTCTATGTGGATGATATTGTAATTACTGGTAACTCTTTGCCTGAAATAGAAAATGTGAAAGAAAGTTTAAAAACAAAATTTCTCATCAAAGATCTTGGAATATTACAATATTTTCTAGGGATAGAAGTATTATCATGTGAAAAAGGTATATGTATGTCTCAAAGAAAGTACTGTACTGATTTGCTGACTGAGTATGGAATGCTAGGGTGTAAACCTGTCAATGTTCCTATAGAACAAAGTCATGTGGTAAATACGTTACTTGAAAATAATTCTGGTTCTTTGACTAATATAACTGGATATCAACAGTTGGTAGGAAAACTGATATACCTGTCTCACACACGACCTCATATTTCATATGCAGTACATGTGTTAAGTCAGTTTATGCACAATCCAACCGAGGGTCATTTAAAACTTGCTTTCCATTTGTTAAGATATCTCAAAGCTGCACCTGGAAGGGGTCTGTTATTTAGTAAAAGTGATACTTTTGATTTAACTGCATTTGCTGACCCTGACTGGGCCAAGTGCTTAGTAACTAGAAAATCTGTGACTGGTTATGGCGTATTTCTTGGAAATTGCTTGATATCTTGGAAAAGTAAAAAACTGACTACGATGTCTAGATCCTCGGCTGAAGCCGAGTATAGGTCCATCTGTGCTACTGCATGTGAATTAATTTGGATAAAGAATTTGTTGTGTGAGCTACAGGTCAATGTAAAACTTCCTATTAGCTTGTTTTGTGATAATAATGCTGCTCTTTCCGTAGCAGCAAATCCAGTTTTCCACGATAGAACCAAACATTTTGAGATTGATCTTTTTTTCTTACGAGATTTGATATCAAAAGGTGTTGTCAAATGTCTTGGTATAAAGTCTGCAAATCAACTTGCAGATGTATTTACCAAGGGGGTTTTACTCAAAGATCATATTGTTTTATGCAAAGAATTGAAACTATTTGATGTGTTTAACTAATAGAATTGGGGGGGGGGGTGTTAAAATATACATCAACATTTTATAATACAATTCTATTGTTATACGGACATAACTTAATAAATGTTTCTCTTTTTTCATGTTAATGAATGAGCGGAGCTATATGGGTCACAACAGTTGAGATATTGGGCTGCTTGGTCTGCTGTTGGGCTGGACTGACGAGATTGAAGACTAAAGGCTATTGAAGATCCATGGGCTGGTTTGTTATAACAACTCAGATCCATCCGGGTTTACCGGGTATTGTTTATGAACCCGGGTCAGTATAAATAAGTGTTCTGGGGTACAGTACAGATCCGTTCAACTCGTTCAGTTGCAGATATTTTGTTCTCTCGTGCTCTCTCTCTTGCATAGGCAATCTAGGGTTTTGTTTAAAGAGAGTTTCTCTGTGTCTCTTTCTAGTCGATTCCTGTGTTTGTCTACACAGATTATCGTGTTGATAATCTGCTTGTGAGGAGAGTTGTAAGAGTCTTTAGATTCTTTGTAATTCCAGTTCTGATTGTTTTCTTAGGGTTAATAATATCTTTGAAAGTGGAGCCAGAAGTATCTTACTTATTTATAAATATTACATTTGAATTTGGAAAATGGAGCCAAAAGTATCTTATTTATCTAATAAATATATTTAAATATTAAATATAAAATTGGAAAATATAAATTTGATGATGTAATAATAACATAAGAAAAGCTGAGTTGGTGTGTCCAAGGGCTTGACACCTCAGCTTTTCTTATGTCAGCACCATTTCCCTTTTTATAGAAAGTATAGATTAGTGTGCTTTTGTTTTAATACACACACTAATATAATATAAAAAATAAAAAAACTTTGGGTCCCTCGAGAGAATAGGCCCTATGTGGTCGCTCCCCCAGCACATCGCCTGGGCTGGCCTTGGTCAATCTTGACCTTTCCCACTTAGATCTAGGGTCTCTTTAATCGATATTTTTAGGCAACAAAGAAGTAAACCAAAAAATCGGCATGTCTTGTTGAGTTTGATTGGGGTATATCCTTGCAGCAAAAACAAATACCATAACAACAATCGTATCCAGTAAAATATCCCACAAATAGCAAAGCTTTTGATAGGGAAGAGTGAGATGTGTGCAAATCTTACCTCTATCCTTGAAAATCGATATCTTGCATTCGGGGAGACACTCCGCTCCAAACAAATAGTAGAGAAAGAAACAGAACTACAAATATAGAAATAGAAAACTACCAATCACAAAAAAAAGGAGTAGTGAAAGAGTACAAATCCCTAAAAGTCCATAAATTTAATCCTACATCTCCATAAAATCTTATCGTGGACCGTGTCTTCAGAGAGGTGAAACTCTAATAAATCATGTATAATCCGCTCATCTCAAGTCACTTTGGAGTTGCCAACCGGTGCCGTCATGAACCTCCTCTTCACATGTCAAAACAATCTCAACCCCCTTCGTATATCTTATCCGATGTAGTTACATCAATCTTTCTTTAAAAACTCATTTCTTATCCTTTAGATTTGTGTGCCCACATATTCACCTCAACATCCTCATCTCAACTACTTTCATCTCATCTAAGAAAACTGATCCTATACCTAAGAAGAAAATTGCATTTCTTTTAGAAAAATGTGATACTCTAGTGTAAAAATATTTTTCCTTGTTAGCAAAGATGAATACATCAAAGAAAAGCTAGTGAGAGGCTAGATAGGAGTACCACAAGTACATCTAAAGAAAACCAAGTGTGTGTTTCCCAAAATTGAACATATGCCCATATAAGTATGTGAACTAAAAAATCGCAATCTCATTACAAGAGTGTAACGAGTATGGAAAACGATAAAGTAAAATACACATGTAGGATGTATCCGATTTAGTTGGTTAGCATGGTCCACCTAGTAACTCATATATAACACTACCT
The DNA here is from genome assembly GCF_002127325.2 of Helianthus annuus. NCBI lineage: Eukaryota > Viridiplantae > Streptophyta > Magnoliopsida > Asterales > Asteraceae > Helianthus > Helianthus annuus. Next base: position 5,829,338 of record NC_035449.2, read on the forward strand.
CATATATGATGACTTATTAGGTACCCGGCTAGCGAGTTAGAGTTAATCTCAGAGTTCATTATTATTAGCTTTATAAATGAAATAATGGCTTATTAGGCACCATTGGACTACTCCATTGAGGCGACTAGCTAGTTAGATCGTTCCACAGCAGTTATTGTAAACAACCTATAATAGTAACTCTAATAGTTATTATTTAATCGTGTAGTTTAGCATAAGATTCCTATTTGTTGATGAAAAGAATAATGCTGCTATGGATAATATTAAGAGTTCACCTAGAGCATTAAAGGGTTTAAAGAAAAAACAAATTCCCTTTTTATGGGACCTTCATGAAAACAGAAGCCTTGATCTCCATAAATTAGATCTAGACCATTACAAATTCTCAACCACTCACTATCATACTAGATTCTTAATTAACTATTTTTTTTTGAAAGGTGTGAATTATTCGTGAATGTCGGGAAGTCTAGCATACGTTGTCTTAACCAGGTCTGTAAAAGAGAGCTAGCTCGCACAATAGATCCCCAATTTAAACCTCTCAATGAGAAACCCCTATCACCCAGACTCGAACTTGAGACCTAGAGGGGAAAACTCACCCGAACCCACCAAAGCTGAAACTTAAATACCCTAAATTTGATACTTTTAAAGTGGAGTGTGTTAAAAGCTTGGGCATTTGTTCGAATGTGACACTTTCTAAAGTCGCCAAGCTTTATTATATTGTGATGTATAGTGAAGTTCAATCTTCGAATGAAAGTCGAATTCAAACCAAATCTGAGTTGATTTAAAGACTAACTCAAATTCAAATATTGGTTTCGAATCGAGTTACAAATTTCTGATTTTCGAACCAACCAGTATAATATTAATTAGCACTACCCGTAAGCAGTGGCGGACCCAAATTCTTTTTTCAATGGGGTCCTATTTTCAGGTCGGTTGAGATTTGGGTCGATTGGATCGGGGCGACCAACTAGTTCATAGCACATAACAGTTATAGTCCAATTTATTAGAAGGTTGTTTTGCTCTAATGATAGTTTTAGTTCATAGCACAATTTGTATTTGATTTTGTACGTATATTCAATTGTGTTTGGTGATGGTAGTCCAAATTATGGTATTGAAGAACAGAGCTTTTAGTGGTGCCTACGCAGATAATATATTACTAAAACATGGTATGGGTTATTGGCTATTTTAAATTTCATAAAAAGTAACAAATTAAAGGGTGTTAAAGGGTCTAGAACCTTTGATCTTTGGTTTAAGGAGGAAGGGATTTGCCACTTCAACAGGCTTGAGTTTGATATTATGGGGTCCCTTGAAATAATTTTATGGGGTCCTTCAAATATAACGTCTCTACTGCTTTTTAAAAAAAGATCGGGTCCGGGGACCCCGACCTACTAAAGGTGGATCCGCCACTGCCCGTAAGTACTTTCTATCTTTCTATGCGTAGAAATATAGCATTTTATTTTATGTGACTCCTTAGCCCCAAAGTCCCCAATCGAATTAGGAAATGCTAACGCTTTCAAATATTCAGTCTCGTTGATCAATTTACGTTTTTTCTCCTACTGTAGTCTGGTTCAATTAAGTTAACCCGAATTCGATTAGATTTCCTCCAAAAAAATCTCAGGTGAATTAACAAATTCGGTTTGAATTCAAAGTTGAGTTCACGTTAAGAAATCTCAGGTGAATTAACAAAAGGAACCTGGAAACCAATTCAATGAACATCCTACGCCAAAGTAAGCACAACTTAGGTGTTGTTTACAATTTTTGTTATAATATGGGTACACTAGAATCGCAAGCTAAACTTATTAAGTTAAAGGGTTCATAAAAATCAAAGCAGGAAAGAAGAGTAAAGTTTAAGGGCATCCCTAACAGATTTGCGAGGAAAATATCTTTAGTAACCTATTTGCAATACAAGATAAAAGAAAATTTACAAAAAATAAGCTATCAACTGAAAAATACAAGAATACATGCCAAATTTAACACGCCAAGTGAACAATCAGATTGCGGTGTTGATGCAGATTTTGTGTCCGATGCTTGTCGAATAGATTAGTTATTATTTTACGCTGAATTTGTAATAGTTAGTGAAACGGTCAAACGAATGTGTATTGACCCGCTCGTTTGAAGTGATCAAACGAGAAGGTTATATGTTTGACCGCAGTGGCGGATCTAGAAGAAAAATTCAGGGGTATCCCAATTTTTTTAGCGTACATTCATACAATGTAATTTCTGTTATTGTACATTCATACAATCAAATACACAATAACAACTAAAATTAGTAACTAAACCCTAACCTAAAATCCAATTTCATCCCTTTTGTGCAATGGATCCAAAAACTTTTAACCAGGGATCCTAACATAACTTTAGCTTAATAATCATTAGTTGGTTTGTGTATTCACCGATAATTTCATTATCTTATAATCTAACTCTACCGTTGTTGGTGCACTTGTGTCTGTACTTTGTCTGTATTCGGTCTGTATATATAAACGATGTTCTAAGTCTGTAAGTTGACCAAATCAACCATCCTCCGGTTTGACTTGGTCAAACAGTTAGAAAGTAGTTGTCTGTCTCGAAGGATAGCTCCTCGAAGGATACTGTTGATCCTTCGAGGTACTCGAAAGATATGCTTCGATTGTTAGACCTCGAAGGATCATCCTTCGAGGTCATTGCTGATCATTCGAACATATTGTCATCGATAGATGATCCTTCGGACCATCTATCGGATCCTTCGGACATGACCTGCTGTGTATGGGTATAAATACCCATGCATTGTGTTGAGTTCATTAGACAGAGAGAGACAGACAGATAGAACACACACATCCGAGAGATAGCTTTGAGAGCTTTCTGTCCGAAACTCACACACACACTTTGAGAGTTTACAAGTTAGGTTTGTAAACATTGTGCTTGTAACCGAAACCTTCATTTGCATTAATACAAGTTGTGTTAATCGGTGAACCCGTGTGTGTTGTGTTTGTACTTGCTTAATCCCGGTTTGCTCGCTAGCTTGGATTCCGCACTCGCTAGTGGGTTAGTATAACAAGGTTTGAGGTTCGTCATCCGACAAAAGGGACCTACAAGTGGTATCAGAGCTTGGCTCTTTACCTTGTTTAAAACCGGGTTTTTCAAGTTCTTGGTGTGTGTTTGAACACTTGGTTTAACACCCGTTTTTGTTGGTTTTTCTACACTTTTAAACTGGAAAACGTGTTTTAAACTTACCGGGAGTGTTCATAAGTGGGTTGGGTAACTTGAAAATTTGTTTTAAGTGACTTTGTAATTTCCGGTCATATCTCCGGTTGTTATTCCGGTGACTGGTTCTGGATAAGGGTCTTCTATTTTGGGTATATCTTATTTCAAAATCAAGGTTGGTAAGGTAGTACAGTCTGACCATACCTTTTTGCCGAAAGTTGACCTTCACCAACCCATCACCTTTTCACCAACCTATCACATCAACGTCAGTTGTGTCAGAACCTCTCGAAAGATATCCTTCGACTTCGAAAGATCATCTTTCGATCAAGGAAGGCTCGAAAGATTATCATCCTTCGACCCATCCTTCGAAGTCCGAAACATATCTTTCGACCAAGGAATCTATTCGAAAGACAGTGTCCGAAAGATAGGGATTTAACTCGAAAGATAAGGATCTTTCAAAGGAGAATCCTTCGAGTTCTTGAATCTTTCGACATCATTGTTCGAGATTCAACAGTAATCTTTCGAGTACTGTTGATCCTTCGAACAAGTGTTGATCTTTCGATTGTGGTCAGGTTATTGTTAACAAGTTTCTGTGATTTCAGATCTTTCGGAACAGGATCCTTCGGCCGTGATATCTTTCGGATTACTCCTTAGCATTTATTTTGCTTATCAATCATGAATCCGAGTTGGTGGAATCCTGCTCCAGATAATGGTGAATATACAAGATCAAATGTCACTCCCTCATGGTGGGGTACACCGGCTCCAGACGATGGAAAATACACAAATACAAGGTCATCTCCTTTATGGGCCGAGTCGCCGGTATCGACATCTTCTCAGGGAAATCAATGGGCATTGGTATCGAATCAAACTCCGAGCATTCAAAGTATTCTACTAAGCGAAAGTGAAACAGGAAGTTTGAATCGACCTCCAAAGTTGATGCATTTGAATGAATATCCAGGATGGGTTGAGAGATTTAAAACATATGTTCTTGGTCAAAATACCGAACTGTGGATACGTTTCACCACAGATTTCGATCAAGCCATAGAGGTTGCTGCTTCAGATTCTGCTACGTTTGCTGATCTTCCAGAAGATAAAAAGAAAACCTATGATCTGGAAAAGAAGGCATACGCCATTCTCACTCAGGCGTTGAGCAAGGATATCTACCATCAGTTTGTCAGCTTCAAGACAACAAAGAAGTTATGGGACGGATTGAAAAACAGAGGAGTGGGAAATGCAGCAACACGTCAAATGCGTCATGATCTTCTCAAGAAAGAATTTGAAGGTTTCACTTGTATGGATAAGGAGTCCTTGGGAGATATGACAAGCCGATTTTATCATCTGCTTACGGAATTGGATAATTATAGTGTAGTGACAACTCAAGCTGAAGTTGTGAAGAAGTTTGCTGATGCTTTGCCTCCTCAATGGAGTAGTTTCTTGGAAATCCTGAAGTACAACGGAGTGTTGAGAACCACTAATATCAACGAATTCGTTCAACTTTTGGAAAACAAGGATCAGGAGGAAACATTGAAGGCGAAGAGAGTTCCATTGCCACGGAATCCAGAAATGTACTGTGGAACTTCCAATTCTTCGTCTGCAAGAACCGGTCCACATGCTCCACTTCAAACAGCGTTTGTCACAAGCACAGATTGTTTTGGCAATCCAATACAAGTTCCTGTTAAGCCACCTCCCACCACAGACATGTACGGAAATCCAATACAACCACCTCCTCCTCCGCCTCCTGCTCAACAACAACGTGCATGTTATGGAGGAACATCATCTGCTTGTCAACAATCAAAGTCAGGAACAGTACAGCTCGACACGTCAAGCTTCTCTAAAATCAGTGTGGAAGTAGCTAAGGAACACATGGAGCTGCTTAACACTGTAGTGAGTGCGTACTGTGGGTTAATTGAAGGTCAGATTGGCAACATTAATCTGACACTAGAAGATTACCGGCAGATTGATAAAGAAGAGATGGACTTGATGGATATCAAGTGGGCCTTTGCCAGTGCTGTGAGAAGAGCAAAGGATTGGATGGAAAGTACTGGCAGAACCAGCTTGGAAAGTAAGCGAGACACCAAGTATGGGTTCGATAAGCAAGCTGTAAAGTGCTTCAACTGTGGTGAACGGGGTCACTTTAAGCGGGAATGTACAAAGCCAGCCCAGCACGGGAATCAAAACCCCTTCAGAAACCAAGGCAACCGGCAGAACAGAAACAATGATCGTACCATGGTACCCGTCAACAACCAAACCAACCGAGCACTTGCGGTTCAGGTAGATGAAGGTTGTGACTGGTCAATCCAGTTGGGTGGTGATGCTCCCGATGGAACAGCATGTTTTGCTCAGATTGTGAAGGAGCTAGTTCACACCAGTGGTGGAGAATCTTCTGCCAGTAGTGGTGAATCGTCTGAAGATGAAGACTCTTCTGGGTACAGTAGAAGTGTTGATGAAGAATCATCCAATTCTGGTGATGATCATGTGGGTGAGACATCGAATGCAGCAATCGATGCAGATATTGATGAACTCTTGGAGGAAGCTGCAGCAGAAACTCAAAGAAGATCTATTCTGGTGGATCAAGCTGCTTATACTTCGTCTTCTCTCCATTCAGCCTTTATGGCTAATGTCGACAGTTCATCAAGTCAGGTATGTGTCGATGAACCCACTGCTGTTAATTGTGATGAATGTGCTAGGCTGCATGCTAGATGTGCTGAAATGGAGAAAAGTATGTCTGAGTTGCAAGGCAAACATGATGCTTTACAAGCTAGTTTGTTTGACTTGCAAGACAAACATACTACTGTGAATGAGAATTTGAGTAACTTGCAAAGTAAGCATGACGCATTGCAAGAAAAGTATGATGTGACTTTCCTCCACAATCAGAAATTGACTGTGGACCTTTCCAAATGCACAGAAGCCAATATGTTTTATGAAAACCATGAAAAAGAATTTAAGTCAGTAATTGAAACATTAAAGAAAGATAAAACTGAACTGACTAAAATGGTTTCAAGAAAACAAACTGATATTAATTTGTATATATCTCGCCTTGAGATTATGCAAAAAGAGATGGCTTGTGTGAAAACCGAAAGTGATGCGATCCAACTCAAGCTAGACAGTTATTTGAGCTCTAGCTATGTGTTAGATCACATCATTGATGTTCAGAAGGAAAAGAGGGATGTCACATGCATAGGCTACAAGAAGTGTCCACCACCAGTGAGACATAATTATGACGCCATGCCTGATGAAGAGGACAGGGTATTCTTTGAACCTTCTGTGCCTCTAGATGTTAAGGAGTTTGCTGCAGGACTCGGATACCAAAAGGAAGTATCCTCAGATTCAGATGTGTCAGCAGATACATTTGTGAGTGCTGAACAGAATCAAGATCCTCCAGTTGTGATTGAGGATGCTGATTCGTCTGATGATGAATCTGACGATACTGTCCCAGCAAAGTCTGATGCGGTAGCCAAAAATGAGGACATACCTCTTGAGAATCACATTCTATGTGATCCCCCTGTTCAACCCGCTAAGACTGTTGCAACTGAGTCCTCATCTGCAGAAGAGCCGGAGAGTGTGAATTTGCTGTACACCCTAGTTGGTGATGATAAAATTTACTCAGACAAAGATTTTCCCATTAAGAATGTTAATCAATCCTTAATCTGCAAAGTCTTTGAAAATTCGACAAGTAAGTTTTTGGGAAAGACAGGACCACGTGTTACAGTTACACAGTGTCCTCCTATTCCAAAGGCTGAGATTCGAAAACAATTTGGCAACAAGAAATTACCAACAGTGCCAAAGCAGCAAAATCACACCAAACCCAAAGGTAAAACACCGGCTCAAGTTGACAAGAAGCCGAACCAAAGGAAGACGAAGAATGTTAACTTTGTGAAATCGACGGGAACAGACAAAATTGAAAAGTTTGAAAATCAATCTAACTTAGATTTTGTCAAGAAAACTATTGTCGAGAAAAGAAATGAACCAAGCAGTTCAAAGCCTAGTACCCCGGGTTCACAAAGTTCAACATCATCGGCTAAGCGATCACATGATACTTCGGGGTTTGTAGAACGAAGATCATGTTTTGAGTGTGGAACCATTGGGCATATTATTAGAAACTGCCCATATCTTCATAAACAGAAAGAAAAGGTTGATGATCCCCGTGACAAAACTGACCGTAGGCAATCGGTTTCTGCAAAACAAGATCCCCGCCTTGTAAGAGAAAGGGAAAAGAAACAGAAACGACAACAGGTCAAAAGGATTGAAAAAGCATTTAAAACTGATGTGGTTCAAAAACAATCTGTTGTTGTAAAACCAGAAAATTCCAAAACTTCAAACAATCAAGAAGTTAAAAGTTTAAAGAAAGACACTGGTAAAACAAAACAGACATGGAAGCCTAAATCGGTTACTGAATCAGGGGGACCATCACAATTCACCAACCATCAAAGACAAGAAGTTATTGTCATTGATGAAAATGGAAGACCCAAGACCACAATGGCTTGGGTCCCCATCTCCAACTAATTCATTTGAGTTCATGTGCAGGGTGCTTCAGGAGGAACTATCAGTAGTCATTGGATTGTTGATAGTGGGGCATCCAGGCACATGACAGGCGACATGAAGCTTCTCTACGACGTTAAATCTATTAGAGGAGGTTATGTTGCTTTTGCTGGAGATAAAGGTGGATATATAACGGGAGAAGGAATGATATCTAACGGGATTGTCAGCTTTGACAAGATCAATTTTGTGCAACAACTTGATCACAATCTTCTTAGTGTTTCTCAAATTTGTGACAAGAAATTTTCAGTACACTTTGATGCTAATGGATGTTATGTGCTGAAACCCGGCTTCAAAATTCCAAAAGAATGGATTCTCTTGTCGGCTCCAAGGATAAATGATTTGTACGTCCTTGACATGAGCCAAGCTATTACTACGTCTGCACAAGCAACTTGTTTCGTTTCCAAAGCCACAGAAAAAGACACTATCTCTTGGCACAGACGAATGGGTCACATTCACTTACGCAAAATGAATCATTTGGTTTCAAATGAATTGGTGAATGGTGTTCCTCTCAAAAATTTCCATCTTCAAGACGTCTGTGTTTCGTGCCAGAAAGGAAAACAAACAAAGAAGAAGCACCCTACAAAGAAGATCAACACAGTGTCAGTTCCTCTTGAACGTTTGCACATGGATTTGTTTGGTCCTGTCAAGCACAAGAGTATTCGAGGTGATCAATACTGCCTCGTGGTTACTGATGATTATTCAAGATTTTCTTGGGTTGCGTTCATGGCACACAAGAGTGAAACCTTTGGCATCATCAAAAACTTGATCATTCAGATTGAGAATTTGTATAAGTTGAAGGTTAGGCGGATACGTAGCGACAATGGTACTGAATTTAAGAATCATTCCATGGCGGAGTTCTGCACTTCAAAGGGTATTCTTCATGAGTTTAGTGCAGCTTATACTCCTCAACAGAATGGTGTCGCTGAACGTAAGAACCGCACATTGATCGAGACTGCTAGGACAATGTTGGTAGAGTCACAGTTGCCCATTCCATTCTGGACTGAAGCTGTGGCCTCTGCATGTTACACATTGAACAGAGTCCTTACAGTCAAAAGACACAACAAGACCTGCTTTGAGCTTCTTCAAAAACGGAAACCAGATTTGTCTTATCTAGAACCGTTTGGAGCTCCATGCACAATCATCGATCCTAATGGAAAGTTTGGGGCAAGAGCAATTGATGGATACTTTCTTGGGTATGCCACCCCTAACTTACGAGTCTGGAATCTAGAGACTAAAAGGGTCGAGGAGTGGTCTGAGGTCAGAGTACAAAGGCACACTTTGCCAGTCAAAAATCCGGGTCAACCTTGGATGTTCGAGTACGATGATTTCTTCAATTCGATCAATGTTGAAGCCGTTGAAGAAAATGCTGCGGCTAGGATGTTTTTCGAGAGTGACAATGCAACAGTTTCACCGGTGGTTCGTCCGATTCTTGTTAATCAAGAACCATCTTCTTCGGTGAACAATAATACTCTCAACAATGAGGATTTTCATGATGCAAACGAATTGAACGAATCTTCAGAGGATGATGAATTTCTAGATGCAGATCAAGAAGCCCCAACAACAGCAGTTCATGGTACTTCAGAGGGTACTCCTCCAGTGGATGCCCATAGAACAGCTGAGGCTACTGCATCATCCTCTTCGTCAATTCCGGGCCTTGATTTGGTTGTTGATCTTAATCTGAACAACCTGGGTATAAATGTTCCAGTTCCAGATAATCCAGAAACAAGGATTCATAATACCCATCCTCAACAAAACATCATTGGAAATGTGCAAAGTGGCGTTCAAACAAGAAACATGTTGCAAAACAACAACAATGCAGGCTTGTATGCAGCTATTCGAGAGTCCGGGCAACAAAACGATTGGTCCTTCGCGTGTTATGTCTCACAAGAAGAACCAAGAACGTGGAAAGAAGCCTTGAAAGATAACGCTTGGGTTGAAGCAATGCAGGAAGAACTGCAACAATTCCAGAAGCTGGGTGTCTGGAAACTCGTAGAGAAACCTGCTGGATACAAGAAGATTGGTACCCGTTGGGTTTTCAAATGCAAAAAGTATGACCGCGGAGTTGTTATCCGAAACAAAGCACGTTTAGTCGTTCAAGGTTTTCGTCAGATTGAAGGGATCGACTACAACGAAGTCTATGCACCTGTTGCACGTCTCGAAGCAATTCGAATCTTTCTTGCCTATGCGTCCTTCAAAGGATTCAAGGTTTATCAGATGGACGTGAAAAGTGCATTCTTACATGGTGTGGTTGAAGAAGAGGTGTACGTCGAACAGCCTCCAGGTTTTGAAGATCCTATCCATCCCGATCGGGTTTGGTTGCTTAACAAAGCTCTTTATAGTCTTCATCAAGCACCGCGAGCTTGGTATGCAACCTTATCACACTATCTGCTGGAGAACGGTTTTCGTAGAGGTCTTATCGACTGTACTCTTTTCATCAAGGAACAAGATGGAGATCTTCTTCTGGTACAGGTATACGTTGATGACATTATTTTTGGTTCTACTAATGATGTCTTGTGTAGGGAATTCGAGCGCATTATGCAGGATAAATTCGAGATGAGTGCTATGGGGGAAATGACTTTCTTCTTGGGCCTACAAGTACAACAAACGGAGTCTGGGATATTCATCCATCAGACTAAATATGTTGGTGACATCTTGAGCCGGTTCCAGATGTCTGATGCAACGCCCATTGGTACCCCATTGCCAACTAATCACGGAATTACTCCAGATTTAAAGGGAGAAGCTGTTAGCCCTTCAAACTACCGCGCCATGATCGGATCTCTTATGTACCTCACAGCATCAAGGCCAGACATAATGTACCCAACGTGTCTGCTTGCCAGATATCAAGTTAACCCGAAGGCCTCACATCTTGCAGCTGTCAAAAGGATTTTTCGTTATTTGAAGGCGTACCCTGACACCGGTCTGTGGTACCCTAGGGATAATAACTTTGAATTGGTAGCTTTCAGTGATTCTGATTTTGGCGGATGCAAAATCGACGGTAAATCCACAACGGCTGGATGTCAGTTCTTAGGAAATCGCCTAGTCACATGGCAGTGCAAGAAGCAGACGTGTGTCGCTACATCAACATGCGAAGCTGAATACATTGCTGCCTCAAGTTGTTGCTCCCAAGTTCTTTGGATCCAACAACAAATGCTGGACTACGGTTTTGAATTCCTAACTACTCCTATTTACGTTGATAATTCTGCTGCTTTAGATATCACTAGAAATCCTGTGCAGCATTCAAAGACCAAACACATCGAAATCAAATATCACTTCATACGTGATTGCTTTGAGAAAAGGCTAATCGATGTTGTTAAGGTCCACACCGATGACCAACGTGCCGACTTATTTACCAAAGCTTTTGACAAATCAAGATTTGACTTTTTATTATTGGTAAACGGCATTAAGGTCAAGCAAGAGTAAAACCAACATCGGAAAATCATTTTTGTAAATACCTTTGTGTTTTAAATTTGTCTTAGTTTATTGATTTTAGGGGGAGTAAATCCAAAAATCTGAAAATCCAAAAACATCGAAAAATTCAAAAACACAAAAACTATAGAAAAACAAAAATGAGTTTCCTGGCGAGCAAAAGAGAAAATGATAGTACATCAGTGGTCTATCCAAACCCCTTTAAACCTTAAATGAAAAACGATAAGCAGCTCTATATAAGATGTATCGGTAGGCTCACAATCATTTTAAAGTGTGCAGGGTGATATAAATTTTAATCGACTGAAGACCAGGTGGGAACCATTCATTGGCATATGGTCTTAGTACCGAAATTTCGTTTGATAGATTGCCGAGGTTCTGAGATATTCGGTCTTTATGCTGCTTATCATCTGGGTATCATGGTTGTATCTTTTACCGAAAAATAACGGGGACGCAAGTCTAGATCTTCCATGATACTATACATACGTGTACATATTACATACTGCATTCGACCTCAATAAGTGATAAACAATCACATGTCCAAACAAATAAGTGATAAAAATATCACATTTATCCGGGTGTCAAGTTCGTCTCTCTGCTGTACGGAAGTACTGACCTGTTCACGGACTTGCACCTGTGCCCTCATGCATATGAAAATCAAGTTCCTCATCAATAAGTGATTATATCACAAAGGGCTTGTTTTCAAATCAAAATAAGTGAGTATCTCACAATTTATACGGTCAAACAGATGATAATCGGTATACTCACCGGTAAGATGAACTCTCGTGCATACCTTGATACGGGAATGTGTCGTGATGTGGATGAACACCGGTCGGTAAGTATAAATCATACCTTAACGTATCCCCTCGCCATGATTACATCTGATAAGTTGAGCTTAAGTGGACAACAATATCGATAATTGTTATAGGATGCTTATCTTAATGTTAACTAACTGAACAACAAGAGTGTTTTGGCATGACCGTACACTGATATGATTCTCTTACCCTCGAAACTCGCAAAAAGAATGTCTGTATATAGTTATTTACTGCTTAACTTTTATTATTTCTTTTAAACAGTTTCGTCGTTTGGTGCATATCAGCACGACATTAGCGGTGATGTCGTTTGATAACACTCAAAGGATTTTAAATTGTTGTCTTTTAATTTCAAAAATACCAAAAAGATTTTAGGCGTGTTTTAATATAAACTTTATAAAAGCCAAAAAGATTTTATTTCTGCTTTATTTTCGATCGTACGATGTTGGAGCTCAAGTCTTCGTTACCTGAAACCTGACTGAAAACCGAACTGACTAAATCTTCATAAACGGTCAAAATTTGCAGATTTTGAAAGTTAGAATTGAAAATTGATAAATTTATTAAACTTTCAAACTGTCGGACGGTGTTTGATTTTGACATGGTCATTCGTGTGTCATTTGTTTATACTATTCCAAGCAGTTGTTCTCATTACGCGTTTAGATTTCTTGCATGTGCAGATTCTAAAGGCTAGGAGAACATGGTCGATGACAAGCTTTGGAATGAAGACACGACGAGAAGGCGCTCAAAAGATGAAGATGATCGAGTTGCCGCTGGCCATCATCAACACCACAAGGATCTCACTTCATAAAGATAAAGTCTTTTCACGAGCATAACTCAAGGGGGAGCTTATGTTAAGGGGGAGTTTGTCAACTCACTTCCTACATGATACGGGTAGTTTGTTGATACACTCTCTGCCTTCAAGACGTGAAGACTTTGAAGATCCTCCGACAATGAAGACCTGAAAGGACATCAGAGTTTTGAGAACTCGAAGACCAAAGACCGTCGAAGTTCGAGACGAGTCTACAACTATAGAAGATAAAGACAAAGCTACAGCCAATGGGGAGTTTGTTGGTGCACTTGTGTCTGTACTTTGTCTGTATTCGGTCTGTATATATAAACGATGTTCTAAGTCTGTAAGTTGACCAAATCAACCATCCTCCGGTTTGACTTGGTCAAACAGTTAGAAAGTAGTTGTCTGTCTCGAAGGATAGCTCCTCGAAGGATACTGTTGATCCTTCGAGGTACTCGAAAGATATGCTTCGATTGTTAGACCTCGAAGGATCATCCTTCGAGGTCATTGCTGATCATTCGAACATATTGTCATCGATAGATGATCCTTCGGACCATCTATCGGATCCTTCGGACATGACCTGCTGTGTATGGGTATAAATACCCATGCATTGTGTTGAGTTCATTAGACAGAGAGAGACAGACAAATAGAACACACACATCCGAGAGATAGCTTTGAGAGCTTTCTGTCCGAAACTCACACACACACTTTGAGAGTTTACAAGTTAGGTTTGTAAACATTGTGCTTGTAACCGAAACCTTCATTTGCATTAATACAAGTTGTGTTAATCGGTGAACCCGTGTGTGTTGTGTTTGTATTTGCTTAATCCCGGGTTTGCTCGCTAGCTTGGATTCCGCACTCGCTAGTGGGTTAGTATAACAAGGTTTGAGGTTCGTCATCCGACAAAAGGGACCTACAACCGTATTTCATTAGCTTAATAATCATTAGTTGGTTTGTTAAGAGGTATTATTTACACGACCTTGTGGGCTATTTGGACCGAGCGTAACAATCGTATTTTTAATAGCAAGTATCGGAAGCCGATCGAGATTGTGGAGACCATTAAATATACGACTTTCCTCTGGGTTTGTAATAGGTCTAGATGGAAAGATATAGAATGGTCTAGTTGGTATTTGTACCCCTTGGATTGATGTATCTTTTTTGGGTGGCTCGTTGGTCCTTGTTTTGAGGACTCATCGGGCGTCTTGTTAATGAAATTTTCCTTTAAAAAAAAAAAAAATCTTATAATCCACCTTTAACTCTATCTTTTTTTGTTGTTATTAAATGTTATTAGCATTTAACAAATCTAACAAAGCTTTAACACTCGGTTAGAGTTCTAATGATTTTTTTAAATTACATCTTGATAAAAAAAAAATCTTAGATAAAAATAGAACAAACGATATTAAATAAGTTAACAAAATAAAATAATAACCTATTATATTATATTATAGTCGAGTAATCAAAAAACTTAATTGGTTTATTACTTTTTAAAACTAACACAAAAATACGATAAAAAATAAATATATCAAGAAACAATAAACAAACCATAAAAAATAAAGCTGCTTTGACTATAGAAATGTACTGTCAGTCAACTTGCGTTGTACTATCTTTTCCAAACTCTACAAAATAAATATAATTAAAAAACTAGTACTAGTCATCTTCTTCTTTCTTTGCTTATAACCAAAGCTCCTCACCCAGAAAACAAAAAACGCCACCATGATGCTATCCACTTCTAATCTATTATCTTTCACTTTTTTTGTTCTCCCATGGTTCTGTGGATGTAATTAGGGGTATCCTAGTATTAATTTGATCACCGATATATAAAACGAAGAAAGAAAAAGTCACTTAGCCAAGAAAGTTGAGGGGTATCCCGGGCTATCACTGGGATAGCTATAGATCCGCCCCTGTTTGACCGTGTGGGTTTTGCTAGACAAGTGGGTGTGGGTATAAATACCAACCCTTTGTCATTTGCAAAACTTAGAGAGAGTGAAAGAGGGTGAACTCATTTGAGAGAGTTCCCTGTGAGCTTCATTGTGTGGGGGAGAGATCACCACTTGGTCTCTCCCCGGATGTATACTCCTTTGGTATTAGTTCGGTTAGCTTTTAATCGGGCCGATTTGTAATGTTTTACTACCGATTAATACAAAGAAGTTGTGTTTATCCATCTCTAATCTCTCCCGTCTTGAACTAATCTCACACTAATCACGGTTTCGGTCCCGAAACACGGTCCTACATGCGGCAATCGTAGAATTGTTAACGAAATTGATGTTTCTTAAAGCACAATGGTTGTGTATGAAAGTCTCTCCATCTCCTAGATGATTTTTGATCCCAAAAGCCTTTAACTCTAGTAAGCTACTTCTTTTGCTCTTGACTTTCTAAATGTCCGAGATAATCTGTTACGCCTTTTTAGATACCTTCATACGAAATACCAAATTCATGAATATCCATTTTGATGAAGTTAATCTATAGTTCTCAAGCAATTATTGCCTCTGGTTATTTTATCTCCAAGGAGAGATTATACACAATTCTGTAGAAAGATATTTGGGACATGCAAAAGTTGGGATCCAATCTGGATAGAGCATCTGCCGAAGATTCTATCGGGTAACTTTGTGCTTGTTGAAGGAATTGATTCTGGAGGAAATGGCTTTTGATTGAAGCTGAAGTTTATCCCTTAAGTCTTCGAATATATAATTATAATATTCTAGTTTACAGAATATGTAAAGGTTAATTGCAGGATATCTATAAACCATGGTGCAGGCATTTCTTTTTTGCAAGGGCCATGATCTGTTATGGAATTAGAATCCCATCTACTTATCCGAATGGAATTGATTCAAAGCCCTCTTGGATGGCATATCTGATTAGAAATGATTAGATTCTATTTTAATATTTATTCCCTGTAGTAAATAATTAATTTTAAGAAAGGTGAAATTTGTTATGTTGTCTATAAAAGGAGTTTTGTTTCAAACTTCATATGCATCCTAGAACAA
Organism: Helianthus annuus; assembly: GCF_002127325.2. NCBI lineage: Eukaryota > Viridiplantae > Streptophyta > Magnoliopsida > Asterales > Asteraceae > Helianthus > Helianthus annuus. The sequence continues at coordinate 5,845,054 of NC_035449.2, forward strand.
GCAACAAACTTCTATCTTAACTCATAGTACATCTTTGAAGAACTCTAATACAACCTTTCTCTTAATGTCATCAAAGACTAATCTTGCTATGGTAGGGTCGTTGGAATGTTCCATGATGGTGGATGAACGCCGGCAAAAGGGGAATAAGCCTAATAGCCAGCAACAACCTCAACAACAGCTATGCCGTTATAGGCATCGACCACAATGCTCCACTATTCATCAACTGATCCTTCCAGCTTCTGAAACAAGAGCGGTGGTTGGCTTTTACCAAGCGGCAACATCTTGAGGTGGTCATGTTAGTTGTACTATGCCTTGTTGGTTTATATATGTTTTTATGTATGGAGCATATGTAATCAGGGTGATGAAGGAATCTGTCTAGTATCTGTGGCTCGGTGTCCTGAGCAGTATGTATATATACACGCTTGAGCCTTAATTAGCTAGTTTGAGGGTCTTATATCCCTGTGATATATACAAGTTAAAACTTTCTCTGTGTATGCTATGTCCCTCTCTCTATCTCTCTCCCCGTAGTTATGTATAAATTTAAGGGAATTGAAGATCATCTTTTTTACGTGGACCTTTAGTTGTTTTGGAAACAATTAATCTCAACTCTATTCATTGTCTACTCACTTTTATACATTCGCCTATCTCAAGATGACCAATTACACAAGCCTTTAAGCAGGGGCGGACCTAATATAGTCCGAGGCGTAGCCCGGGCTACGGCTCAACTTTTATCCGTTAGTGTAAATTTTTTTTTTCGATTTTTATACTTAGGACACCCCTCAACAACAACTAGGACACCCCTCAAAAAAGTTTACAAACTGAAATTAAGCCCAAAAAAATATTGATTATATTGGCCCAAATAACCAAATGATAGCCCAATACTAGTTAGCCCAAATAATAAAATAATAACCCAAGTGCACTGGGTTGCAGGGATAATCAAACGTCGGTCAGGAACAGAAATACAGAATTCACAGAAGGTCCAGGAGACTATCGAACTCACGAACTGAGGATTACAATCAAAGGAGGATTACAATCGAAGATTACTCCTTGTCTCCTTCATCTCGCACATCGCAGCCGCACCGCAGGAGGATTACAAATTACAATCGGTTATTCGGTTGACATTGTAGCCGCAGGAGGTTGTTTTTTTTTTAGTTTCTTTATTGTTGAATTGTTTATTGTTGAATTGAATTCTTAGTTTTTTTATTGTTGAATACTTGAATTCTTAGTTTTTTAATTGTTGAATTCTTAGTTTTTTTAGTTTCAGTTTCATTACTTTCATTAGTTTTTTATTGTTGAATTCTTTATTTCTTTGACCAGTTTTATTAGTTTGTTTAATAAAGACTTTGATTGTTTGAATTGATTGTATGATTGTTTGAATTCTTTGAAGTGATGACGAAATCAAAATCCAAAAAACAAGCTTTAATTGGGAACTTTTTCAAACGAAAATATGAAGAAATTAATGATGATGAAACAACTCCTCCGAATGTTGACGTTGATTCAAGTCCGAATGTTGATAATGATAATATCCAAGCAAATGACGGTGACGTTGATGCAAGTCCGAATGTTGATCAAGCAAATGGTGACGTTGATAAAAAATATGTCGGGTTTAAATCCTTCTAACGGTTTTTCTAAGTTTGACCCATCGAAGATATTGACGTTTGCTAAGATGTACCCGGATGATTTTACTACACAAGAAATTGGGAGTCTTTTGGGTGATATTGAGTCATTTTGTCACACAATAAGCGATGATGATAACTTTGAAGACTTGAATGGAATAAGTGATCTTGCGCGTGTTATCGTTGAAACGGGAACGCACAGTTCTTGTCCTACAGTTTATCAGGTAGTTAAGCTAGCTTTGATTTTACCGGTGGCAACCGCAACCATTGAAAGATGTTTTTCGAAATTGAAGCTTGTGAAGACGGATTTACGCAATCGAATCGGTCCGGAATTCTTGAACAATGCTATGGTTTGTGTGGTCGAAAAAGATTTTTTAGTGAAGTAAAAGACGACGATGTGATGGAACGATTTCAAGCTATGAAAAAAAGAAGAGGACAAATCTATTAGGTATTTGTTTTACTTTATTTTATGTATTGTTGTTTTTTTTTAATATTGTATGATTGCACGGTAAAAAAATTTTTTATTTTGGATACCCCTGAATTAATGTTCTAGTTCCGCCACTGCCTTTAAGTAAACATAATTATATGTTTAGGATATCTCACATGGAACCATATAGTGCCATTTTTTCGACATGAGAATTTTGGATCTTTTGTTAGATATCTAGTGTAATTGGGAGTGACTTGGTGATCAAAGTGAATAATAATACACATCAAGCAAGTTAGGAGGTGCGTGAGTGTACGCTTGTTTGAGTTATTATAATTCGAAGTGTACGAGCGGATCCCGTACTCTACGGGGGTTCCAAGGGGGCAACGCCCTTGGGAACAGGGTCCAAGGGGCAGAGCTGCTAGGTCAGCTTGGAAAAATTTTATTTTTAATTAAATTGCTTTACTAAAATTGCATCATAAAATTTATTTTCTGGAAAATACCATTATTTTCGAAACATTAAATAATGGGAGTTTTAATGGCGGTTTTGTCTTAAAATTGAGATAACTGCCATTAGGCAGTTAATCACCCCCAACCCAGAAATTCGTAGACAAGTTTTGAACAGTTTTTCTGTTTAAGACAATTTTCGCATACATACATACCCTTGTTCAATTTCTCGAAATTCAGAGTTGTATCCGATTAAATTATTCGGATGAACCTTTGAAATAATTTGATCTGAGAGTGATTACACGCTTCGCTGATCATCCTGTTTTCTCGAAAAATTCCCCAACATCTTTTACTATCGATCTCTTAAGGACCATGTTTGCCAAATAAAAGGCCTAAAATTTGCTCAGGCTGACATACTTTTAGTGGAGTTTATTATCTATCATACTTATTATTATCTAAATTATTATTTATTTTTTAAGTTTGTTTATTGATTAAGTTATTCTACAAAGGTTTCTAAAAATAAGAAGTGTACTATGACACAATGGATGGCACAAGATGACACAATGTCGAGCAAAATATAACACAATGCCGAAAACTATAACACAATGTCAATGAAAAGACACAATGAGTCACAAAAAAGACATAATGACTCAAATATAGAAAAGAAACAATTATAAATAAAAGACATAATGATAATGAATAAAACATTTCTAAAATCTACAACCTAGAAATCCAAAAAATGAAAATCTAAAATCTCACATCGTAGAGTTCGATAAGACGGTTCCAATACCGCTTGATGAGGTCAATCGGAGTCCGTTTGATACCTTTTGTACATTTTTTTTATTTTTAGGTGACTTTTTATTTGATCTAAAACCTTGTTTATTAGGATATTCTTTTTGAATATTAAGATGGTTGTTGATGTTTTATCATTATCTCATTAGTTTTGTAATTCGGTTACCTCTCTAGGTGAAGCCTGGCTGATGAATACATGAAAAACCCTGAATTCATCACATACCTTAATTAGTTATCAGTGGGAGTTGATATCACAGAAAACATAATCAGTAGTTGCTACTTGTTAATTTATAATAACTCGGGTCAAATTATATAGGGAATGAGTCGGCCTTCAATAATTAAGGACAACCAATTTTTAAAGCTTATAAAAATTATTAGCCCATAACCCATTAACCTATAAAGTCCACTAACCAGCCCAGCCCAACATTGCAAGATGATTTCATAAAGAGTGCTTTCTAGTGTTTCATCATATCTAAAGTATTGATCCTGCTTAATATTAAGACAAACAAGCCACCCCCGATGCCAGTTCCACGTCGAGTAGCTCATCAAGAGCCATGCAAATCAAGGGGTCTCGATATCTCTAGTTTGAATATTAGAATTGTTATTGACGTTTTATCATTATCTCGTTAGGTTGTAATCCGGTTACCTCTCTAGGGGAGTATATGAAAAACCTTCAATATATCACATACCGAACATAATCAGTAGTTTCTAGCTACTAGTTTAGTTTATAATAACCTGGGTCAAACAATATATAGGGCATGAGCAAGCCGGCCTTCAATTCTCAGGATGACCAATTTTTAGGCTTATATTACTATTAGCCCATAACCCACTAACCCATCAAGTCCCTTATTCACTAACCAGGCCAGCCCAACAGTTGTAAGACAATTTCACAAGGCGTGCTTTCATCATGATTTCACAAAGAGGGTTTCAACATGATATCTGAATTAGTGATCGATAGGCTGAATTTCTTTTGTGATTTTTTTCGTTTCCTTAATCAATTAAACTAGATGTAAAACCGGTGTAAAAACTTATTAGTATATAAACTTAGCATTAGGAATTTATTAATATTACTATTATTATTATATGTAACATAGGTTAGTAATTAGTTAAGTTAAAGATGGGGTCGGCAGTTAACTTAAAGAAACGGTTATCCCTCCATTGTTTAGTATATATATCTCCATATTATGAACTTTTGTATTACCAAGATATTTCAATAAAATATCCAAATCTGTATGCATCACTATTCTCTGTACATACAAACACATTCATATTAAACACACACAGTCGCACATTCATACAAGTTACAATGATGATGCTTACGATGATAGAAGTAACACCAACTTCCGCTGTCATCAAAACTCGGGTGGTTTTTAGAAAATTTACATACCACATTTTATTAACCAACGGATGACTATACATCACTTACATAAGCCATTTTGTATCAAAATATGAAAAGATTTCGTAAAAATAACAGGATTAGAGCTTCTCAACAATACAATGTCGACACTCGACAATAATCACATGATAAAATATAATGCAACTCGTATACCTGGTTTATTGGAAGATGGTACTTTATAGCAAACCACGGACTTCGTAAAACAAAAGGCATACATTTAAATTGCTTAGCTGGACGATCTCGATCTTGTACATGGTAGTTTGCTTGGTACTCCCGCCTGTGCTCTACGAAAGTGACCCTACCAAAACCTAATTCTCAGGTTAATTCTTGCATATATTTAGTGGTTTTCAATGATGTATATTGCAAATGAACTTTTCTTAAAATGGAAATGATGTCTTTGATTTTTTTTTTTTATCAATGTGGAGAGGCAGATGCTTGTATGCCGTCTTGCCACTACTACAAAAAGGGGTTGTAATGGAATAATCTGTGGCTAATAATGTGACGGCCGGTCTCGTCAAAAAAATAGTGACTTGCATGTCAAAATAATGGTAAACCCGCGGCTCCCGCATCTGTCATGTCTGAGTGTGTCTGGCCAACTTGGGCCTGATTTGTAAGAGACTGGTTCAATGACTCGAAGCCTTAGTTTAGGGATGAAAAAAATCATTACAATTAAAAAAACAAACTTTTTGCTTGCATTTGCAATAGGCTTTTCTGTAGTGGTGTGCATGCTTATTTAGTTTAGTTAATCTTTTTTAACAGAAAATTTGTGGCTATATTTAGTTAGGTATAGTTGATTCTGGAGACACCTGAACTCAAGTATAAAAAATTAACGGGGATTAGATGTTCTTTCTTACTGGGCTCGCAGTTTTTCATGATAGTTCATATATCTCGATCTTGTTCCTCAACCGCGTTTTGTGAGAGCTTGCATCTGGTTCCCAAATTTAAGTTTGGCTTCCATTTCAACAAAGCTTATTGTATAGTGGTTGATCAACAATTTGCTTCCAAGAATACTAGGAGAATCATACGTGTTGGAGGAACAAACTTATAACACCTGAATCACTTTTGAAAGAAGCATTTTAAATGTTCCACTATTCTTTCTGCGTCTTTAATTTTAACTTCTTGATATGTAATCAATTTACTTTACACACTATACTGGTTATACATATACATTCACTGCTTGATTACCTCACTGGGATATGAATTAGCTAGGCTGATGTAAAAGATGGAATACGATTTTACGTGTTGGTTATATATGAACTTTTGTAATCAGTATTGTTTTTGCATTTGTATATCTTGGTTAGATCCGTGCATGTATCCTTTATATTTGTCTATTTGGTTTGGAAAATTCTAACCACTGAGGGTACATTAAAAGTATGAGGAATTTACGAAAATGGTCAGGAATAAAGTTGACTTACCAAAATAGCCAGTTCATGCGTTGTTGGAACGGGGCATCACCCCTCTTATGCGTCCTTAATTCTTTAAATGGATGCGTGTATGGATGAAGCAGCAAGTACGAAAATGGGATGCATGGGATGAGTCACGAACACATGGGATGAGTCACGGACGCATGGGATGAGTCGGCAACGCATGGGATGAGTCACGGACGCATGGGATAATGGGATGAGTCACGGACGCATGGGATGAGTCACGGACGCATGGGACACATGATGTCATTGAGACACGTGTCACTTCTACATTGGCGGACGCATGAATGAGCCCTGCAGACGCATAAGCTCTCTCGTAATCAGTGATGCCCTCCATCGACGCATGAGGTGGCCATTTTGGTAAGTCAAACTTATTCTTGGCTATTTTCCTAAATTTCTCTAAAAGTATTTTGGTTAAATATATCATAAGTAGGTTAGCTCTCAAATCTCTGAGATATTTACCCACAAAAAGAAAATGTTACAGAATTAGGCTGTTACTCAAGGTATCCAAGTGTGTTATTGGCTTGTTTCTTGCGCAATTGTGTATTATTACTGTCCAATCTATTTTGTTTTTTTTTTCTTTTTAAGAACAAATTTTAAACACCTACCACTAGACCACTCGATCGGTGGATCCATTTTGTTTGTAGTCGAATCAAAGCAGGGACATTTCAATCTTCAGTCTGATTTCATTGATTGTCAAAGATGGAATCAAAGCAGATACATTCCAATCTTCCATCTAATTTTCATCAATTGTCAAAGATGGAATCAAAGCAGGGTCTGGTTTCATGGATTGTAAATGATGATCCCCAAAAGAGTGAGCATTATTCTGGATTTCCGCGTTATTCGTGATCTTAGGCTGGCAGCAAAGTAAAATCTGGACAGCAGGAATATTGACTTGCAATTGGTTCTTTGTTCCTTTAATTTTTGTGAATCAGAAATTCAATCAATCCCTTGCTTGTTTGTTGCCTGCTCCTTGTCTAGTTCCATTTGTTAATCAATAGTTTATTATATTTATTTTCTTTCTTAATTGTAGTTTAGTATATTTTAAAACTATATACTTTATTAGATTAACTATTCAGTTATTTATAGAAACTTATTGTTAAGAGTAGGACCAAACTATGTGCTGCTATAGGTTTGAACTATCACTAGGGGTGAGCAAGTTATGGTTCTACTAGAACCTTAGAACCCTGAATTAGGCCTGTAAGCGAACCGAACGAACACGAACATAGTTCAAACCGAACACAAACACGAACATAAAATCAAACACATTTTTTTGTTCGTGTTCGTTTATGTTCGTTCGTTTAAAGCCTAAACGAATAGTTCACGAACTTAAACGGACACGAACCTTCATTGTGAACTTGAGAACATGAAGCTTCACAAAAGATATTGGTGGTGAAGTTTAGCTCACACTCGCCATTCTCTTGCACCTTCTGCAGACATGCATCTCTTGTAGTGGCAATTTACATCCACTAACTGTACTATTATTACATCCTAGACGATTCAAGTGAGTCCTATGAAGCAAGTATTTGTCTATTCAATTGAGAGGAATCATTGCATTACATCCCCGTTGAAAACAAGCCTGAAAAGGTTTACCACCAGCAGGGATCATGTTAAAGGAAGGCTTGTGAAGGTTAGCTGACACTCGCCATTCTCTTGCACCTTCTGCAGACATGCATCTCTGAGCAGTCGCCAGTCACCAAGAGTGAAAAGACGCTCGTGAAGGTTAGCTGACGCTCCATGGGCTATGAGGCAGTCGCGCTCCAAAACACCCCGTTTTACAAAACTTTAACCAACTGAAACTTGCTGAACATGAACATGAACAAGAACAACAAACGAGGTTTCATAATCATGGGAAACGAAGAAATTTGATCAAGGTCCTATTCGCAATCGTTCAAATGTTATACAGTATTCTGCACAATGATAATGCACACAAACAATTGGTCTTTTCCCCTATAAAACCCACAAAAATCTCCCAATTTGATCGGAAACATGCAGTCATCGGAACCAGATATTTCAACAACCCCAACAAACCCTTTGAAGAGAAACTTTGAAACCATGATAAATAACCCCCAACAATCCACACAGTAAGTGTTTCAAGTTTCTTGAATTTATAAAGAAAAATGTGGGTGATGTTTGATATTATTGTGTGTTTAAATTTAGTTATGTTTTTTGGTTGATTAAATGTTATTGTAAATTAATATCCCTTTTTGTTATTGTTGTTGTAATTTGTTGAAATTAGGTATGAGTTGGATGTGTTTAAAATGGAAAAATACGTCAACTTACGACAATTGTAGGTGCGTTTTTGAATTAAAATGATTTAAAAAACCCCCCAAAGCGCCCCGCTTTGGCCAAAGCGCGACGCTTAGGGTTCAAACGTGACACTTTTATGAAACTGGAACATCGTACAGAATATAACATCAAATCAAGGCTTTGTCTGCAGAAAGAACCCTAAATGCCCCGCTTTGAGTTTTTTAAATCATTTTATTTCAAAAACAATCACAAATACACTTTTGGATTATAATTGTCGTAAGGCATCGTTTGAATGCTGGATATGCATTTGTTCGTATTATGATGTATTATTAACAATAACAATCACCAATACACTTTTGGATTATAACTGATTTAATAGGATTATAATTATACATACTTAATCTATATGTTGAACATCTGGGAAAAGTTTACGTACAACGGGTGGGTACATTAGCCTTTCATATGCGTCGATTTAATCCTTATATCTGTCATACCAGGCTGCTGCCCTCTCAGTTCTATTCGAATTCCAAATTAAGTTCGTGGGAGGCATTAGGTAGGAACCTTCAAGTGTTACGTGGATGAAATTGTTGGTGCACTTGTGTCTGTACTTTGTCTGTACTCTGTATCGTGTCGATATTAAACGATGTCCGTTGTTAGTCTTGTAAGTTTGACCAAGTCAACCATCCTCCTGGTTTGACTTGGCCAAACAGTTAGTGCATGATAATCACATGTCTGTGTCGAAGGATGTCTCATCGAAGGATAGTTTAGATCCTTCGATGAGCTCGGAAGTTGAACCTTCGATGGATGGACCTCGATAGATCATCCTTCGAGGTAAACATAGATCCTTCGACAGGTTTAACATCGATAGATGATCCTTCGAGATATCTATCGGATCCTTCGGACAGACAATCTGTGACGGGTATATATACCCATGTAGTGTGTTCATTTCATTAAGATGAGCAGAGACAGAAAGATAGACTCGAGAGATAGTGAGAGCATTCTGTCAAGAACACACACCCACTGTTAGAGAGTTTACGAAACAGATTTGTAAACATTGAGCTTGTAACCGAACCCTTCATTCGTATTAATACAAGTGGTGTTAATCGGTGAATATTGTGTGTCTTGTGTTTGTGCTTGTTTCATCTCGGTTTGCACTCTAGCTTGGATTCCGCACTTGCTAGTGTGTTAACACAACAAGGATAAGGTTTAACCTCAACCTCCGAGGGACCTACAAGTGGTATCAGAGCTAAGGCTCTTTTCTTTGTTAAAACCGAGTTTGTACAAGGTCTTGGTGTGTTTGGACACTTGGTTTAGCACCCGTTTTTAGTGATTTTCTTGCATTTCTTGACATAAAAACGTGTTCTAAACTAACCGGGTGTGTTCAAAGACGAGTTGGGTAACTTAAAAATCTTGTTTTTAAAAGGTTTGGTAATTTCCGGCCAATATTCCGGCTTACTCCGGTGACCGGATTCTGGATAAGAAGCTTCCTTTTTGGGCAATATTTTAAAAGTCAAATCTGAGTTGGTGAAAAGGTGAGGTCTGAACATACCTTCTGCCGAAAGTTGTCCACCAACCAATCACCTTTTTCACCAACCTGTCAACCTTTTGTCTGTTGTGTCAGATCCATTCGAAAGATATCCTTCGAAGTCGAAAGATTATCTTTCGATCAAAGGAGGTTCGACAGATAACCATCCTTCGAACATCATTCGAAGTCTGTGATTTATCTTTCGAGCCAAGGGAATCTTTTCGAAGGATATATATTCGAAAGATAAGGATCATTAAATTGTGAATCTTTCGAAATCACTGTTCGAAAGATAAGGATCTTTCAATTGTGAATCTTTCGAAATTGTGAATCTTTCGAAATCAATTGTTCGAAATTCAACAGTGATCTTTCGAACACTGTTGATCCTTCGAACAAGTGTTGATCCTTCGAACAAGGTGTTGATCCTTCGATCTTAGTCTGTTTGAATTTAACAGTTTGTGTTTGTTTAGGTCTTCTATTAGTATTTCATCAAAATGAGTTGTACAAGTCCTTGGGACTGGAGTATTGACTCACAATCTAGTCAAGAACTAACCTCTGCTGCAGCTTGGGCGAAAAGTATGTTTCCACCGCCATCAATCAGTCCAAGTCAATGGGCATTGGTATCCAATCAAAGTCAAAGCATTCAAAATCTTTTGATTAGTGAGAGTGAAACGGGCAGCAACAATCGTCCACCAAAGTTGAACCATATGAACGACTTTCCATCATGGAAAAACCGCTTTCACACGTATGTTCAAGGGCAAAGCACCGATCTTTGGACATGTTTCATCAATGCATTCAATGCTAATCTTGAGGTTGCAGCGTCCACTTCAGAAGGTTATGCTAACATGCTCGAAAATGACAAGAAGGCTTATGAATTGGAGAAAAAGGCCTTTGCTACACTTACACAAGCACTCAACAAAGATATCTATCATCAGTTCTCCTACTGCAAGACCACGAAAACATTGTGGGATGCCTTAGTTGCTAGAGGAGAAGGCAATGCAGCTACTCGAAAGTCTCGTCATGATTTGTTGAAGAAAGAGTTTGAATCGTTTCAGTTTTTGGAAAACGAAACTCTAAATGATATGACAACACGGTTCTATCATTTGATTAGTGAAATGTGTGCTTATGGGGTTGTATCTACTCAACAAGACATGGTGAATAGGTTTGTTGACGCCTTACCTCCAAAATGGAGTTCTTTTATTGAGTTGTTGAAGCATACTGGAACTCTAGACACGGTTAACATCTATGAGTTCATTCAGAAACTGGAACATAAAAATGATGAAGAAATCAGGAAAGCAAAGCGAGCTCCCGCTCCTCAGAATACAGAAATGTACCTTCCAGGCTTCGATGTTTTGGCAAGATCTGCTGCAGCTCAGCAACCTAAACTGCAAACTGCATTTGTGTCCAACACAAGTTCTCTTCCGTTTCCTCAATCAACTGCTGCTCCGGCTTTTGAGCCGAGGTCTTACATTCCCGTCCCAACACAGCCACAAGTCCAAGTCCAACCACCACAACAACAACAGCAGGCTCATTATACAAACAGTCCTCAACCTCAAAACCCTAACACAATCCGAGTCGATAATTCAAACCTCTCACACATCAGCATTGAAGTTGCTAAGGAGCATATGGAAATTATCAATACAATGGTCAGTGCCTACTGTGGTTTGGTAGCAGGTCAGCTTGGAAACATCAACATGACCAATGAAGATTATCAACAGATCGACAAGGAAGAAATGGAGTTGATGGATATCAAATGGGCTTTTGCTAGTGCAGTGAGAAGGGCAAAAGATTTCATGGCTCGAACTGGAAGAACTTCGTTGGAAGGAAAGAAAGATATGAAGTATGGGTTTGATATTAACGCCGTTACATGCTTCAATTGTGGTAATAAAGGGCACTTCAAACGTGAGTGCACTCGACCAACAAAACAAGGCAATCACAACCCTTTCAGAAACCAGACGAGTAATACAAATGTGAATGCCCAGCAAGAAAACCGTGATAGGAGGATTGTGGCAGTTAATAACAATCAGGGCCAGCCTGGAACTTCAAATCCCAATCGGGCTTTGACTGTTCAAGCTGATGAGGGATGTGACTGGTCTGTGCAGTTTGGTGAAGGTGATCAAGGAAGTGGAACAGCTTGTTATGCAAAGATCATCAATCACATCAAGCATGTTCATAAAGAAGAGTCCTCTGAAAGTGATGACAGTTCTGGTTATTCTGGAAGTTCTGATGAAGAAGGCTCTGTTTCTGGGGATAATCAATCAGAGTCTGATGTGAAGGAGGAAGTAGGTTCTGGTGTTGAGGATTTATTGAATGAAGCTGATGAACTTATATGTCAGAAATCAATTCTGATCAAGAAGGCTGCTACTACATCCAGGGAAATGGAAAAGTTCTTTTCTGAAGACGGATCTTTTTCTTTTCAAACTGCATTTATGACAAATGTGTCAGCCTCTTCGAGTCAGGTAAATTCTGAACCTCCTGCTCCTAGTGTTTGTGAATCATGTGCTGAAATGAAGCTTGAACTAGAAAAGCTTCATAGTCATAATCAAAATTTGGTTATTGAACTTTCCAAATGCAAAGAGGCAAATATGGCTTTAACTCGGAACGAAAAAGATTTTAAATCAGTAATTGAAACATTAAAGAAAAATGTGTCCGAAGTGAACAAAGTAGTTTACCACAAGCAAGTAAGTATAAATGAATACATTAACATTGTGGAAGAAACTAAGAAGCAATTAGCCATTGCCCAATGCGAGCATGATGCGATCAAACAAAAATTGGAGAGTTATTCTAACTCCCAATTTGTGCTTGATCACATCATCGATTTTCAACAACCGAAGGGAAATCAGAAAGGCATAGGGTATAAGAAATGTCCGCCCCCTTTGATGAATAACTATACCAAGATGCCTGATGAGGAGGAAATGCCTCGGTATGAACCCAGTGTGCCTCTTGATGTTGAGGAATTTGCTACTGGCCTAGGGTTCAAACCGGACAATTCTTCAAACACATCCTCTAAGCAACAAGAAACTTCATCATCCATGAAGCAAAGTCCTCCAATTATCGAGGACTATGAGACATCGGATGATGAATCAGAAGTGGATGTAAGTGATCAGGATAAATCACTTAACAAGATGAAAGGAGTAGTTATTCCACGAGAGAATCACATTCTTTGTGATCCTGATACTCCTGATGTCTCATCTGTTAAGAAACAAGTGATTGATTCTGTCAAAGTTGATAAGACATGTGTGTCTACTGTTAAAAGCAGCAATGTGTTGTATACATTGGTTGGAGATGATAAAATCTACTCAGATCATGATTTCCCAATTAAAAATGTAAATCAATCTTTGATTGATAAAGTCTTTGAAGACAACACAAACAAATTTTTGGGAAAAACACTTCCGGGAATTGTTGTAACACAATGTGATCCAATTCCTAAGGCTGAGATTAGAAAACAGTTTGGTAATCAAAAATCTTCAACCACTCAACAACCTAGTGCTTCTAATGGTAAACAACCAGTCAAACGAGCTCAAAAGCATAAAGTCTCTCAGATGAAATCTGAAACAAAAGGAGCTCGATCTCAAAAGAAAGCAAAAAGTGTCAAATTCGTGGCATCCACAGGTACTGATAAGATTGAGACTTTTGAGAATAAATCAAACACAGATTTTGTACAACAGGTCACGATCTTGAAACGTAACATTGATAACAATTACACTCAACGCACAAATGGGTGTGATGAAAAGGCTAGTACCTCAGGTTCCACGGGTTCGACATCTTGTGGTCAATCAAGTTCTCCTAAATTTGTTGAAAGGAGAACATGTTTTAAATGTGGAGAATTTGGGCACATCATCAAAAACTGCCCAAATGCTCCAAAGAATAAAATTGTTGAGAAAGCTCCACCTGAAACAGTTCATCCTCAACGTCGGTCAGTTTCACCTAAACATGATAAACGAACTGTAAAAGAACAAGAAACTAAACAACGACGTAAGAACATGAAAACTGTTGAAAAAGCTTTGAAATCTGAAGTTAAAACAGTTAAAAGGGAACCAAGTGTGTCACAACCTGTAAAACCAGAAGCTTCAAAAACTGTTTACAACACTCAAACTGGTAGGCAAAAACAAACTTGGTTACCTAAGGCGGGTGACAATTCAGGGGGAGCAGTTGTTCTTGAAAACCATCAAGAGATTGATATCACGTTTCGTGATGCTCAGGGACGACCCAAGACCACTAAGGCTTGGGTCCCTATCCTCAACTGATGTTTTTAAATGACATGTGCAGGGTGTTCCAGGAGGAACTATTAATAGTCACTGGATTGTTGATAGTGGAGCATCCAGACACATGACTGGCGACTTACGGCTCTTATACGACGTGAGAAATATTAGAGGAGGGTATGTCGCATTTGCTGGAGACAAAGGCGGATTCATCACTGGAGAGGGAAGTATCTCCAATAGCATCGTGTGCTTTGATAAGATCAATTATGTTAAGCAAATCGATCATAATCTTCTCAGTGTGTCGCAAATCTGCGATAAAAAATTCTCCGTGCATTTTGATGATGCCGGCTGCTATGTGCTGAAACCTGGATTCAAAGTTCCACAAGAATGGATTCTCTTATCGGCTCCGAGAGTTAATGATCTTTATATTCTCGACATGAGCCAAGCGATTACAACATCTGCACAAGTCACTTGCTTTGTCTCAAAAGCCACGGAAAAGGAGTCTATATCTTGGCACAGAAGAATGGGACACATTCACTTGAGAAAGATGAACCATTTGGTGAAAAATAATCTTGTGAATGGTGTGCCTGTGAGAAGTTTTCATCTACAAGATATCTGTGTCTCGTGCCAAAAGGGGAAGCAAACAAAGAAGTCTCACCCTTTGAAGAAAATCAACACTGTCAGCATACCTCTCGAACGTCTTCATATGGATCTTTTTGGACCTATGAAACACAAGACAACATTCGGAGATGCTTATTGTCTAGTTGTTACTGATGATTATTCTAGATTTTCTTGGGTATCCTTCATGGCACACAAGAGTGAAACTCCTGGCATCCTCAAGGATCTTCTTACAATGTTGGAGAATCTCTATTCGTTGAAAGTGAAGAGGATCCGAAGCGACAATGGAACCGAATTCAAGAATCAATTTATGGATGAGTTTTGTACTTCTAAAGGTATTCTTCATGAGTACAGTTCTCGTTATACTCCACAACAAAATGGTGTCGCGGAGAGGAAGAATCGGACGATTATAGAAACTGCAAGAACAATGTTAGTAGAGTCAGAACTCCCTATTCAATTATGGGGGGAGGCTGTATCGGCTGCATGCTACACGTTAAACAGAGTTCTTACAGTAAAGAGACATGGCAAAACTTGCTTCGAACTCCTTCAGAAAAGGAAACCGGATCTTTCTTACCTAGAACCGTTTGGTGCTCCATGTACTATGATTGAGCCGGATGGAAAGTTTGGAGCGAAAGCTATCGAGGGATTCTTCCTTGGATATGCTACTCCGAATTTTAGTGTTTGGAATCTGGCTACCAAAAAGATTGAGCTATGGAGTGAAGTGAGGGTTCAAAGGTACACGAGTCCTGTTAGGGCTCCGGGTGATCCGTGGATGTTCGATTATGATGAACTATTTGACTCCTTCAATCTGCCAACCTTTGACGAAGAGTCAGCAGCGGCTAGGATGTTGTTGGAAAGTGACAACGCTGCTGACTCGCCTTTGGTTAGACCTATTGTTGTTGACCCACAAGCTTCTTCGTCTGTCAACAATATGGTTCAAAATGAGGTTTATGAAGATGCTGCTGATTATAATGAATCTTCTGAAGATGATGAATATCATGATGCAGCTGAAGGATCTTCGGCTCCAGCTGCTCCTGTTCAAGGTGCCTCTGTTGATACACCTCATGTGCAGAATGTAGACACTGCTGAAGGGAATGCATCCACCTCTACACACATTCCTGGTGTGGAGTTGGTTGTTGATCTTAATCTTAACAATTTGGGTATCAATGCACGTGTGTCAGAAAATCCTGAAATGAGGATTCATGATACCCACCCCCAGCAGAATATTATAGGAGATGTCCATCGCGGTGTGCAGACGCGTAATCAGCTGAGAAACAACTGGAATGCTGGTTTGTATTCAGCTATAAGAGAATCTGGTCTTCAGAATGACTGGTCCTTCGCGTGTTACGTGTCACAAGAAGAACCAAAATCGTGGAAAGAAGCGTTGAAAGACAATGCTTGGGTTGAAGCCATGCAGGAAGAATTGCAGCAATTTCAAAAGCTTGGTGTTTGGAAGCTTGTTGAAAGACCTGAGAACTACAAGAAAATTGGCACTCGATGGGTTTTCAAATGCAAGAAGGACGACCGTGGAGTGGTTATTCGGAACAAAGCACGTTTAGTCGTTCAAGGTTTTCGTCAGATAGAAGGGATCGACTACAACGAAGTCTATGCACCTGTTGCACGTCTGGAAGCAATTCGGATCTTTCTGGCTTATGCCTCATTCAAAGGATTCAAGGTTTATCAGATGGACGTGAAAAGTGCATTCTAACATGGTGTGGTTGAAGAAGAGGTGTACGTCGAACAGCCCCCAGGTTTTGAAGATCCTATCCATCCCGATCGGGTTTGGGTTGCTCAACAAAGCTCTCTATGGTCTTCATCAAGCACCGCGAGCTTGGTATGAAACCTTATCTAACTATCTGCTGGAGAACGGTTTTCGAAGAGGTCTTATCGATTGTACTCTCTTCATCAAAAAACAAGATGGAGATCTTCTTCTGGTACAGGTATATGTTGATGATATTATTTTTGGTTCTACTAATGATGTCTTGTGTAGGAATTTCGAGCGCATTATGCAGGATAAATTCGAGATGAGTGCTATGGGGGAAATGACCTTTTTCTTGGGCCTACAAGTGCAACAAACTGAGTCTGGGATATTCATCCATCAGACTAAATATGTTGGTGACATCTTGAGCCGGTTCCAGATGTCTGATGCAACGCCCATTGGTACCCCACTGCCACAAAATCACGGAATTACTCCAGACTTGAAGGGTGAAGCTGTTAGCCCCTCATACTACCGCGCAATGATCGGATCTCTTATGTACCTCACAGCATCAAGGCCAGACATAATGTATCCAACGTGCCTGCTTGCCAGATATCAAGTCAACCCGAAGGCCTCACATCTTGCAGCTGTAAAAAGGATTTTTCGTTATTTGAAGGGTTACCCTGACACCGGTCTATGGTACCCTAGGGATAATAACTTTGACTTGATCGCATTCAGTGATTCTGATCATGGCGGATGCAAAATCGACGGCAAATCCACAACGGCTGGATGTCAGTTTTTAGGAAATCGCCTAGTCACATGGCAGTGCAAGAAGCAGACGTGCGTCGCTACATCAACATGCGAAGCTGAATACATTGCTGCCTCAAGTTGTTGCTCCCAAGTTCTTTGGATCCAACAACAATTACGCGACTACGGTTTTGAATTCCTCACTACTCCTATTTACGTTGATAATTCTGCTGCATTACAGATCACTAGAAATCCTGTGCAGCACTCAAAGACCAAACACATCGAAATCAAATATCACTTCATACGTGATTGCTTTGAGAAAAGGCTAATCGTTGTTGTTAAGGTCCACACCGATGACCAACGTGCCGACCTTTTTACCAAAGCATTTGACAAATCAAGATTTGACTTTTTATTATTGGTAAACGGCATTAAGGTCAAGCAAGAGTAAACCAACATCAGAAAATCATTTTTGTAAATAACTTTGTGTTTTAAATTTGTCTTAGTTTATTGATTTTAGGGGGAGTAAATCCAAAATCGGAAAATCCAAAAACATCGAAAAATTTCAAAAACACAAAAACAATAGAAAAACAAAAATGAGTTTCCTGGCGAGCAAAAGAGAAAATGATAGTACATCAGTGGTCTATTCAAACCTCTTTAAACCTTAAATGAAAAACGATAAGCAGCTCTATATAAGATGTATCGGTAGGCTCACAATCATTTTAAAGTGTGCAGGGTGATATAAACTTAAATCGACTGAAGACCAGGTGGGAACCATTCATTGGCATATGGTCTTAGTACCGAAATTTCGTTTGATAGATTGCCGAGGTTCAGAGATATTCGGTCTTTATGCTGCTTATCATCTGGGTATCATGGTTGTATCTTTTACCGAAAAATAACGGGGACGCAAGTCTAGATCTTCCACGATACTATACATACGTGTACATATCTCATACTGCATTCGACCTCAATAAGTGATAAACAATCACATGTCCATATCAAATAAGTGATAAAATATCACATTTATCCGGGAGTCAAGTTCGTCTCTCTGCTGTACGGAAGTACTGACCTGTTCACGGACTTGCTCCTGTGCCCTCATGCATATGAAAATCAAGTTCCTCATCAATAAGTGATTCTATCACATAGGGCTTGTTTTCAAATCAAAATAAGTGAGAATCTCACATCATATACGTTCAAACAGATGATAATCGGTATACTCACCGGTAAGATGAACCCTCGTGCATACCTTGATACGGGAATGTGTCGTGATGTGGATGAACACCGGTCGGTAAGTATAAATCATACCTTAACGTATCCCCTCGCCATGATTACATCTGATAAGTTGAGCTTAAGTGGACAACAATACCGATAATTGTTATAGGATGCTTATCTTAATGTTAACTAACTGAACAACAAGAGTGTTTTGACATGACCGTACACTGATATGATTCTCTTGCCCTCGAAACTCGCAAAAAGAATGTCTGTATATATTTATTTACTACTTAACTTTTATTGTCTTATTTTAAACAGTTTCGTCGTTTGGTGCATATCAGCACGACATTAGCGGTGATGTCGTTTGATAACACTCAAAGGATATTAAAATTGTTGTCTTTTAATTTATTCAAAAATACCAAAAAGATTTTAGGTGTGTTTTAATATAAACTTTATAAAAGCCAAAAAGATTTTATTTCTACTTTATTTTCGATCGTACGATGTTGGAGCTCGAGTCTTCGTTACCTGAAACCTGAACGAAAACCGAATTGACTAAATCTTCATAAACGGTCGAAATTTGCAAGTTTTGAAAGTTAAATCTAAAATTGAGAAATTTATTAAACTTTCAAACTGTCGGACGGTGTTTGATTGTGACATGGTCATTCGTGTGTCATTTGTTTATACTAACTATTCCAAGCAGTTGTTCTCATTACGCGTTTAGATTTCTTGCATGTGCAGATTCTAAAGGCTAGGAGAACATTGTCGATGACAAGCTTTGGAATGAAGACACGACGTGAAGGCACTCAAAAGATGAAGTTGATCGAGTTGCCGCTGACCATCATCAACACCACAAGGATCTCAAGCATTGAAGATCAAGTCTTTCACAAGCATAACTCAAGGGGGAGCTTATGTTAAGGGGGAGTTTGTCAACACACTTCCTACATGATACGGGTAGTTTGTTGATACACTTTCTGCTTTCAAGACGTGAAGACTTTGAAGATCCTCCGACATTGAAGACTTGAAAGGACATCAGAGTCCTGAAGACACGAAGATCAAAGATGATCAAGATCGAGACAAAGCTACAGCCAAGGGGGAGTTTGTTGGTGCACTTGTGTCTGTACTTTGTCTGTACTCTGTATCGTGTCGATATTAAACGATGTTCGTTGTTAGTCTTGTAAGTTTGACCAAGTCAACCATCCTCCTGGTTTGACTTGGCCAAACAGTTAGTGCATGATAATCACATGTCTGTGTCGAAGGATGTCTCATCGAAGGATAGTTTAGATCCTTCGATGAGCTCGGAAGTTGAACCTTCGATGGATGGACCTCGATAGATCATCCTTCGAGGTAAACATAGATCCTTCGACAGGTTTAACATCGATAGATGATCCTTTGAGATATCTATCGGATCCTTCGGACAGACAATCTGTGACGGGTATATATACCCATGTAGTGTGTTCATTTCATTAAGATGAGCAGAGACAGAAAGATAGACTCTAGAGATAGTGAGAGCATTCTGTCAAGAACACACACCCACTGTTAGAGAGTTTACGAAACAGATTTGTAAACATTGAGCTTGTAACCGAACCCTTCATTCGTATTAATACAAGTGGTGTTAATCGGTGAATATTGTGTGTCTTGTGTTTGTGCTTGTTTCATCTCGGTTTGCACTCTAGCTTGGATTCCGCACTTGCTAGTGTGTTAACACAACAAGGATAAGGTTTAACCTCAAACTCCGAGGGACCTACAGAAATGTCCACGTCGACGAACACAACCGCAACCACTTGATGAGGCTCCTCAGCGTCCTCTAGACCGCCCAACAGAGGGAAAACTGTGTCGCTGCCACGAATGTCCAACGTGTGAACAATCACACCATATCTTTGAGCAATAAGAAATCCCGTCTCAGGCATCCGCATATAATGTTCGGGCCCTACACTACCCACTCCCTCAAAATATATCCTGTTGTACAGCTCATTGTAATGTCCTACATTTTCAGAATCGAAGACTTGCCTCCAAATACTCTCGTTTAGACGTATCTCCAACAAAAGTTGTCGCCGGATACTCATATACTTTCCTTGTTTCTGTCCTAACCCCATAGCTACCGATCGAAACCCACATCCTTTATATTCGAGATGTATGGGTGAAACACTTTTAGAATTTGAGATCCATAGTCCCTGATAGCTATTTCTGACTTCGGACCCAACGTGATATTAGGGAAATCGGGGTGAAGGTCAATCGGTTGTTATTTTTTCTGTGAGGAGGATGATGCGTACGTGCTGTGACGAGGAAGATCGAACGAGCCGTCGAACCAACTTTCTTCGGACGATATATACGAGCTTTTTCTTGTAGTTTCTGCCTTCCCTTGTTATTGCGTCTTTAATGTTGGACGACCACGGGTGTTCATTTGAACAACAAGAGGTTTTTTGGTATTCTTGCCTGGCATGACGATTTCTTTAATTTTTTCCAGGTAGCTCCTTTTCACCTGAGGAGGTGTTGGATTGATTTTTTGTTTGAGCTTTTCAAACTCCGCGTCTACATCGATATCTTCAGTCCCCCTCCTTGTCGGCTCGAAGTCAAGCTTCTTCCAGAACACATCTATCGAATCAATTTGGATTTGCCCCCAACGAAAACATATGGTAGTAAATTAGGTAGTGAAATCATAATAGCCAAGAGTCAATATGTAAACGTACCATTTTTTTCTAACTTTTCCAGACGATAAGCACATGGCAAACCACAACTGGTCCAAAGCTGGCAACCACAAGTTGAACCGTAGGCTCTTAACCTGTCTTCCTTACGTCGTAGCTCGAAAGCCATAAGCTCAATAGCATATATTGAAACCTTTCGAAGTACATTTGCAAGTATGGGGTGAGCCTTGTGGTGGTTCATTACTTTTCTAAGGCTTGTTTCAAAACTTTTTCTAATCTCCGTATGTTATTGCTCAACAATATGTTCAACAATCCCCACAAGTTTAACCAGCGAGTTGCGATGACTTGAAAAGTGACCTTTTACCAATGCATGCATGGACTCGACTCTGTTGGTTGTAGTCTGGTGAACGTTAAGTGTCTTGTAAGTCCATGCAGCTACAAACTTTTCACGGTACGGATCCAACCATGATTTCTTCATATAGTCAAAAACCTCTAAAAATATAACCATAACTTGTTAGGTATGTATCTACGTATGTATGTGAAAAAGTATTTAAAAAATTATGTAAGAAGTACTCACGTTCACGACCAACTTCTTTCAGCTGTGCTTCAAGGTTTGCCAGACTATACCTGTATATTTCCTCGGTGGAAGACTCACACAATGTATTAAACGAACGAAGAAATTCTTTCCACTCCTTTTTAGTGAATTTCTTCTTGCTGTTCTTATTGATATTTTGACTAATATGGAACCAACAAAGATACTTGTTCACTTTTGGGAAAACTTGTTCCCACGCGTTAATTAGCGCAAAGTCCCTGTCTGTTATGACGACACGCGGCTCTAAACAGTCCACCGACATAGAGTTGATCCTCAACATAGACTTGATCCTCAACATAGACTCTCCAACACCCATATTGTAACGCCCGGCTCTTTTGTACTTTCCATTTATAGAAAGTTTTGTTCGTATTTCTATTTTTGGAAACCTTGTATTCTTGTAATCGTTCCTTTCGTTGTAATCATTATCAAACCGAGACTTGGATCATTAATGAAACTTGTATTTTGTTACATTATTGTTGTACACACTCTATGTATGCTCGTATGTTCGACTTCGTGAATCAATCAATGTCTAATCGTTATTCTAGGAAACTATGTGCGAAACTTGTAATTAATCTAAACTTATGCATTGAACGTCTTTTGAACGAGAACGATACTTGGTTCTGACATTTATACGCTTAAACATACTTGGTTACGATCATCATGCTTAACTACACCTTATACTATGCTTTTATATCAAAACAAGTCCCTAAACTATCAAAAATGCACCTAATAGACTCAAGCATAAACTTCAGGGGGTAAAATGCAAAGTTATGGAACTTGCCGGCACTAGGGCGCCGCGTGACGCGAGGGTCCTAGACGTCACGCGAGCCCCTTGTTTCGGCAGAATGTGTGTTTCCTTGAGCTGCATGCACGAAATCCCATTAATCCAATTCACCCAATCACCTTTAATCCACCTCTAATCACCTCCAATCACCTTCTAACTCTTCCATTATAAATACCCACCTTCTCCAACCCATTTGACACTTTCACAACTCTCTAATCTTCACAAATTCACCCTCTAATCTGCAGTAAATCTGAGTTTTGGACAGATTCTTGTATCTTCACAAAAGTGAGTGTAACTTGCTCATTTCTTAACCAAACTACTTGGTTCTTCTTTCTAATGCTTTGTTATGTTCTTGGGTTTGAATCCTTGGTTTTTCCTTGGAAGAATCATGCTTGGATTTGCCCTAAAATGGACTAAAACTTTCTGTTTTGTTTAATATTAATCAACAACTTGTTATTTCCTATCCAACTTGTGTCTAACACATCTCACACCAATGTCCTAATGCTTACAACCTCTCTTATGGTTGGTTAAGCTTAAAAACATGGTTGAGACACTTAAATCAGAGGTTAAAACCTCACAAACCTTCTGTTTTAATTAGGGTTTTACCCACAAGTGGTGTTCAAGTGTGAAACTTGATGTATGTGTGATGGTTGGTTTAGCCTAGGCTATCCCTTCATAAGAATCCACTCATTACTTGATGTCTTTCTATAGATTAGTTGTTGTTATTACCTTAATACTTGTATGTTCATGACCCTCCTTGTTGTTTATAACAACAAGTGTAGTGGTGAACAATAGAGGTGCCTAAATGGAAGCTTGTTCTTCCTACCTCATGTATGTATTCTATGACACAAAGAGGTACCTAAACGGAGACATTAATCTCCTACCTCATGCTTGAATCATAAGACTTGTAAACTATATAATATCTAAGTTATTCTATATGGATACATCTAAGTAACTAAGACTTGATGATGACTTAATAGTTATTTGTTAAGTGGACGTTACATCATCTATGACCATGCCCTTGTTAAGACTCTAATGGATCTTAGAATCCATGAAATCATACCAACTCCTTTGAGTTTCAATAGTGTCAAGAACAAGAGTTATGTGTACAAGATGATTATTTTCACCTATGTTACTTTCTATATATTTTAAAAACTCCGAATCTATAATCTTCCGTTATACGCCGAACTCACACACCTACGTTTCCTTGTGTAGAAGGATAAGGTGCTCCGAACTAATTCATCTACAAACTTGCTCTCGGAACTTCAAGTCACCACTTGTAAACCGTGAGTATACTCGAACCCATTTTACTTTTAAACACTTTGGGTGCAACATGTATTCTATATTAAACGCACATGACACTTGAAACTTATTTGAAACTTACTCTATCCATTTAAACATGAAACATGAAACTTGTGAATCTTGAGACTATTTTGTGCTATGTGAACGTTTAATTCTTGTGTGTAGTTCCGCCTTAACAATAGTAGCGCTATAGGGGTAATGCACCTCCCCGTTAGTCTTTGGGGTATTGTTAGGAGGAGACATATCAACCTCCCGTGAAACTTTGGGTTAGGTACTTTAACGCATTGGGAAACTTGGGCTATCACTTGGACTACGTAAACTAGCACGTTGAAACTATTTTATTATGTTCATGTTGGATATGAGTTTTATTCTATTATGCTATGTAAACAAACTTGTATACTCGCTCTTTGCTTTTGCATTGAACTCTATTTTAATACATGTTGTAGGTTGATTATTGAAGTATGGATGAAGGATGAAACAAGTTAGGGTGGACTAGATACACACCTAGATTAATCTATCATTTTGTTTGTTATGTTACGTTATGAAACAAAGTTGTTATTTCCTTTTGAATTATGTATGACATTTAGTTTTGAAATGAAATTTGAATTGAATTAAATATTGTCACATAGTGTTATGACGTCTCTAGCAATCTACACACACTTCGTCTCATCCCGATGTTTCCGCCATCGGTTGGGGTGTGACAGATTGGTATCAGAGCCATAACTATAGGGAATTAGGAAAATTGCCATGCTTTTGCCCTAATCTATAGTTCTAGGAATTTTGTCTCTTATTTGTTGTTTAAAACTTTGTACTCTACCATGCATGCTTCCTAGCTATACTTTTGATTAAATTTATGTGCCTTTCCTAAGGCTAACACGAATACACTTATGCTATTTTTATAATCTTGTAACACCAACGAGAAGAATTTACCAAAATAGGCGTGAAACCCACAATTTGGTAAACGACTCTCATTCTACCTTTAATCTATTTTTGCACGAAATTTCACCATTAAGCTAGGAGTGACATCCACAACTTAATGGTAATTTCCATTTCAACTCTAGTGGACCCTCGTCAAAGTGTCGAAATTTTATTTTGGCCGACGAGTACCAACCACATTTAGGGTACGAAATTGTCAAGTTAGGGGTGAAACCCGCATCTTGTCGATTAAGTCCCATTCCTCGATTTTTATTCTCGCCAAAGTCCCGAATGTTTCAATCATTTAGAGAAGTGTAGTAACCGGAAGGGTAAGATACCGTTGGTCGCTTCTCGATGAGAGTATCTTACTTATAGGCCAAAGCACAATATCTCTAAATTGAAAGAACTTTCGACCCACTTTGGAATAGTCGACGTTTCTCTACCCGAAACAATCCGATGTTTTATTGAGCCTCTCTTTTATGTATCTCAATTTATATGTGATTTTATACTTGAACGTTCATTCATTTCAAAATGTCGTTTTAAACATTTCGCACGCTAAAGCAATCACAAACAATAATAATCCCTCGTGAACAAACTAAATTTACAATGCTTTCATTCATTCATGTTATGCTATGTGGAATCCATGATTATGCTATATGAGATGTTTAAACATTTGTGCTATGAAACTTTTATGCAATGAGTCTTTTGTGCCATGAACCCTTTATGCTATGTGATCAATTTAATTTTTCTAAAACAAGCATTATGACCAAGTCTCACCTATTCGTTCTTTTGAACCTTAGATGTCTTCTCGTCACTCCAACGCGTCTAGGAAGTCAAAGTCTCGCTCCACCAAGAAGATGATGGCTTTCATGGCCGATCAATTTGCGCGTGTCGTTCCAAAGGTCATTTCCGAGATTCGAGCCTCTGAAACTCCTCACTCATCCGTCGACTCTAAGGTCGAAATTCGCAAACCCGCCTCGTTCAACTTTAAGCACTTCTCGTCGTGCAATCCCAAGCCATTCACCGGCAATGATGGGGTGACCGCTATGCTCGAGTGGTTCGACAGCATAGAGGTCACATTCATCAATAGCGATTGCCCCGATGAGCTCAAGACGCGCAGCGCGACGGGGGTATTCCAAGCCCGCGCTCTTGAGTGGTGGTCGAATGAAAGAAACATCCGTTCGAACGAGTTGGCTTATGCGTTGACCTGGGAGGAGACTAAGGCCCTAATGATGGATGAGTTTTGTCCTCCGCATGAGCAAAGAAAGTTGGAAGAAGAATTTTGGGTTTTAAAGCAAGTTGGTGATGACAACCTAGCTTACACCACCCGTTTCAAACAACTTAGCTTCATCGTCCCTCACCTTGTTTCAACCCCTGATCGCAAGAACAGCAAGTACATCAATGGTTTGCCCCCTACCATGCGAGACACCATCGAGGCAGCCAAACTCGATAGCATCGAAGCCATTTACCGATTAGCCGCGTCCTTGAACAACAATCGCGTTCGCGATAAGCAAGCCGCAAACCCCGTTTCTTCTAAGCCAGCCCATCAAATTACCCAACAATCGAATAACAATAGGGGAAAGAAGCGAAAGCAATCCAACCCCGTTTGTAACGCGATTGTGCCGCCTGTTAACCCAAATCCTATCGCTCCTGTTGATGCCCCCAAGCCGTACACTGGGATTCACCCCAAGTGTACCACTTGTAACTTCCATCATCCCGCTAATGCTAGGTGTCGTCGTTGTGAGAATTGCAACCGTTATGGTCATACCATCAACTATTGTCGCCAAGGGCAGCCAGCTCAACCAGTTCAGCAAGCTCAGCCAGCTCAGCAAGCACCACAAGCTCAGCAAGCGCCACAAGCTGCACCTGCTCCTCAGAACGCAAGGCCACCTAGGGCATGTTTCAAATGTGGGGATGTTAATCATCTTCGTCCCCAATGCCCTCAATGGATCCAAGAGCAGCAGCAACCTCCTCGTGGACGCGCTTTCAACCTAAACGCGAATCAAGCACGCAACGACAATGATGTCGTTAATGGTACATTTCTTGTTAACCATCTTTATGCTTCGATACTATTTGATACTGGTGCGGACAAAAGCTTTGTGTCCCTAGAATTCGAATCATTGTTAAATTGCACACGCTCTAAGCTACCTAAGTCGTTTTCCGTTGAAGTCGCCAATGGCAAGTCTATCCTAGTCGATTCCATTCTCCTCGATTGTCGTCTCATTCTTAACGAGCACGTCTTCTCTATCGACCTTATACCCATGCAACTGGGTAGTTTCGACGTCATCATAGGCATGGATTGGCTTCAAAAGAATCATGCTGAAATCGCTTGTCACGAGAAAGTCGTTCGCTTACCTCTTCCCTCTGGTGATGTTTTACACGTCTATGGAGACCGACCTTCAAGGGGACTAAAGTTGATGTCCTGCACACAAGCAAACAAGTACTTACGCAAACAGTACTTTGCCTTTTTAGCCCACGTGGTGGAAGAAAAAGGCAAGGGAAAAAGCCTAAGTGATGTTTCAGTGGTGCGCGACTTCCCTGACGTCTTCCCTGAAGATTTGCCCGGTCCTCCTCCTCCTCGATCCGTTGATTTTCGTATTGATCTCGTACCTGGTGCAACTCCTGTTGCCAAGGCTCCTTATCGTCTTGCACCTTCTGAGATGCAAGAATTATCCTCGCAACTCCAAGAACTCCTCGAGAAGGGTTTCATTCGTCCAAGTACCTCTCCTTGGGGTGCTCCCGTGCTCTTCGTTAAAAAGAAAGATGGTTCCTTTCGCATGTGTATCGATTATCGTGAGCTCAACAAACTCACCGTTAAGAATCGCTATCCTCTCCCGCGTATCGACGACCTCTTTGATCAACTTCAAGGCGCTACCTGTTTCTCCAAAATCGATCTTCGTTCTGGCTATCACCAACTTCGAGTCCTCGAAGAGGACGTTCCCAAAACCACTTTTCGTACTCGCTATGGACATTACGAGTTCGTAGTTATGCCTTTTGGCTTAACCAACGCACCCGCTGTGTTCATGGACCTCATGAATCGTGTTTGTAAACCTT
This sequence comes from Helianthus annuus, assembly GCF_002127325.2. Taxonomy (NCBI): domain Eukaryota; kingdom Viridiplantae; phylum Streptophyta; class Magnoliopsida; order Asterales; family Asteraceae; genus Helianthus; species Helianthus annuus. The sequence goes on from NC_035449.2 coordinate 5,872,686, forward strand.
ACTTGGATCGCTTCGTGATCGTCTTTATTGACGATATTCTCATTTATTCTAAATCTCGAGACGATCATGAGCGTCATCTTCGTCTTATACTCGAACTCTTGCGTAGTGAACGTTTATACGCTAAGTTCTCTAGATGCGAGTTTTGGATCAAAGAAGTTCAATTCCTTGGGCACGTTGTTAGTGAAAAAGGAATTCATGTCGACCCTTCAAAAATCGAAGCTGTGAAGAATTGGACCGCGCCTAAATCTCCTTCTGAAATCCGTTCTTTCTTAGGATTGGCGGGTTATTACCGTCGATTCATCTCGAATTTTTCAAATATCGCCGTTCCTCTCACTTCGTTGACTCAAAAAGAGAAACCTTTTGCTTGGGGTCTTGAGCAAGAGGAATCTTTTCAAACTCTCAAGGACTTGCTTTGCAACGCTCCTATCCTCGCTCTTCCTGATGGGAATGATGATTTCGTGGTGTATTGTGATGCCTCAAATCGTGGTCTTGGTTGTGTGCTCATGCAACGAGACAAAGTCATCGCTTACGCCTCTCGCCAACTCAAAATACATGAGAAAAATTATACTACCCACGACCTCGAGCTTGGCGCAGTTGTTTTTGCGTTAAAGATTTGGCGACACTACCTATATGGTACTAAGTGTGTGGTTTTCACTGACCATAAGAGCCTGCAACACATCTTTGACCAAAAAGAACTCAATATGCGACAGCGACGTTGGGTGGAATTACTTAACGACTACGATTGCGAGATTCGCTACCACCCTGGTAAGGCGAATGTCGTGGCCGATGCACTTAGTCGTAAGGCTCATGTAGATGTCATTCGTTGTTTTCATGTCTCGAGCGATCTTCACAATCGTATTCGTGAAGCGCAATACTCATCTATCAATGAAGGTTCCATGGCCGTAGAAATACGTGGAGCATCTGAAAGTCAACTCGTTTCAAAACCTGATGGTCTTCTCTATTGTTGCGATCGCGTTTGGATACCAGATCGTGACAATCTTCGTGACCTTATCATGAACGAAGCACACAAATCTAAGTACTCAATTCATCCTGGCGCTGACAAGATGTACCATAATCTACGTACATCCTATTGGTGGCCCGGTATGAAGAAAGACATTGCTGTGTACGTTTCCAAGTGTCTTACCTGTTCGAAAGTCAAAGCCGAGCACCAACGACCTTCTGGTCTACTCGAACAACCTGAAATCCCCGTGTGGAAATGGGATAGCATTGCGATGGACTTCATAACTAAACTCTCGCGTACACCTTCTGGTTACGACAACATTTGGGTAGTCATTGATCGTTTAACTAAGTCCGCACAATTCATTCCCATTCGTGAAGATTTCAAGGTTGAACGACTTGCTCGTGTCTATATCAATGAAGTCATACGCCATCATGGTGTTCCTCTCGACATCATTTCTGATCGTGATGGTCGATTCACTTCGCGTCTCTGGCAAACTTTTCAGTCCGCTATGGGTACTCATTTGAATCTTAGTACGGCTTTTCATCCTCAAACGGATGGACAGACTGAACGTACTATCCAAACCCTAGAGGACATGCTCCGTTCTTGTGTCATCGACTTTGGTGGTAGTTGGGATGTGCATTTACCTTTGATCGAGTTCTCATACAACAATAGCTACCACTCCAGTATTCAAATGGCTCCTTTCGAGGCATTGTATGGTCGCAAATGCCGATCTCCTTTAAGCTGGTACGAGATTGGTGACAAACATTTTACTGGCCCTGAGATCATACAAGAAGCAACGGATAAGATTCTCTAAATCCGTGACAATCTACTCAAGGCTCGAAATCGTCAAAAGAGCTACGCAGACAAGGGACGCAAACCTATGGAATTCGACGTTGGGGACCATGTCCTACTCAAGGTGTCTCCTTGGAAAGGAGTGGTTCGTTTTGGTAAAAAGGGAAAACTTGCCCCTCGCTATGTTGGTCCTTTCAAGATACTCGAAAGGATTGGTAAGGTGGCTTATTGACTCGATTTACCTCAAGAGCTCAGCAATGTTCATCCAACGTTCCACGTCTCTAACCTAAAGAAATGTCTCGCTGATGAAGGACTTCAAGTTCCTCTCGAAGATCTTCAAATCAACGATACTATGCATTTCGTGGAAAAACCGGTAGAAATCGTGGACCAGCAAGTCAAGTTACTAAGGCGCAGTAAGATTCCTATCGTCAAGGTTAGATGGGAAGGAAAACGTGGCGCCGAATTTACTTGGGAACTCAAAAAGGATATGAAGTCAAAGTATCCTCATCTTTTCCCTACGTCTTCCTAAATTTCGGGACGAAATTTCCTAAAGGAGGGGAGACTGTAACGCCCGGCTCTTTTGTACTTTCCATTTATAGAAAGTTTTGTTCGTATTTCTATTTTTGGAAACCTTGTATTCTTGTAATCGTTCCTTTCGTTGTAATCATTATCAAACCGAGACTTGGATCATTAATGAAACTTGTATTTTGTTACATTATTGTTGTACACACTCTATGTATGCTCGTATGTTCGACTTCGTGAATCAATCAATGTCTAATCGTTATTCTAGGAAACTATGTGCGAAACTTGTAATTAATCTAAACTTATGCATTGAACGTCTTTTGAACGAGAACGATACTTGGTTCTGACATTTATACGCTTAAACATACTTGGTTACGATCATCATGCTTAACTACACCTTATACTATGCTTTTATATCAAAACAAGTCCCTAAACTATCAAAAATGCACCTAATAGACTCAAGCATAAACTTCAGGGGGTAAAATGCAAAGTTATGGAACTTGCCGGCACTAGGGCGCCGCGTGACGCGAGGGTCCTAGACGTCACGCGAGCCCCTTGTTTCGGCAGAATGTGTGTTTCCTTGAGCTGCATGCACGAAATCCCATTAATCCAATTCACCCAATCACCTTTAATCCACCTCTAATCACCTCCAATCACCTTCTAACTCTTCCATTATAAATACCCACCTTCTCCAACCCATTTGACACTTTCACAACTCTCTAATCTTCACAAATTCACCCTCTAATCTGCAGTAAATCTGAGTTTTGGACAGATTCTTGTATCTTCACAAAAGTGAGTGTAACTTGCTCATTTCTTAACCAAACTACTTGGTTCTTCTTTCTAATGCTTTGTTATGTTCTTGGGTTTTAATCCTTGGTTTTTCCTTGGAAGAATCATGCTTGGATTTGCCCTAAAATGGACTAAAACTTTCTGTTTTGTTTAATATTAATCAACAACTTGTTATTTCCTATCCAACTTGTGTCTAACACATCTCACACCAATGTCCTAATGCTTACAACCTCTCTTATGGTTGGTTAAGCTTAAAAACATGGTTGAGACACTTAAATCAGAGGTTAAAACCTCACAAACCTTCTGTTTTAATTAGGGTTTTACCCACAAGTGGTGTTCAAGTGTGAAACTTGATGTATGTGTGATGGTTGGTTTAGCCTAGGCTATCCCTTCATAAGAATCCACTCATTACTTGATGTCTTTCTATAGATTAGTTGTTGTTATTACCTTAATACTTGTATGTTCATGACCCTCCTTGTTGTTTATAACAACAAGTGTAGTGGTGAACAATAGAGGTGCCTAAATGGAAGCTTGTTCTTCCTACCTCATGTATGTATTCTATGACACAAAGAGGTACCTAAACGGAGACATTAATCTCCTACCTCATGCTTGAATCATAAGACTTGTAAACTATATAATATCTAAGTTATTCTATATGGATACATCTAAGTAACTAAGACTTGATGATGACTTAATAGTTATTTGTTAAGTGGACGTTACATCATCTATGACCATGTCCTTGTTACGACTCTAATGGATCTTAGAATCCATGAAATCATACCAACTCCTTTGAGTTTTAATAGTGTCAAGAACAAGAGTTATGTGTACAAGATGATTATTTTCACCTATGTTACTTTCTATATATTTTAAAAACTCCGAATCTATAATCTTCCGTTATACGCCGAACTCACACACCTACGTTTCCTTGTGTAGAAGGATAAGGTGCTCCGAACTAATTCATCTACAAACTTGCTCTCGGAACTTCAAGTCACCACTTGTAAACCGTGAGTATACTCGAACCCATTTTACTTTTAAACACTTTGGGTGCAACATGTATTCTATATTAAACGCACATGACACTTGAAACTTATTTGAAACTTACTCTATCCATTTAAACATGAAACATGAAACTTGTGAATCTTGAGACTATTTTGTGCTATGTGAACGTTTAATTCTTGTGTGTAGTTCCGCCTTAACAATAGTAGCGCTATAGGGGTAATGCACCTCCCCGTTAGTCTTTGGGGTATTGTTAGGAGGAGACATATCAACCTCCCGTGAAACTTTGGGTTAGGTACTTTAACGCATTGGGAAACTTGGGCTATCACTTGGACTACGTAAACTAGCACGTTGAAACTATTTTATTATGTTCATGTTGGATATGAGTTTTATTCTATTATGCTATGTAAACAAACTTGTATACTCGCTCTTTGCTTTTGCATTGAACTCTATTTTAATACATGTTGCAGGTTGATTATTGAAGTATGGATGAATGATGAAACAAGTTAGGGTGGACTAGATACACACCTAGATTAATCTATCATTTTGTTTGTTATGTTACGTTATGAAACAAAGTTGTTATTTCCTTTTGAATTATGTATGACATTTAGTTTTGAAATGAAATTTGAATTTAATTAAATATTGGCACATAGTGTTATGACGTCTCTAGCAATCTACACACACTTCGTCTCATCCTGATGTTTCCGCCATCGGTTGGGGTGTGACACATATGTAGTTTTCTGCCTTCTCTGCCGAAATTAATGCATGAGCAACCGAAAATGACTTGTTTATAGATGTCATACCTACGACCTGCACAAACGGAAGATTGTACAAGTTTGTTTTGTAGGTGGCGTCAATCATGAGTACATGCGGGAACGCATACCACATAGTAAATGAAAGTGGGTGGACAAAGAAGATATCTTCAACTGCGTTCGTCATCTCATCTACGCACATGTAATAGGTGAAATCTTTTTCGACAAGAAGGTTTTCGAGTTGTTGCATTGGATATTCTCCGACCCTCTTTCCGGCATTGATCTTCTGAACAGCGTTGTGTACGTCTTTCGGAATAATCTTTTTATACAGGTTCTTTTTCATTAATGTACACCAGATGCTACGGTTTGGCATATCCTGCTCTGCCAACTGCTCAATCAGTCTTTTATCCTCCGAAGAAAGCCTTCTCGCATACGTGTGACCCTCCATCTTTTCAATAGGAGTGTGGTTGTGCCTCGCATCCTTCACCTCTATCTTCCAAACAGTTCCCTTTGTTTCCGCAAACCCTATCAACTCAAACGGGCAACCTGTTTTCTTGCTACTTACACTCTTGTACTCCCCACCAAGACTACATTGAAACCAAATCTTGAAATTACTTCCTTTTTTATTCGACCTTTTAATCACAATGACGTAGCCATTGTCTTTTCCCGTCTTCTGTACATAATCCACCAACTCATCACGTGACGAAAAATTCAGGCTTCTATCAAAAGAAAATGTAATTGGGTAAGAGCCTTCCTCATCCCGCTAACCACCCTCTCCCTGTTCGGGATAGTCTTCTTGTACATAGCTAGGCTCTCCACTGTAACCGTGGTTGGGATAGTCATCCTGTACATATCTAGACTCACCACCGTAACCATTGTCGGGATAATCTTGCTTTACATAGCTCCGCTCACCAGCGTAACCGAGGTTGAGATAGTCTTGCTATACATAGCTCGGCTCACCACCGTAACCGTGGTCGGGATAGTTTGGCTGATCGTACGGATATTCAGCCTGAGGATACGGTTCACCTCCGTATCCGTAACCCAAATAGCCGTATTGTACGTCGGAGTCTTCCACAGGGACATTCAAGTCCAACTCCACCGTATTATCATGATAACGAATGCCAGATACAACCTCCCCCTCCCTCGTGTTAGAAGGGATCGGTATATCGTACAAGGCAGAAATAGCGGCTGCCTCGTAAGAATCTGGAAAAACGGACTCCTCAAGGTATTCACCGAAAAGATAGTTGCTAAACCACGACATCGTAATTACTTACTGAAAAATACTCTCCTCAACAGAATTTTCACAGTTCAAAACAACAAACCCAACAGAACCTCAACCTCAATCTTTTGAAATGGATTAATTTTTTTTTTGAGAATACGAGACAGAACGCATGACCTGCCTCTTAAATGCATGAAATGAGGGTCGAAGCGCCGCGCTTTGGCCAAAGCGCGACGCTTAGGGTTCAAACGTTCCACTTTCTCCAACACCGTACAAATATAAAATCCCATCAAGTCTCATCACCCTTTGTTTGCAGATCACACCCTAAACGCCTCGCGTTGGCCAAAGCGGGGCGCTTCAACTGACTCATACACCATCACATCACTGGTTGTCTGGAAAGCAGGCCAAAACGCCCCGCTTTGGCCAAAGCGGGGCACTTTGGGGGGGTGTGAAAATAAGATTTGATGGATGTATGAATATCAAGGTCCTTATGCATATGGATATACAAATGATCATTAATAGTCTAATAGATACAATATACACAAATGATCATTAATAGTCTAATATATACAATAAATTACCAAACTTGAAACGAAAGGAAGTAAAGCATTTCTACAACGTGTAATCCAAAAGGAATAGTTCAAAAAGATATATTCCACTGCCAAACAAAAGAATATTAAGTCTGGTAAAAAAGCAAGAAAGAATATTAAAGTTTCCAAGAATATCAATAATTTCTTAGTGATTTCATTAAGCATTTATGTCTATATAAACGCATGTTATATCTTGCATACACCCACAGCAAACAATCGACCAAACCTAGCTACAACTTCATTTCTGTACCCCCAAATGGCACATACTTACAAGAACAAAACTGACCTTGCTACCATTGGGAAAGAAGCGTTTGATGTCATAGATTCTCGTGGGCGTCAGTACTCGAAGCAGCACATGTCTCACTATCAGTACCAACCCCAACAGGCTTATGTGGTTCAGCAACAAGTGTATGCTGCCCCAGTGACTAAGAGAGTGATAACATGTGACGATGCTGCTAAGATGTACGGTGGGACTTTGTTTGTGGAGTATCCGAAAAGGAAGCCTGCTCGTAAAGGTTTCTTTTATATGTAGTTCTACCTAGCTCTATATATCCTATATGCATGTATATACATCTTGGATCCATCCCTTGCCAGTAATTGGTTTTACATGGATGTGCCAAGATTGTTAAAATCAATCACCTTATGATATGAAATAATATTACTGGTGGCTGTATTAACATGTTTGTGTCATCTTTTTTCGTGCCAAGACCTCAGTCTCTTTGTTTCGATTGTATTAAGGCAGGATGAAATGATTATATTAGACTTAGGAAAACCAAAGTGAACGAAAGTCCCCAAAGAACAGTTTATATGGGGACTTGGCTAGCTAAATAGAATCAACATAGAAAAAAGTTTTTTCTTCTTTATGTGGCATGAACCATACAAGTCCTTAATCAGCCTCACTATACTATTTTCATATTAAACTATGTATTTCATAACCAAATTACTAATTTAAAATCAGCTAATTATTTTCATGGTGACTACTAAAAAATTATTATGTTAATTAAAAATAAGAGAATTACCAAACTTTGCTAATTATTAATAAATTTAACAATTATAATGAAGGAAACTAAACGTTAAATATATAAATTAGATTGGTAATACTTTCTCAATTTAGGGTATTAAAATACGTTATTAATACAAGTCCTTAATCAGCCTCACTATACTATTTTCATATTAAACTATGTATTTCATAACCAAATTACTAATTTAAAATCAGCTAATTATTTTCATGGTGACTACTAAAAAATTATTATGTTAATTAAAAATAAGAGAATTACCAAACTTTGCTAATTATTAATAAATTTAACAATTATAATGAAGGAAACTAAACGTTAAATATATAAATTAGATTGGTAATACTTTCTCAATTTAGGGTATTAAAATACGTTATTAATTAAACATTGCATATATAAAACAATAACCCATGCAACATTATGTAGTATTTAGGTAGAAAAGGTTGTTAAAAATATATAAAAGAGTAAATAAATTATGAAATTTAAATTTCAATACTTGAAAGTACATATGAACTTATTTTTTTATAGTGGAAAACTTACAACTTATAAAAAAATGTATATCACAACTTTATATTAGTGACTAATTTAATAGATGTGAGTATATATATATATATATATATATATATATATATATATATATATATATATATATATATATATATATATATATATATATATATATATATATATATATATATATATAGAGAGAGAGAGAGAGAGAGAGAGATAGTTACTTGATTATGTCTACTATATCACATTTAGCGATTATATAGTTGTCTTTTACATCACATTTAAAACAATCACTACAAGGAATGGACATCAGTGATGCCTGGCATCGATGAACTAAATATGTAGGTACATACATCCGGATACTACTAAAAACTGAATACAATTTAAATAGTTCAAAAATAAATTATTCATTGGTAATCCACATGTAAATATCAAGGGAGAGCCTAAACGAGGAAAGAGACTTTTACAATTTTTGACGCATGTTCCCTCGTTAATTTGTCGCTAAAGCTATAAAGATAGAATTTTAGATAAGATTCCCTCGTATATTTTCATGTATTTGTTGGTGGAAAGGGTGTTTTATAGATTTTCACTTGGTGAGTTGTCACTAACGTTAAAGATAATTAAGATGCTGGATAAAAGTTGTGTCCGCAAATTCTTTACTTGAGCAATCTTTTCCAATGGATTACTCGGACATCTGCTTTCACAAAAGGATTTTTGATAGATACGTCCATTGTTGAAAGTCCTCTATTTTTAGTAAATGGATACAAGTACATTACGTGGTTCTGAATATCGTTCTCGTATCTAAATTTTGAAGTTTGTGCTGAATTCATATAATAACTAAACTTAGTAAAGAAAATGTATTCATATATTATAACTTAAAATGTTCCCTCTTACCGTTTCATAAACAGGATTGACTCCCATGATAAATTTAACACGCCTTTGATCTTCTTCTCGGTTAACAAGCTCTTGAAAAAACACAAAAGTGCAACAAGAAGTTATTCAAGCATTCAGTTCATCCCTATTCCATTTCACTTTAGTAACGTAAGTTGCAATGTTAGATTTCACAAATATTCTTTTCTAATTGATTTTGCTCTATTGGTTTGTCCATCATGATCTTAAGCTTAGTCCAAAGTTTGGAATTCAGTGCTATAAAGAATATCATCACTAATTAAAAATTAGATATGTATAGGTAGAAAATTTACATAAGGATGGCATGCAAATGGGCAATAAACTACGCCGCAACCCCGTTTTGAATAGCAAATCCAGTTCTATTGAAAATAAACTTTGGTTCTTTGGCGTCATGAAATTGCAGGGCACGACCCCCTGCACTCGGTCCAAAAACCCACTGCTTCAGGAGCAAAGTAACTAAAGGTATCAAAGGCCAAAGGAATGAAGACATGTTTATTCTTAGCACAAGATTTTTCATGTTTAGCAAAGTTCCTTGATTCTGCCTTCAATATAGTCCGACCAGCCACGGAGTGGTTTTCCCTGAGCCCCACAAGAGGGGATACTTCGGTAAGGTCCACACAAGCATGTTTCACTCCTGCCCAATCGAACACAAGAACATCCGCTGACCGCAGAGTGGATCTCCCTTCAAGTGGATCGGTTTGGAAATTCACGGGGGCCTCCTTATTTGCAGAGATCCCAACCCGCTTAATCACATCACATAGGACATGACTAAGTCATGTTTGTATTTAAAACCCGGCAGCTCCTTAAAATTAACTGCATGCTCCCCAAAGTTATCCAAGCAAACCTTTGGGCAAACCGGGCAAGGCTCATCAACTGAAAACAAAATGATCTTTAACCGTTATTAAAGGATGGCTCGATACTCCACCGTTGACATGTGTTGTCCTAGGCCTTCAACTAAAGAGAGAGAGAGAGAGAGAAAGAGATAGTTACTTGATTATGTCTTCTACATCACATTTAGCGATTACATAAGTGTCTTTTGCATCACATTTAAAACAATCACTACAAGGAATGGACATCACTGATTCCCGATATCAACCAACTAAATATGTAGGTACTTACATCCGGATCCCACTAAAAACTGAATACAATTTAAATAGTTCAAAAACAAATTATTCATTGGTAATCCACATGTTAAAAATTGAGGGAGAGCCTAAACCAGGAAAGAGACTTTTACAATTTTCGACGCACGTTCCCTCGTTAATTTGTCGCTAAAGCTGTAAAGATAAAATTTTAGATAAGATTCTCTCGTATGTTTTCATGTATTTGTTGGTGGAAAGGGTGTTTTGACAAATTTTCCCTAGGTGAGTTGACGTTAAAGATAAGATTCCGGATAAGAGTTGTAGCTGTTGATACATGATTGTGGACGCGACGCGACTCGACGCGACGTGATTCGATCAAGGACGCGATTTTCCTTCGTCGTGTACAAGATCTTCAAGTGGGCCAAGAAGACAAAAGACAAGAACTTGGTCTATGGGCTAACAAGATCGGCTGAATCAAAGGAATGACTTGGGCTATTAACAGTTTTGGCGAAACACACTTGGGCCCAAGCCCAACATCGATGAAACAAGAGTATAGTTGACGAAACAAGTCTGTTTCGTCAACCTCAACTCTGTTTCATCAATATTACATGTGATTCATCAAGTTTGGTCTTGTTTCGCCAAGATAGTTCTGTTTCGTAGTGTGTAGTGCTATATATAGTCAGTCTGTGGATAAGAAAAGGTAGACTCTAGAGAGAGCACACAGAGAGCAAAAACACACACTCACGAGAGTTTGAGAGAGTTTATAGAGTACATTTGTAAACATTGAGCTTGTAACTGAATCTTTCATACGTATTAATACAGAGGTGTTAATCGGTGAATATTGTGTGTCGTGTGTTTGCGTGTTCTATCTTGGTTTGCCTTTCCGGTTGGATTCCGCACAACCGGGTTGGTTTGTACACAAGGATTAGGCGACTAGATCCTCCTAGCCGGACCTACAAGTGGTATCAGAGCCTTGGCTCTTCTCCTTGTTAAAACCGAGTGTTTTCGGGTGCTTTCCGGGTGTTTGAAGTTTTTATTTTTCTTGAAAAATCTGGTCAAATCTTCAAATATCTTGTGTTTTTGCTTGGTGTTTTGTTAAAAACCTTGTTGTTTATCATGTTCTCATGTTAGTTGTTGGTTTTTATTAAACATTTTAGCAAAATCGCGTGTTCGGAAAGTTTCGGGTCACCGGAAAACTCATAGTTTTTCCGGAAAGTTCATTGTGTTCTTGTGACATTCAAAGTGTTCTTCAAGTTCTACACTTTTTGATCTTTGAAAAGTATTTGTGTAAGTTGTTTGTGTGTTGGAAACTGGTAATTGATTATAATATTGTTCACCTTACTTGTTTGGTGAAAAGCAGCATGTCTTAGCTGAAAGCAGGGTGTATTGTGTCAGTAGAAGATAAGGTTGAAAAGTCTACCAACCTCTGACACCTTTTCCGACGAAACGCATTTTCAACGAATCAAACTTTTTCGACGAAACAAAATCATTGACGAAACCCAAAACTTGGAAATCCATAACAAAGATCGACGAAACTCAAGATCTGTTTCGTCAAAGTTAAAAATTGGAATTTATTTTTGAGTTTTGGGCCATTTTCGTTGAAGCCCAACAAGAAATGAGTGTTTCGCCAAAGTGTGTTTGACGAAACACAATCCTGCTGTTTCTTCTAGAAGCCCAAAGCAACAATTACATAAGTCTGTTTCGAAAATCAATTCACATTAGTGGGCCTCGTTTCGTCATTGATAGCCCAAACCCATTTCGTCAAGCCCAAAAAGACCCCCCTGTTTCGTCAAACCCAAAACAAAAATTCTGTTGCCCTCACTTTCGTCAAACAGTTGGGCTCATATATATTTGTTTCGCCGATCACTTGGGCCTTAGATAATCTTGGGCCTGTTTCTTACTCATAAGAGTTGAAACTTGTTTCGTCGAAACACTTTTTTTTTAACAGAAGGTTTGCAATTGTGTCTTAACTGTTTGTTTGAGGTGTGATTCTCAGGTTATCATTCATACATATTAACGATGAATCCAAGTTGGTGGGGAACTCCGTCTCCGGATGAGGGAAAGTACAGGAATACAAGTTTATCTCCCTCATGGGCCGAATCTCCGGTATCCACTTCTTCGCAAGCAAACGCTATATCAACCGGTCAATGGGCTTTCGTATCAAATCAGACGCCCAGTATTCAAAGTATTCTATTGAGCGAAAGTGAAACCGGAAGTTTGAATCGGCCTCCTAAGTTGATGCACTTAAATGAATATCCGGGATGGGTTGATAGGTTCTACACTTACGTGCTGGGGCAAAATACACAGTTGTGGTTACGTTTCACCACAGATTTCGATCAAACAATAGAGGTTGCCGCTTCATCTGCTGCTACGTTTGCTGATCTACCTGAAGATCAAAAGAAGACACATGATCTGGAAAAGAAAGCATACGCCATTCTTACTCAGGCGTTAAGCAAAGATATCTACCATCAGTTTGTCAGTTTCAAGACAATGAAGAAATTGTGGGATGCGTTGAAGACCAGAGGAGTAGGAAATGAAGCAACACGTCAATTGCGACATGATCTACTCAAGAAAGAATTCGATGGCTTCACGTGTATGGATAAGGAATCGTTGGGAGATATGACAAGCCGTTTCTATCACTTGCTTACAGAGTTGGGTAATTTTGGGGTTGTGACGACTCCAGTTGAGGTGGTGAAGAAGTTTGCTGGTGCGTTGCCTCCCTAGTGGAATAGTTTCTTGGAGATTTTGAAATACAACGGGGTTTTGGCTACAACAAACATCAACGACTTCGTGCAGCTTTTGGAGAACAAGGATCAGGAAAAAACTCTGAAAGCAAAGAAGGTTCTAGTTCCACAAAATCCAGAGATGTATTATGGAACCTCCAGCACCTATTCTGCAAGACCAGTGTCTCATGCTCCTCTTCAGACGACATTTGTAACGAGCACAGATCTTTATGGCAATCAGATACAGGTTCCTGTCAAGCCAGCTCCAACAACAGATCTGTATGGGAATCCTCTTCAGCCAGTTCCTCAACAGCAAGTCTATCGGCCACCTGCTGTAGCAACCGATCTTTATGGGAATCCACTTCCTGCTCAACAACAAGCATGTTATGGAAGCACGTCATCTGCAGGTCAGCAGTCAAAGCCAAATACAGTACGGCTCGACACCTCAAGCTTTTCTAAAGTCAGTGTGGAAGTAGCAAAGGAACACATGGAGCTGCTTAACACTTTAGTGAGCGTGTACTGTGGGTTAGTGGAAGGTCAGATTGGCAATATTAATCTGACACAAGAAGACTATCAGCAGATTGACAAGGAAGAGATGGATTTGATGGATATCAAATGGGCTTTTACCAGTGCTGTGAGAAGGGCAAAGGATTTCATGGAGAGAACAGGCAGAACCAGCTTGGAAAGCAAGAAAGACACCAAGTATGGGTTCGATAAGCAGGCAGTAAAGTGCTTTAACTGTGGTGAACGGGGTCACTTTAAAAGGAAATGTACAAGGCCAGCACAACATGGGAACCAGAATCCCTTCAGGAATCAAGGCAACCAGCAGAACCAGAACAGGAACAATGAACGTACGTTGATACCTGTCAACAACCAAAGCCAAGAGGGACCATCAAATGCCAACCAGGCACTTGTGGTCCAGGTAGATGAAGGTTGTGATTGGTCAATCCAGTTGAGTGGTGATGCTCCGGATGGAACAACGTGTTTTGCTGAAGTTGTGAAGGATTTAATTCACACCAGTGGTGGAGAATCTTCCGCCAATGGTGGTGAATCTTCTGAGGATGAAGACTCTTCTGGTTACAGCAGAAGTTCGGACAAAGAATCCTCAAGTTCAGGCGATGATCATGTGGGTGAGACGTCAAGTGCGTCAGTTGATGCAGACTTTGATGAGCTTTTGGAGGAAGCTGCAGCAGGAACAAATAGAAGATCTATTTTGGTGGATCAAGCTGCTTATTCTTCGTCTTCTCTCCATTCAGCCTTTATGGCTAATGTCGACAGTTCATCAAGTCAGGTATGTGTCGGTGAACCCACTGCTGTAAATTGTGATAATTGTGATAGTTTGAGTATTAAATGTGCTGATTTAGAGGCAAACATGTCTGAGTTGCAAGGCAAACATGATGCTTTACAAGCTAGTTTGTTTGACTTGCAAGAAAAACATGTTTCATTGAATGCCAAGTGGTGTGAGTTGCAAAGCAAACACGAGGCTTTGCAAGAAAAATATGATGTGACGTTTATCCACAACCAGAAGTTGACCGTGGATCTTTCCAAGTGCACAGAAGCCAACATGTTTTATGAAAACCATGAAAAGGAGTTTAAATCGGTAATTGAGAAATTAAAGAAAGATAAAACCGAGTTAACAAAAATGGTTTCCAGAAAACAAACTGACATTAATTTGTATATAACTCGCCTTGAGATTACGCAAAAAGAAATGGCTTGTGTGAAAACTGAAAGTGAGGCGATCCAACTTAAGCTAGATAGTTATTTGAGCTCTAGCTATGTGTTGGATCACATCATCGATGTTCAGAAAGAGAAACGGGACGTCACATGCATAGGTTACAAGAAATGTCCACCACCTGTGAGACACAATTATGATGCTATGCCTGATGAGGAGGATAGAACTTTCTTTGAACCATCTGTTCCTCTAGACGTTAAGGAATTTGCTACAGGACTCGGATACTAGAAAGAAGTGTCATCAGATTCAGATGTATCAGCAGATACATGTGTGTCTTCTGCTGAACTGAATCAGGATCCTCCAGTTAGCATTGAGGATGCTGATTCTTCTGATGATGAATCCGATGATACTATACCAGCAAAGTCTGATGCGGAAATCAAAGAAGAGGACATACCTCTTGAGAATCATATTCTATGTATCCTCCTGCAAAACCCGCTAAGACTGTTGCGATCCAGTCCGCGTTTGCAAAAGAGTCGGAGAGTGTGAATTTGCTGTACACTCTTGTTGGTGATGATAAAATTTACTTAGACAAAGATTTTCCTATTAAGAATGTTATTCAATCTTTGATCAGTAAAGTCTTTGAAAACTCGACAAGTAAGTTTTTTGGAAAGACAGGATCACGTGTTACGGTAACACAGTGTCCTCCTATTCCAAAGGCCGAAGTTCGAAAACAATATGGCAATAAGAAATTACCAACAGAGAAAAGGCAGCAAAATCATACCAAACCAAAAAGAAAATCACCGACTCAAGGTCAGAAGAAACAAACCCAAAAGAAGAACAAGCAGGTGGACTTTGTGAAATCAAAGGGAACGGACAAAATCGAAACATTTGAAAACAAATCTAACTTAGATTTTGTTAAACAAGCAACAGTTTTGAAAAGGAATGAACCAAACAGTTTGAAACCTAGTACCTCGGGATCACAAAGTTCATCATCGACAAGACGATCACATGATACTTCGGGGTTTGTTGAACGAAGATCATGTTTTGAATGTGGTACAATTGGACATATAATTCGAAATTGTCCATATCTTCATAAACAAAAAGGAAAAGTTGATGATTCCCGTGAACAAAGTGACCGCAAGCGATCTGTTTCAACAAAACCAGATCCCCGTCTTGTAAAAGAAAGGGAAAAGAAACAGAAACGCAAACAGGTCAAGAAAATTGAAAAGGCAATTAAAGCCGACGTGGTTAACAAAACATCTGTTTCTGTAAAACCAGACAATTCAAAAACTTCAGACAATCATGAAGTTAAACTTTTAAAGAATGACACTGGTAAAACAAAACATACCTGGAAACCAAAAACGGTTAAAGAATCAGGGGGATCATCACAATTTACAAATCATCAAAGAACAGAAGTTATTGTTGTTGATGAAAATGGAAGACCCAAGACCACAATGGCTTGGGTCCCCATCTCCAACTAATCAATTGAGTTCATGTGCAGGGTTTTCCAGGAGGAACTATCAGTAGTCATTGGATTGTTGATAGTGGGGCATCCAGGCACATGACAGGCGACATGAAGCTTCTCTACGACGTCAAATCTATTAGAGGAGGTTATGTTGCTTTTGCTGGAGATAAGGGCGGATATATTACGGGTGAAGGAATGATATCCAACGGGATTGTTAGCTTTGATAAGATCAACTTTGTGCAACAACTTGATCACAATCTTCTCAGCGTTTCTCAAATCTGTGATAAACAGTTTTCAGTACACTTTGATGCAAATGGATGTTATGTGCTGAAGCCCGGCTTCAAAATTCCAAAAGAATGGATTCTCTTATCAGCTCCAAGGATAAATGATTTGTATGTACTTGATATGAGCCAAGCTATCACTACGTCTGCACAAGCTACATGTTTCGTTTCCAAAGCCATAGAAAAAGACTCAATCT
Organism: Helianthus annuus; assembly: GCF_002127325.2. Lineage (NCBI taxonomy): Eukaryota > Viridiplantae > Streptophyta > Magnoliopsida > Asterales > Asteraceae > Helianthus > Helianthus annuus. The sequence goes on from NC_035449.2 coordinate 5,889,156, forward strand.
CTTGGCACAGACGAATGGGTCACATTCACTTACGCAAAATGAATCATTTGGTGTCAAATGAATTGGTGAATGGTGTTCCTCTTAAAAACTTCCATCTTCAAGACGTCTGTGTTTCGTGCCAGAAAGGAAAACAAACGAAGAAGCGACACCCTACAAAGAAGATCAACACGGTGGCCGTTCAACTTGAACGTTTGCACATGGATTTGTTCAGTCCTGTCAAGCAAAAAAGCATCCGGAATGATCAATATTGCCTCGTGATAACTGATGAGTATTCAACATTTTCTTGGGTGGCGTTCATGGCACACAAGAGTGAAACCTTTGGTATTATCAAAAACTTGATCATTCAGATTGAGAATTTGTATAAATTAAAGGTTAGGCGGATACGTAGCGACAATGGTACCGAATTTAAAAATCATGCCATGGCGGAGTTTTGCACTTCAAAAGGTATTCTTCACGAATTTAGTGCAGCTTACACTCCTTAACAGAATGGCGTCGCTGAACGTAAGAACCGCACATTGATTGAGACTGCTAGGACAGTGTTGGTAGAGTCGCAGTTGCCCATTCCATTCTGGAGTGAAGCTGTGGCCTCTGCATGTTATACATTGAACCGAGTCCTTACAGTCAAAAGGCACAACAAGACCTGTTATGAGCTTCTTCACAAATGGAAACCAGATTTGTCATATCTTGAACCGTTTGGAGCTCCGTGCACAATTATTGATCCTAATGTTTGGGGCAAAAGCAATTGAGGGATATTTTCTTGGATATGCCACCCCAAACTTAAGAGTCTGGAATTTAGAGACAAAAAGGGTCGAGGAATGGTCTGAGGTCAGAGTACAAAGGCACACATTGCCAGTCAAATGTCCTGGTCAACCTTGGATGTTTGAGTACGATGACTTTTTCAATTCGATCAATGTTGAAGCAATTGAAGAAAATGCTGCGGCAAGGATGTTTTTCGAGAGTGACAATGCAACAGTTTCACCGGTGGTTCGTCCAATTCTTGTCAATCAAGAGCCATCTTCGGTGAACAACAATGCTCTCGACAATGAGGATTTTCACGATGCTACCGAATTAAACGAATCTTCAGAGGATGATGAATTTCTAGATGCAGACCAAGAAGCTCCAACAACAGCAGTTCATGGTACTTCAGAGGGTACTCCTCCAGTGGATGCCCCTAGAACAGCTGAAGCTACTGCATCATCCTCTTCGTCAATTCCAGGCATTGATTTGGTTGTTGATCTCAATCTCAACAATCTGGGTACAAATATTCCTATTCAGGATAATCCAGAAACAAGGATTCATAATACCCATCCTCAACAAAACATCATCGGAAATGTGCAAAGTGGCATTCAAACAAGAAACATGTTGCGGAACAACAACAATGCAGGCTTGTATGCAGAGATTTGAGAATCCGGGCAACAAAATGATTGGTCTTTCGCGTGTTATGTCTCACAGGAAGAGCCAAGAACTTGGAAAGAAGCTATGAAAGATAACTCTTGGGTGGAAGCAATGCAGGAAGAACTGCAACAGTTCCAGAAGCTAGGTGTCTGGAAACTCGTAGAGAAACCTGCCGGATACAAGAAGATTGGTACCCGTTGGGTGTTCAAATGCAAAAAGGATGATCGTGGAGTTGTTATCCGAAACAAAGCAAGATTAGTCGTTCAAGGTTTTCGTCAGATTGAAGGAATCGACTACAACGAAGTCTATGCACCTGTTGCACGTCTGGAAGCAATTCGGATCTTTCTGGCTTATGCCTCATTCAAACGATTCAAGGTTTACCAGATGGACGTCAAAAGTGCATTCTTACATGGTGTGGTTGAAGAAGAGTTGTATGTCGAACAGCCTCCAGGTTTTGAAGATCCTATCCATCCCGATCGGGTTTGGTTGCTCAACAAAGCTCTCTATGGTCTTCATCAAGCACCACGAGCTTGGTACGCAACCTTATCAAATTATTTGCTGGAGAATGGATTTCGCAGAGGTCTAATCGATTGTACTCTTTTCATCAAAGAACAAGATGGAGATCTTCTTCTGGTACAGGTATACGTTGATGATATTATTTTTGGTTCTACTAATGATGTTTTGTGTAGGAATTTCGAGCGCATTATGCAGGATAAATTCGAGATGAGTGCTATGGGGGAAATGACTTTCTTTTTGGGCCTACAAGTGCAACAAACTGAGTTTGGGATATTCATCCATCAGACTAAATATGTTGGTGACATCTTGAGCCGGTTCCAGATGTCTGATGCAACGCCCATCGGTACCCCATTGCCACAAAATCACAGAATTACTCCAGATTTGAAGGGTGAAGCTGTTAGCCCCTCATACTACCGCGCGATGATCGGATCTCTTATGTACCTCACAACATCAAGACCAGATATAATGTACCCAACGTGCCTGCTTGCCAGATATCAAGTCAACCCGAAGGCCTCACATCTTGCAGCTGTCAAAAGGATTTTTCGTTATTTGAAGGGTTACCCTGACACCGGTCTATGGTACCCTAGGGATAATAACATTGACTTGATCGCTTTCAGTGATTCTGATTTTGGCGGATGCAAAATCGACGGCAAATCCACAACGGCTGGATATCAGTTTTTAGGAAATCGCCTAGTCACATGGCAGTGCAAGAAGCAGACTTGTGTCGCTACATCGACATGCGAAGCTGAATACATTGCTGCCTCAAGTTGTTGCTCCCAAGTCCTGTGGATCCAACAATAATTGCGCGACTACGGTTTTGAATTCCTAACTACTCCTATTTACGTTGATAATTCTGCTGCTTTACAGATCACTAGAAATCCTGTGCAGCATTTAAAGACCAAACACATCAAAATCAAATATCACTTCATACGTGACTGCTTTGAGAAAAGGCTAATCGATGTTGCCACACCGATGACCAACGTGCCGACCTTTTTACCAAAGCATTTGACAAATCAAGATTTGACTTTTTATTATTGGTAAACGGCATTAAGGTCAAGCAAGAGTAAAACCAACATCGGAAAATCATTTTTGTAAATATCTTTGTGTCTTTTAAATTTATCTTAGTTTGTTGATTTTAGGGGGAGTAAATCCAAAATCCAAAATCCAAAACTTGAAAATCCAAAAACATTGAAAAATTTCAAAAACACAAAAACAATAGAAAAACAAAAATGAGTTTCCTGGCGAGCAAAAGAGAATATGATAGTACATCAGTGGTCTATCCAAACCTCTTTAAACCCTAAACTGAGAAACGATAAGCAGCTCTATATAAGATGTATCTGTAGGCTCACAATCATTTTAAAGTGTGCAGGGTGATATAAATCTTAAATCGACTGAAGACCAGGTGGGAACCATTCATTGGCATATGGTCTTAGTACCGAAATTTCGTTTGAGAGATTGCCGAGGTTCTGAGATATTCGGTCTTTATGCTGCTTATTATCTGGGTATCATGGTTGTATCTTTTACTGAAAAATAACGGGGACGCAAGTCTAGATCTTCCATGATACTATACATACGTGTACATATTGCATTCGACCTCAATAAGTGATAAACAATCACATGTCCATCAAATAAGTGATAAAATATCACATTTATCCGGGAGTCAAGTTCGTCTCTCTGCTGTACGAAAGTACTGACCTGTTCACGGACTTGCTCCTGTGCCCTCATGCATATGAAAATCAAGTTCCTCATCAATAAGTGATTCTATCACATAGGGCTTGTTTTCAAATCAAAATAAGTGAGAATCTCACATCATATACGGTCAAACAGATGATAATCGGTATACTCACCGGTAAGATGAACCCTCGTGCATACCTTGATACGGGAATGTGTCGTGATGTGGATGAACACCGGTCGGTAAGTATAAATCATACCTTAACGTATCCCCTCGCCATGACTACATCTGATAAGTTCAGCTTAAGTGGACAACAATACCGATAATTGTTATAGGATGCTTATCTTAACGTTAACTAACTGAACAACAAGAGCGTTTTGGTATGACCGTACACTGATATGATTCTCTTACCCTCGAAACTCGCAAAAAGAATGTCTGTAAATATTTATTTACTGCTTATTCAAAAATTCCAAAAATATTTTAAGTGTGTTTTAATATAAACTTTATAAAAGCCAAAAAGATTTTATTTGTATTTTATTTTCGATCGTACGATGTTGGATCTCGAGTCTTCGTTACCTGAAACCTGACTGAAAACCGAAACCGAAATTGACTAAATCTTCATAAACGGTCAAAATTTGCAAGTTTTGAAAGTTAGAAACTGAAATGGATAAATTTATTAAACATTCAAACTGTCGGACGGTAGTTGATTGGAATATGGTCATACGTGTGTCATTTGTTTATTCTAACTATATTCCAAGCAGTTGTTCTCATTACGCGTTTAGATTTCTTGCAGGTGCAGATTCTAAAAGCAAGGAGAACATAGTCGATGACAAGCTTCGGAATGAAGACACGACGTGAAGGCACTCAAATGATGAAGACGATCGAGTTGCCGCTGACAATCATCAACACCACAAGGATCTCAAGCATTAATGATCAAGTCATTCACGAGCATAACTCAAGAAGGAGCTTATGTTAAGGGGGAGTTTGTCAACATACTTCCTACATGATACGGGGAGTTTGTTGATACACTTTCTGCTTTCAAGACGTGAAGACGTTGAAGATCCTCCGACATAAAAGACATGAAAGGCAAATCACGCGAGTAGCGTCCAAGGGGGAGTTTGTTGATACATGATTGTGGACGCGACTCGACGCGACGTGATTCGATCAAGGACGCGATTTTCCTTCGTCGTGTACAAGATCTTCAAGTGGGCCAAGAAGACAAAAGACAAGAACTTGGTCTATGGGCTAACAAGATCGGCTGAATCAAAGGAATGACTTGGGCTATTAACAGTTTTGGCGAAACACACTTGGGCCCAAGCCCAACATCGATGAAACAAGAGTATAGTTGACGAAACAAGTCTGTTTCGTCAACCTCAACTCTGTTTCATCAATATTACATGTGATTCGTCAAGTTTGGTCTTGTTTCGCCAAGATAGTTCTGTTTCATAGTGTGTAGTGCTATATATAGTCAGTCTGTGGATAAGAAAAGGTAGACTCTAGAGAGAGCACATAGAGAGCAAAAACACACACTCACGAGAGTTTGAGAGAGTTTATAGAGTACATCTGTAAACATTGAGCTTGTAACTGAATCTTTCATACGTATTAATACAGAGGTGTTAATCGGTGAATATTGTGTGTCGTGTGTTTGCGTGTTCTATCTCGGTTTGCCTTTCCGGTTGGATTCCGCACAACCGGGTTGGTTTGTACACAAGGATTAGGCGACTAGATCCTCCTAGCCGGACCTACAGTATCCGCAAATTCTTTACTTGAGCAATCTTTTCCAATGGATTACTCGGACATCCACTTTCACCAAAGGATTTTTAATAGATACGTCCATTGCTGAAAGTCCTCTGTTTTTAGTAAATGGATACAAGTACATTACATGGTTCTCAACATATAATTGGTTTTGAAATGAATATTCTCATATCTAAATTTTGAAGTTTGTGCTGAATTCGTATAATAATTAAACTTAATAAAGAAAATGTATTCATATATTATAACTTACTAAAGGAAGAGGCTACATCATAAGAATGTTCCCTCTCACCGTGTCATAAACAGGATTGACTCCCATGGTAAATTTAACAAGCCTTTGATCTTCTTCTCATTTAACTCGCTCTTGAAAAAACAGGCAAGTGCACAAGAAGTTATGCAAGTGCAATGTCAGATTTCACACATATTCTTTTCTAATTGTTTTTGCTCTATTGGTTTGTCCATCATGATCTTAAGCTTAGTCCATAGTTTGGAAGCAGTTTCAGTGATATAAAGAATATCTTAACTAATTAAAAATTAGATATATGTCAATAGAAAAATTACATATGGATGGCATGCAAACGGGCTACAAGCTGCACTGCAACCCTTTTTGAATAGCAAATCCAGTTCTACTAAAAATAAACTTTTGCTCTTTGGCGTCATGAAATTGTTGTGTACGACCCTCTGCACTCTGTCCAAAACCCCACCGCTTCAGGAGCAAATAAACCAAAGGTATCAAAGGCCAAAAGAATAAAGACATGGTGATTCTCAGCACAAGCTTTTTCATGCTTAGCAATGTTCCGTGATGTTGCCTTCAATATAGTCCGACCAGCCACAAAGTGGTTTTCCCTAAGCCCCATAAGAGGGGATACTTCAGTGAGGTCCAAACAAGCGTGTTTCACTCATGCCCAATCGAACACAAGAACATTCGTCGACCGCCGAGTGGATCTCCCTTCAAGTGGGTCTATCTGGAAATTCATAGGGGGCTCCTGCTTTGCAGAGATCCCAACCCGCTTAATCAACTAAGTCATGTTTGTATTTAAAACCCGACAGCTCCTTACAATGAACCGCATGCTCCCCAAAGTTATCTAAGCTAGCAAACCTTGTGGCAAACCGGACAAGGCTCATCGACTGAAAACAGAGGGATCATTAAACGGTATTTAAGGATGGCTCGATACTCCACCGCTGACATGTGTTGTCCTAGGCCTTCAATAGGGATGACGGTCAGGAAGTCTTTGACAAGAGGACCCCGAAGGCACTCTAACACTGCTTTCTAGCACAGAGATAGATCTAACTTCTCCCCCAAACTTTAGGTGGCTTTATTATAAAGGGCACTCACCAAAGTATTTTGAGCCTTTATGTAAAGAAACATTTTTTTGCAAACAATTGTGTGGCATGTGATGGTGGCCGGAAATTGATGGTGATGGTGGTCGCCGAACATAAGTGGTGATGGTCGAATATAGATGGTGGTGGTGGTTGTTGGATAGAGGTGGTAGTGATGGGGATAATTCTTGGTGGTGGTGGTGGTGGTGGTGGTGGTGTTCATAGTTATAGAGAGATAAAGTGTTTGTGTCTGGGGTGGAATAGGCTGGGGTTAATATGGTTAAAAACTTGATAACAAAAATAAACAAATAGTAATAATATAGTAATATAAATAAACAATTAGGAAAAGGATAAAAATGCCCTTTTCGTGTTAATGTTAAAAAATGGATAGAGATAGTTAGTCGGACTAGAATGGCAATGCTGAAAACTTTTTGGACTCACAGGTTATAAATGAAACATTTGAACTAAACTAACAAAACTGCCCAAACCACATAGACTACAATGGCATTTAACTCATATTGATCTATAAAGCCTAGCTCAAATATGAAATGCCCAGTAAATATGTAATAACAACATTAATAAAATAAATAGTTTATATAATTGATGCGGGCCCAAGCGTAGAAGAGCGGGCCATCCGGTACTTGGAGGCCCAAGATCGCGTCACAAAAGGGGCCTCACTGAAATGGCTCTAACTTGGGCTACGGAGGTCCGTTTGGGGCGTGTGACCAGTCAAAACGAACGGGAGAACGAGCTCTATCTTGCTGCAAACGCCTACGGCGGTTTGGGTCATCGTCCGGGCCGAAAAAACGCTTATTTCTATTAGTTTTTTCCATTTTTATGTTTTTTCAAGTATTTTGGGCATTTTGTTTTTGGGCTTGTGTTTGGCCCGTTGTCTTTTTTAGGCCCGTTTCGAATTTCTGTCATTATTTATATGTCCCTTGACTGAATGAAACAATCAGACTTGAATTTTGAGAAAAGTTATTTTTCACTTCAAATTCTGTGGCCTTTGGGTTGCAATTTGGGGGGTTGGGAAAGAGACACACGGGTATTCGTAGAATCAACGTGTTGATCTTCGTTTATCGTATCACTCACTACATCAATAATTTAATTGGTTTGGGCCAAAGCGCCTTTTTTCCGGCTCATAGGACACTTGAATCCTGGACCAGCCCTGCCAACAATGGTCATCACCAACCGATGTTGATATCTTGGAACCCGATTGTTGATCACGTAATCATGCACTTCACTAAGCGTGCTCCACGGGTGAAGCACCGTGGGTGTACCTGACACATTCTGGATCCAATGGGTTAGGATATTGTGCGTTGAACCAACAGAAACACCTGGTCTAGTACCATATCTCGGTTATAAATTTACGGACTTGTCCAAATTAGTTCCTTTAAGGGATTCACAGAAAATAGAATTTTGAAAAGATATTTAACTTAAATCACAAAGAAAATAAAGCCTAAAAGACCATGCACTATAATGAGATCTCTTGAAAGGATAAAGGAAAAGTTGTTAAAAAGCCAAAACAATGAATTTCTAAGAGCTAAAAGCAAGTTCAGAAAATATGTCCCTTAAGCTTTTTTAAACTTTCTAAAGTGACGTTTGCTACTAATACGTCAGGAAATGGCATGTCACCGGTTTCACTACAAGAAAGGGAGGCCTTTAGCGGCGACAGGTGTCGCCTGTATTGGTCCAATTTGTCGCCGCTATTGACCTTTACCGGCGACATGTCGTCGCTAAATTATAAGATTGGAGAGAACAAATATCTTTTCAAAATTCTATTTTTAACCAAGCACGTATTCCAGTTTTATTGGTGCAAGTGTAGGTTATCCAACAATTATTACAGATAACCAGTAACGAATATGGATATGGGTAGACCGGACCCAAAAAACTACTAAAACATACAAATAAGAATATATTAGTTTCCATTAAACTAAAAAGAATAAGAATATAAAAAAGAAAAAAAAATACCATTACCATTGTGCAGTTGCTTTTTAGGTGGCTATATATGAATGCATATCATCTTTGGTATACACACCATAGCAAAATATAACTTAAAAACACCTATATCCATCTTTTCTTGTAATTAAATCAAACCATAATAAAATGTCATATTATTCAAAACAAAGAGCCGATCTTGTTGTGATTGGAGCTGAAGTGTTTGCTCTCCTGGATGATAATTTCTCAGGTGGGAGGCGCAAGTCGAAGCCAGTTGAAAGTGGTCCACCAATCTTCTTCACACCAAAGTTGTAGGTCCCTCGGAGGATGAGGTCAAACCTTAACCTTGTTATGTTAACACACTAGCAAGTGCGGAATCCATGCTAGAGTGAAACCGAGTTGAAACAAGCACATACCCAACACACAAAGTTCACCGATTAACACCACTTGTATTAATACTAATGAAAGGTTCCGGTTACAAGCTCAATGTTTACAAATCTGTTTTGCAAACTCTCTAAGTGTGTGTGTGTGTTCTGGACAGAATGCTCTCACTATCTCTCGAGTGTTTGTTGTCTGTCCAAGTCCCTAATAAAATGAACACACTGCATGGGTATTTATACCCAGCACAGAATGTCTGGTCGAAGGATCATGTTGACTGATCGATAGATGATCTATCGAGCATCCAGCTATCGAAGGATACACATATACCTCGAAGGATGGTATATCCTTCGAGGTCCATCAGCATCCATCGAAGGACATCTTTCGAGCTCATCGAAGGATCTAAATCAACCTTCGATGTCTCATCCTTCGAGACAGACAAATTACAATCATGTATCAACTGTTTGTCCAAGTCAAACCAGGAGGATGGTTGACTTGGTCAAACTTACAGGACTAACAAGGACATCGTTTTACATCATGACCGAATACAGACAAAGTACAGACACAAGTGCACCAACAAACTCCCCCTTGGCTGTAGCTTTCTCTCGATCTTGATCATCTTTGATCTTCGTGTCTTCAAGATTTTGATGTCCTTTCAAGTCTTCAATGTCGGAGGATCTTCAAGGTCTTCACGTCTTGAAAGCAGAAAGTGTATCAACAAACTCCCCGTTTCATGTAGGAAGTGTGTTGACAAACTCCCCCTTAACATAAGCTCCCCCTTGAGTTATGCTCGTGAATGACTTGATCTTTACAGCTTGAGATCCTTGTGGTGTTGATGATGGTCAGCGGCAACTCGATCATCTTCATCTTTTGAGTGCCTTCACGTCGTGTCTTCATTCCGAAGCTTTGTCATCGACCATGTTCTCCTTGCCTTTAGAATCTGCACATGCAAGAAATCTAAACGCGTAATGAGAACAACTGCTTGGGAATATAGTTAGCATAAACAAATGACACACGAATGACCATGTTTTAATCAAACACCGTCCGACAGTTTTGAAAGTTTAATAAATTTGTCAGTTTTAGTTTCTAACTTTCAAAAACTTGCAAATTTCGACCGTTTATGAAGATTTAGTCAATTCGGTTTTCGTTCAGGTTTCAGATAACGAAGACTCGAGCTTCAACATCGTACGATCGAAAATAAAATAGAAATAAAAATCTTTTTGGCTTTTATAAAGTTTATATTAAAACTCACTTAAAATCTTTTTGGTATTTTTGAATTTTTCAAATGTAAAGACTGAAAGCAGTAAATAAATATATACAGACATTCTTTTTGCGAGTTTCGAGGGTAAGAGAATCATATCAGTGTACGGTCATGCCAAAACACTCTTGTTGTTCATTTAGTTAACATTAAGATAAGCATCCTATAACAATTATCGGTATTGTTGTCCACATAAGCTCAACTTATCATTTGTAATCATGGCGAGGGGATACGTTAAGGTATGATTTATACTTACCGACCGGTGTTCATCCACATCACGACACATTCCCGTATCAAGGTATGCACGAGGGTTCATCTTACCGGTGAGTATACCGATTATCATCTGTTTGACCGTATATGATGTGAGAAACTCACTTATTTTGATTTGAAAACAAGCCCTATGTGATGTAATCACTTATTTATGAGGAACTTGATTTTCATATGCATGAGGGCACAGGAGCAAGTCCGTGAACAGGTCAGTACTTCCGTACAGCAGAGAGACGAACTTGACTCACGGATAAATATGATATATTATCACTTATTTGATATGGACATGTGATTGTTTATCACTTATTGAGGTCGAATGCAGTATGAGATATGTACACGTATGTATAGTATCATGGAAGATCTAGACTTGCGTCCCCGTTATTTTTCGGTAAAAGATACAACCATGATACCCAGATGATAAGCAGCATAAAGACCGAATATCTCAGAACCTCGGCAATCTATCAAACGAAATTTCGGTACTAAGACCATATGCCAATGAATGGTTCCCACCTGATCTTTAGTCGATTTAAGATTTATATCACCCTGCACACTTTAAAATGATTGTGAGCCTACCGATACATCTTATATAGAGCTGCTTATCGTTTTTCATTTAAGGTTTAAAGAGGTTTGGATAGACCACTGATGTACTATCATTTTCTCTTTTGCTCGCCAGGAAACTCATTTTTGTTTTTCTATGTTTTTGTGTTTTTGAAATTTTTTGATGTTTTTGGATTTTCAGATTTTTGGATTTACTCCCCCTAAAATCAATAAACTAAGACAAATTTAAAACACAAAGGTATTTACAAAAATGATTTTCCGATGTTGGTTTACTCTTGCTTGACCTTAATGCCGTTTACCAATAATAAAAAGTCAAATCTTGATTTGTCAAATGCTTTGGTAAAAAGGTCGGCACGTTGGTCATCGGTGTGGACCTTAACAACATCGATTAGCCTTTTCTCAAAGCAATCACGTATGAAGTGATATTTGATTTCGATGTGTTTGGTCTTTGAGTGCTGCACAGGATTTCTAGTGATCTGTAATGCGGCAGAATTATCAACGTAAATAGGAGTAGTTAGGAATTCAAAACCGTTGTCCCGCAATTGTTGTTGGATCCAAAGAACTTGGGAGCAACAACTTGAGGCAGCAATGTATTCAGCTTCGCATGTTGATGTAGCGACGCACGTCTGCTTCTTGCACTGCCATGTGACTAGGCGATTTCCTAAAAACTGACATCCAGCCGTTGTGGATTTGCCATCGATTTTGCATCCGCCAAAATCAGAATCACTGAAAGCGACCAATTCAAAGTTATTATCCCTAGGGTACCATAGACCGGTGTCAGGGTAACCCTTCAAATAACGAAAAATCCTTTTTACAGCTGCAAGATGTGAGGCCTTCGGGTTGACTTGATATCTGGCAAGCAGGCACGTTGGGTACATTATGTCTGGTCTTGATGCTGTGAGGTACATAAGAGATCCGATCATTGCGCGATAGTATGAGGGGCTAACAGCTTCACCCTTCAAGTCTGGAGTAATTCCGTGATTTTGTGGCAATGGGGTACCAATGGGCGTTGCATCAGACATCTGGAACCGGCTCAAGATGTCACCAACATATTTAGTCTGATGGATGAATATCCCAGACTCAGTTTGTTGTACTTGTAGGCCCAAGAAGAAAGTCATTTCCCCCATAGCACTCATCTCGAATTTATCCTGCATAATGCGCTCGAAATTCCTACACAAGACATCATTAGTAGAACCAAAAATAATATCATCAACGTATACCTGTACCAGAAGAAGATCTCCATCTTGTTCTTTGATGAAAAGAGTACAATCGATAAGATCTCTTCGAAAACCGTTCTCCAGCAGATAGTTAGATAAGGTTGCATACCAAGCTCGCGGTGCTTGATGTAGACCATAGAGAGCTTTGTTGAGCAACCAAACCCGATCGGGATGGATAGGATCTTTAAAACCTGGAGGCTGTTCGACGTACACCTCTTCTTCAACCACACCATGTAAGAAAGCACTTTTGACGTCCATCTGGTAAACCTTGAATCCATTGAATGAGGCATAAGCCAGAAAGATCCGAATAGCTTCCAGACGTGCAACAGGTGCATAGACTTCGTTGTAGTCGATTCCTTCTATCTGACGAAAACCTTGAACGACTAAACGTGCTTTGTTCCGGATAACAACTCCGCGGTCATCCTTTTTGCATTTGAAAACCCAACGGGTACCAATCTTCTTGTATCCAGCAGGTTTCTCTACGAGTTTCCAGACACCAAGCTTCTGGAATTGTTGCAGTTCTTCCTGCATTGCTTCAACCGAAGAGTTATCTTTCATGGCTTCCTTCCAAGTTCTTGGCTCTTCCTGTGAAACATAACACGCGAAAGACCAATCGTTTTGTTGCCCGGATTCTCGAAGAGCTGCATACAGGCCTGCATTGTTGTTGTTTCGCAACATGTTTCTTGTTTGAATGCCACTTTGCACATTTCCGATGATGTTCTGTTGAGGATGGGTATTATGAATCCTTGTTTCTGGATTATCTGGAACTGGAATATTTATACCCAGATTGTTGAGATTGAGATCAACAACTAACTCAATGCCCGGAATTGACGAAGAGGATGATGCAGTAGCTTCAGCTGTTCTATGGGCATCCACTGGAGGAGTACCCTCTGAAGTACCATGAACTGCTGTTGTTGGTGCTTCTTGATCTGCATCTAGAAATTCATCATCCTCTGAAGATTCGTTCAATTCGGCAGCATCATGAAAATCCTCATTGTCGAGAGTATTGTTGTTCACCGAAGATGGTTCTTGATTGACAAGAATTGGACGAACCACCGGTGAAACTGTTGCATTGTCACTCTCGAAAAACATCCTTGCCGCAGCACTTTCTTCAGCGCCTTCAACATTGATCGAACTGAAAAAGTCATCGTACTCAAACATCCAAGGCTGACCCGGACATTTGACTGGCAAAGTGTGCCTTTGTGACCATTCCTCGACCCTTTTAGTCTCTAGATTCCAGACTCGTAAGTTAGGGGTGGCATACCCAAGAAAGTATCCATCAATTGCTTTTGCCCCAAACTTTCCATTTGGATCGATGATTGTGCATGGAGCTCCAAACGGTTCAAGATAAGACAAATCTGGTTTCCGTTTTTGAAGAAGCTCAAAGCAGGTCTTGTTGTGCCTTTTGACTATAAGGACTCAGTTCAATGTGTAACATGCAGAGGCCACAGCTTCAGTCCAGAATGGAATGGGCAACTGCGACTCTACCAACATTGTCCTAGCAGTCTCGATCAATGTGCGGTTCTTACGTTCAGCGACGCCATTCTGTTGAGGAGTATAAGCTGCACTAAACTCATGAAGAATACCCTTTGAAGTGCAAAACTCCGCCATGGCATGATTTTTAAATTCAGTACCATTGTCGCTACGTATCCGCCTAACCTTCAACTTATACAAATTCTCAATCTGAATGATCAAGTTTTTGATAATACCAAAGGTTTCACTCTTGTGTGCCATGAACGCCACCCAAGAAAATCTTGAATAATTATCAGTTATCACGAGGCAGTATTGATCACCCCGAATACTCTTGTGCTTGACAGGACCGAACAAATCCATGTGCAAACGTTCAAGAGGAACTGCCACCGTGTTGATCTTCTTAGTAGGGTGCTTCTTCTTCGCTTGCTTTCCTTTCTGGCACGAGACACAGACGTCTTGAAGATGGAAGTTTTTAAGAGGAACACCATTCACCAATTCATTTGAAACCAAATGATTCATTTTGCGTAAGTGAATGTGACCCATTCGTCTGTGCCAAGAGATAGAGTCTTTTTCTGTGGCTTTAGAAACGAAACAAGTTGCTTGTGCAGACGTAGTAATAGCTTGGCTCATATCAAGGACGTACAAATCATTTATCCTTGGAGCTGACAAGAGAATCCATTCTTTTGGAATTTTGAAGCCGGGTTTCAGCACATAACATCCATTAGCATCAAAGTGTACTGAGAATTGCTTGTCACAAATTTGAGAAACACTAAGAAGATTGTGATCAAGTTGTTGCACAAAGTTGATCTTGTCAAAGCTGACAATCCCGTTGGATATCATTCCTTCACCTGTAATATAACCACCCTTATCTCCAGCAAAAGCAACATAACCTCCTCTAATAGATTTGACGTCGTAGAGAAGCTTCATGTCGCCTGTTATGTGCCTAGATGCCCCACTATCAACAATCCAATGACTGCTGATAGTTCCTCCTGGAACACCTTGCACATAAACTCAAATGATTAGTTGGAGATGGGGACCCAAGCCATTGTGGTCTTGGGTCTTCCATTTTCATCAATAACAATAACTTCTTGTCTTTGATGATTGGTAAATTGTGATGGTCCCCCTGATTCAGTAACCGTTTTTGGTTTCCAGGTCTGTTTTGTTTTACCAGTGTTATCTTTTAAAATTTTAACTTCATGGTTGTCTGAAGTTTTTGAATTGCCTGGTTTTACAGAAACAGTTGTTTTGTTAACCACATCGGTTTTAATTGCCTTTTCAATTTTCTTGACCTGTTGGCGTTTCTGTTTCTTTTCCCTTTCTTTTACAAGGCGGGGATCTTGTTTTGCAGAAACAGATCGCTTACGGTCAGTTTGGTCACGGGGAACATCAACCTTTTGTTTTTGTTTATGAAGATATGGACAATTTCGAATTATATGTCCAATTGTTCCACACTCAAAACATGATCTTCGTTCAACAAACCCCGAAGTATCATGTGATCGTTTAGCCGATGATGTTGAACTTTGTGAACCCGAGGTACTAGGCTTTGAACTGTTTTGTTCATTTCTTTTCAGAACTGTAGCTTTCTTGACAAAATCTAAGTTAGATTTATTTTCAAACGTTTCAATTTTTTCCGTTCCCGTCGATTTCACAAAGTTTACATTCTTGTTTTTCTTCTGATTCGGCTTCTTTTGCGCTTGAGTCGGTGATTTTCCTTTTGGCATGGTGTGATTTTGCTGTTTCTGCACTGTTGGTAATTTCTTGTTGCCATATTGTTTTCGAATTTCGTCCTTTGGAATAAGAGGACACTGTGTAACTGTAACACGTGGTCCTGTCTTTCCCAAAAACTTACTGGTCGAATTCTCAAAGACTTTACTGATTAAGGATTGATTAACATTCTTAATAGGAAAATCTTTGTCTGAATAAATCTTATCATCACCAACAAGAGTGTACAGCAAGTTCACACTCTCCGACTCTTCTGCAGATGAGGACTTGATTGCAACAGTCTTAGCGGGTTTTGCAGAAGGCTCACATAGAATGTGATTCTCGAGAGGTATGTCCTCATTCTTGACTACCGCATCAGACTTTGCTGGGACAGCATCATCAGATTCATCATCAGAAGAATCAGCATCCTCAGTAATGACTGGAGGATCCTGATTCAGTTCAGCAGAAGGCACACATGTATCTGCTGATACATCTGAATCTGATGATACTTCCTTGGTATATCCGAGCCCTACTGCAAACTCTTTCACATCTAGAGGCACAGATGGTTCAAAGAACACTCTGTCCTCCTCATCCGGCATGGCATCATAATTATGTCTCACTGGTGGTGGACAATTCTTATAGCCTATGCACGTGACGTCCCTTTTCTCCTTTTGGACATCAATGATGTGATCCAACACATAGCTAGAACTCAAATAACTATCTAACTTGAGTTGGATTGCCTCACTTTCCGTTTTTACACAAGCCATCTCTTTTTGCATTGTCTCAAGACGAGATATATACAAATTAATGTCAGTTTGTTTTCTGGAAACCATTTTAGTTAACTCGGTTTTATCTTTCTTTAACTTTGCAATTACCGATTTAAACTCCTTTTCATGGTTTTCATAAAACATATTGGCTTCAGTGCATTTGGAAAGGTCCACAGTCAATTTCTGATTGTGAATAAAAGTCACATCATACTTTTCTTGCAAAGCTTCATGCTTACTTTGCAAGTTACACAAATTCTCATTCACTGTAGTATGTTTGTCTTGCAAGTCAAACAAACTAGCTTGTAAAGCATCATGTTTGCCTTGCAACTCAGACATACTTTTCTCTACATCAGCACATCTAGCACGCAACCTATCACATTCATCACAATTTACAACAGTGGGTTCATCGACACATACCTGACTTGATGAACCGTCGACATTAGCCATAAAGGCTGAATGGAGAGAAGACGAAGAATAAGCAGCTTGATCCACCAGAATAGATCTTCTATCACTTAGTGCTGCAGCTTCCTCCAAAAGCTCATCAATGTCAGCATCAACCGAAACATTTGCTGTCTCACCCACATGATCATCACCTGAACTGGATGATTCTTCATCAACACTCCTGCTGTACCCAGAAGAGTCTTCATCTTCAGAAGATTCACCACCACTGGCGGAAGATTCTCCACCACTGGTGTGAACTAAATCCTTCACAACTTGAGCAAAACATGCTGTTCCATCTGGAGCATCACCACTCAACTGGATTGACCAGTCACAACCTTCATCCACTTGAACCACAAGTGCCCGGTTGGCTTGGTTGTTGACAGGCACTAATGTACGCTCATTGTTTCTGTTCTGGTTCTGCTGGGTGCCTTGGTTTCTGAAGGGGTTCTGGTTCCCGTGCTGTGCTGGCTTTGTACATTCCCTTTTAAAGTGACCCCGTTCACCACAGTTGAAGCATTTTACTGCCTGTTTATCGAACCCATACTTGGTGTCTTTCTTGCTTTCCAAGCTGGTTCTGCCAGTACTTTCCATCCAATCCTTTGCCCTTCTCACAGCACTAGCAAAGGCCCACTTGATATCCATCAAGTCCATCTCTTCTTTATCAATCTGCCGATAGTCTTCTTGTGTCAGATTAATGTTGCCAATCTGACCTTCTATTAACCCACAGTACGCGCTCACTACAGTGTTAAGCAGCTCCATGTGTTCCTTAGCTACTTCTACACTGACTTTAGAGAAGCTTGAAGTGTCGAGCTGTACTGTACTTGGCTTTGATTGCTGACCAGCAGATGATGTTCCTCCATAACACGCATGTTGTTGTTGAGCAGGAGGAGGAGGAGGAGGTGGTTGTATTGGATTTCCATACATGTCTGTGGTGGGAGGTGGCTTAACAGGAACTTGCACTGGATTGCCATACATATCCGTGCTTGTGAAAAACGCCGTTTGTAGTGGAGCATGTGGACCGGTTCTTGCAGACGAAGAACTGGAAGTTCCATAATATATTTCTGGATTCTGTGGCAATGGAACTCTTTTTGCCTTTAATGTTTCCTCCTGATCCTTGTTTTCTAAAAGCTGCACGAAGTCGTTGATATTCGTAGTTCTCAACACTCCGTTATACTTTAAGATTTCCAAGAAGCTACTCCATTGGGGAGGCAAAGCATCAGCAAACTTCTTCACTACCTCTGCTGTAGTTGTCGCTACTCCAAAGTTGTTCAGCTCTGTAAGCAAGTGATAAAACCGGCTTGTCATGTCACCCAAAGACTCCTTATCCATGCACGTGAAACAGTCAAATTCTTTCTTGAGCAGATCATGACGCAATTGACGTGTTGCTTCATTCCCTACTCCTCTGGTTTTCAATCCGTCCCACAACTTCTTAGTCGTCTTGAAGCTGACAAACTGGTGGTAGATATCCTTGCTTAACGCCTGAGTGAGAATGGCGTATGCTTTCTTTTCCAGATCATACGTTTTCTTCTGATCTTCAGGAAGATCGGCAAACGTAGCAGTGTCTGAAGCAGCAACCTGTATAGCTTGATCAAAATCTGTAGTGAAACGTATCCACAGTTCGGTATTTTGCCCAAGTACGTATGTACGAAATCTGTCAACCCAGCCCGGATATTCATTTAAATGCATCAACTTTGGAGGACGATTCAAACTTCCGGTTTCGCTTTCGCTCAATAAAATACTTTGAATGCTCGGAGTTTGATTCGATACTAATGCCCATTGACTTGACGATATGGCATTTGCTTGTGAAGATGTTGATACTGGAGACTCGGCCCATGAAGGAGATAAACTTGTACTCGTGTACTTTCCAGTGTCTGGAGCCGGTGTACCCCACCATGAGGGTGTTGAACCCGAACTTGTATATTTTCCACTGTCTGGAGTCGGAGTTCCCCACCAACTCGGATTCATGTTTGATAAGAAAAATGAATTCTATATGAATAGCCCGAAAGATGACAGCCAGCCGAAAGATCCTAGCTCGAAAGACAAGACAAACAGAAACTTGTTATATTTAAACAGACAAGAATTGAAAGATCAACACCTTGTTCGAAGGATCAACACTTGTTCGAAGGATCAACAGTGTTCGAAAGATCACTGTTGAATTTCGAACAATTGATTTCGAAAGATTCACAAATTCGAAAGATTCACAATTTGAAAGATCCTTATCTTTCGAATATATATCCTTATCTTTCGAATATATATCCTTCGAATAGATTCCTTGGATCGAAGGATAGATCTCAGACTTCGAAAGACTGTTCGAAAGATGCTTATCTATCGAACTGTCTTTGACCGAAAGATGATCTCTCGATGTCGAAGGATATCCTTCGATTGCTTCTGACACAGCTGACACTGAGATGACAGGTTGGTGAAAAGGTGATGGGTTGGTAGTCAACTTTCGGCAGAAAGGTATGTTCAGACCTTTCTTTCTACCAACTTTGATTTTTCAAATAAAATATTCCCAAAATGGAAAATCTTATCCAGAAAAACCGGTCACCGGAACACACCGGAATTTGGCCGGAAATCACCAAATTCTTTAAACACAAGTTTTAAGTTACCCAACCCGCTTTTTAACACACCCGGTTGGTTTAGAACACGTTTTTATGTTTATAAATGCAAGAAAACCACCAAAAACGGGTACTAAACCAAGTGTCCAAACACACCAAGACCTTGAACAAACCCGGTTTTTAACAAGGTAAAGAGCCTTAGCTCTGATACCACTTGTAGGTCCCTCGGAGGATGAGGTCAAACCTTAACCTTGTTATGTTAACACACTAGCAAGTGCGGAATCCAAGCTAGAGTGAAACCGAGTTGAAACAAGCACATACACAACACACAAAGTTCACCGATTAACACCACTTGTATTAATACTAATGAAAGGTTCCGGTTACAAGCTCAATGTTTACAAATCTGTTTTGCAAACTCTCTAAGTGTGTGTGTGTGTTCTGGACAGAATGCTCTCACTATCTCTCGAGTGTTTGTTGTCTGTCCAAGTCCCTAATAAAATGAACACACTGCATGGGTATTTATACCCAGCACAGAATGTCTGGTCGAAGGATCATGTTGACTGATCGATAGATGATCTATCGAGCATCCAGCTATCGAAGGATACACATATACCTCAAAGGATGGTATATCCTTCGAGGTCCATCAGCATCCATCGAAGGACATCTTTCGAGCTCATCGAAGGATCTAAATCAACCTTCGATGTCTCATCCTTCGAGACAGACAAATTACAATCATGTATCAACTGTTTGTCCAAGTCAAACCAGGAGGATGGTTGACTTGGTCAAACTTACAGGACTAACAAGGACATCGTTTTACATCATGACCGAATACAGACAAAGTACAGACACAAGTGCACCAACAAAAGTGTTATTTGGTGCAACAAGTACCAGCAAAGAAGATAGACATGGTGGTAGAATTCTACCAGGCGGACAAATTGTATGGTGGCCATGGGGCGGCTGTGCTTGTGGATTATCCGAAAAGGAAGCCTGCCCGTAAGGGTTTCTTTTTTTATTAATTCAAGCTAGCTAGCTAGCTACAACTATAAGCCATGTTTATTTCAGTGTTTGGTGTGTACCTTGAATCCATCCCTTGCCATATCGGTTTTATGTGGATGTAGGAAGATTGTTGAAAACAAAAGTAATCTAATAATATACATACTACTTGATGGTGTTCTCTATCTTGCCTGATCCCATTCTTTGTTGTAATATCAATGACAATGATAAATAAAACCAAGAGAGGAACATGTATATAAAACTACAACGACGTCGTCCAGCAATATATAATTTTCAAACTGATACTTGTAGTACACAGAGAACTCCAGGAAGAAAGATATTTCCTAAGAGAAACAACCACCAGAAAGACAACTGCAATTAGATAAATGACAAATTTTGAATTATATCTGTATTTTAAGATTATTAGTGTAAGTGCAGTTCCTGCCGGGTAACTGTCGCTTATCGGTTCTGTGTCAACCAAAGCAGAAGTCCAAGTTAAAGTCAATGATAATGAAGATTATCAATTGCTGAAGACATTCCGGACGACTTTTTAGTGTTTCGGATTATTGTATTGATTTGTATCCCGGACAATGTGTTTTGTCCGGGTTTAGTCCCTAGCCTATATATATGTGTGTATTTTGTAGATTAGGGCAACTCTTGAAGCTTTGTGCACCTCTCCCAACTTGTTCATTCTCCTGGTGTGAATTCTAGAGAGAGAGACTATGTGTTAGTGAGAGAAAGCTAGGGTTTAGATCTTTGTGATCTAAACCAGCTTGTAGAAGATGATGTATACTCGTTTGGTATGTAATCTGTGTTGATTGTATTGAAATGAATGAGTTTGCTTGTATCTTCTTCTTCATCTACCCTATTTTGTTCTTCATGTCATAAATCAAGTGAAATGTTTGATGTTCGTCATCGATCCGGTGCTTTCACAGTGGTATCAGAGCAGTGTGCTCATACTACTGTAGGTGTTTCTTAGTTTGAAGGTTTTTGTGAGAAAAGTTCAAACTTTGATAGGATTAGTGAGTGTTTAGTGAGTTTTTGTATTTTATTCATGATTCTTCATTCATATCTAGTGATTTGATGATGGATTTTGAGTAGTTTGGTGATTTTTAGTGTTGTTCTTCATCTGGGTTTTACAGGGGTTTTGGTTCTAGTTCATACAGTGTTGAAAGTTGAAAAAGATTCCTGAGTTTGATCCTTGGAAGATTTGTCCGTGGTTTAAATTCTGTGTTTGTGTCTCCGGGGTATTGTTGAACCAGTGTGAAGTCACATTGGGGAGATAGTCCGGAGATTGGTTCTGGATCTGAGTTTTGAGAAACTCTTACTTGTTCTGAGTTTCAAATCTCCAACTCTTGTCCGAATTTTAAACTCCTTATATTGTCCGAATTTTATGCCCTAGCTAGTAGTCCGAATTTTACTTATTTCTTTCAGGTCCGAGTTTAGTCCGAATTTTACTTAATCTTGACCTAGTCCGAGCTTTATTAGTTCCTTGAGTCCGAGTTTTTAGTTAAGTCCGAATTTTAACTATCTTTATTTAGGTCCGAGTTTTATTAGTCCTTGAGTCCGAGTTTTCTTTATTAGAGAGTCCGAGTTTCTTCTTTTATTAGGTAGTCCGAATTTTTAACTGTTTTATTTAGTATTATTCTGCCCGAGTTTTATTTAGTACTTTGTGTCCGAGTTTGAACTTAGGAGTCCGAATTTTCTCTTTAGTTAAGTCCGAATTTAAAAAAAAAAAAAAAAAAAACCTTCTTGTCCGAATTTTATAATACACTTAGAGAGTCCGACTTTTAGCTAGTTAGTAGAGCCCGAACTTTATTTCCTTATTTGAGTCCAAATCTTTGTGTTTTGTTAGGGAGTCCGAATTTTTCTTCTTTTATTAGGTGGTTTGAGTTTAAATTCCTAACAGTGTAGTATCCGAGTTTTTCTGTTTGTGTTTTATTTCAGGTTTTTGTGATCCAGGTTTCACACTCTGAGACATTTCACTCCGTGTTTTCTCTCCGAGTTTGGACTTAGAAAATCTTTTTAGTAACACAGTTCTTACTTGGAAACCTACTGTTGTTTTCTGAAATGGCAAACAACAATCTGACTGCAATGGTGCAAAACCTCAAGCACAATGCTGAGGTAGGAAGTAACGACAAACCTCCTTTGTTGATAAACGAGCTTGATTTTCCTGAGTGGAAGGAGCGTTTCAAAAGATATGTACGAGCAAAAGACATCAAAATCTGGTTGTGTATCGTTAAAGGATGTGGAGCTACTCCAGTACGTACGTTGAGGATTGATACGTATTTGGCACTCACTGACGACCAGAAGTATCTATTGGAGCATGGGTTCTCGCGTGGTGCGATTGACTCCACACAGTTCATTTTGAAGAAAGGGGGAGATTTTCTGATCGTGCAAATTTACGTTGATGACATAATTTTTGGTTCTTCAAATGAAGAATTGTGTCGTGAGTTCGAAGCGGTGATGAAGTCAAAATTTGAAATGAGCGCGATGGGCGAGTTATCCTTCTTTTTAGGTCTCCAAGTGAGTCAAGGAAAAACCGGGACGTACGTGCATCAGACAAAGTATGTCCACGAGATTCTCAAAAGATTTAGATTGGACGATAGCTTACCCTATGACACGCCTCTCCCGACAAATCTCAAGCTCTCACCCGATAAGGAGAAAGATCCTGAAGTGGATCCGACTCTATATCGTGCAATGATAGGTTCTCTAATGTATCTTACTGCTTCACGACCAGATATTATGTTTTCTGTTTGTTTGTGTGCTAGGTACCAATCAACTCCAAAGGAGTCTCACTTGAAAGCAGTCAAGCGTATTTTCAGATATCTGAAAGGGACGCCTAAGCTTGGATTGTGGTATCCAGCTGAAGGTGGTCTGGATTTGATGGCGTATGCTGACGCAGACTTCGGAGGGTGCCCGATGAATAGAAAGTCAACCTCTGGCGGCGCACAACTTGTTGGGAATCGTCTTGTCTCTTGGCAATGCAAAAAGCAAGTTGTCGTTTCTCTATCCACGTGCGAGGCCGAGTACATTGCTGCTTCAAGCTGTTGTGCTCAGGTTTTGTGGATTCAGCAGCAAATGAGGGACTACGGTTTGAATTTTACTCGAACTCCTATCCTTGTCGATAACAACTCTGCCATTTCCAAAACAAAGAATCCAGTTAATCACTCATAAGCACATAGATGTTAGGCATCATTTTATTCGCGACTGTGCTA
The DNA here is from genome assembly GCF_002127325.2 of Helianthus annuus. Lineage (NCBI taxonomy): Eukaryota > Viridiplantae > Streptophyta > Magnoliopsida > Asterales > Asteraceae > Helianthus > Helianthus annuus. The sequence continues at coordinate 5,912,578 of NC_035449.2, forward strand.
AGAAGGGTTTAATAGAAGTGGTTAGGGTAGACACCTTGGATAATCTTGCCGACCTGTTTACAAAAACATTCGATCGGGCTAGATTTGAAAATCTGGTCCGAATGATTGGCATGATCAACCCAGAGTAAAATGCTTTCAAAACTCGCATAGAAACTTTATTTTATTTTTTCTGTACAGTTCTTACCGCTTTCGAAGAATTGAAAAACTCCAAAAATATTTTACTTAGTTGTAGGATAAATTTCAGAAAAATACAAAAACATTTGAAAAATTTAAAATGAAGTCGTGTTGAGATATAAGGGAAATGATAGTACATCGGTTAGTTGTATCTGGTGTAGGACTATGGTTATATATATATAATTAACCGTTAACTGTGACAGCTTCCTTATACGTTGCTTCGGTAGGTTTTACGCGTAAATAAGAACCTGTCTTTGGTATATAAACATAATGAACTGCGTAACTTGTGTGGCACATCTCTCGGATATATGGTCTTGGTACCGTAATTTCGTTTTATAGATTGCCGAGGTTCTGAGATACGTGGTCTTTATGCTTTTTATCATCTGGGTATCATGGTTGTTTCTTTTACCGGAAAATAACGGGGACGCAAGTCTAGATCTTCCATGATACCATATATACGTGTAAATATCCTTAATACATGATGCATTCGACCCAAATAAGTGATAAACAATCACATGTCCCACAAAATTTTGCGGGAGTCAAGTTCGTCTCTTTGTCTGTACGATGGTACTAACCTGTTCACGGACTTGCTCCTGTGCCCTTTGCATCTGAAATTCAAGTTCCTCTTCAATAAGTGATTCTATCACAAAGGACTTGTTTTCAATACCAAATAAGTGAGTATCTCACATTAGCTTATACGTCAAAAACAGATGATAAATGGTATACTCACCAGTAAGATGATCTCTCGTGCATACCTTGATACGGGAGTATATTCTGAGGTGGGTAAACATAGTTACTGTCAGCTATTAATACACTTAATTCCATATCTCGAAAACAGTGTTCGAAAGCGTGCTAAAACTTAAGTTGACCACAATACCGTTGAACGTCTTAAACTGTCAACATCATTCTAAAATATTAAACTTAAATGCTATAGTTCTTGAGTCGGATACTGACAGTAAAACCGATATGATTCCTTTGCTCCGATTTCACAACAAGATAGTTAGTGTATATTCGTTCGTAGGTTAATCTCTTTTTCAGTCAAAATTGAAAAACAACAAAAAGATTTTGCTTTCTTGTTTCTATGTGCGAGTTATCATTCTGAAAAATACTCTAAGGGTTGTGAACATTCTTTAATAAGGTGTTAAACATCAAATTCGGTAACTTAAAATAAGTCTTTCACATGAAAATTGGTCGTGCAAGATACATCTAAGTGTGTGTGGGTATTTTCGTCTTTTTAAGGTGGTTCGATAAAATTTGGTTCCAAGTTGTGATATTTTTCCAAAAGTATAAGTTTTGAAGTAACTTGTTCTGAATGATTGTGTTTTGAAATACAAATTATTAAATGTTGGTTGTTTAATATTTAAATTGTTGATTCTGGGGTATTGGAATTTTTTTTGGGATCCAGGTTTGGGCCGATGTCTCCGGGGTTAAGATTCTTAATCCGGTGTTAAGTGTTTCAGGTCTGGATCGTTCATCTCAAGATGGAAGATTTGGAGAAGTTGTGTGCGTCTGGATCGTTCATCACAAGATGGAAGATTTGAAGAAGCTATGTGCGTCTGGTTCATTCATCTCAAGATGGAAGATTTGAAGAAGCTTCGTCGCCTACCTCTGAAATACTTTGAAGAAGATCGTGTGCTAGCTGATCAGTTCATCAAGGTAGTTCAATTCTGTGTGAAGAGCAAGGTATGGGCAGGAAGCGAGTACTCGAAGAAAGGATGAAGATCTCAAGACCAATGAAGACCATGCACTGATCAAGGGGGAGTTTGTTAATGCACTTTAGGTGATAAGTGCATGTCTTCCAAATTGTAGGGTCTTTATTGTACATATAGTGAAACTTAGTCCTAGTTTTATCCTTGGACATTTTGTCCAAGTTTTAGCCTAGCCTTTTGTCTGAGTTTTGTTTAGGACAAAAGTCTGAGCTTTGTGTAGTTTGTTTGTCCGGACTTTCTAGTTTGTCTTGAAAGTCCGGGGTTTGCCTTGTATTTATACCTTTATGTGGAATAGACAAGGTGGCGATTCTGTGTGAAATTATGTGCACCTAACCTTAATCATTGTGTGTGTTTTGTCTGGCGGCTACTTTGTGTGAGTGACGTCATTCATCTTCCTCATCAAGAATACTCAGTGTATTCTTGATTTCTCTCACAAATCTTTGCATACTAGTGTTTCATCTGCAGTGGTTAATCATCAGGTGGATTCCGCACACCTATTGGTGGCTTTAGCTGAGTGAGATCTTGGATTTGGAGGCCTTACAAGTGGTATCAGAGCATGGTTACCGATTCAGAATGGTCTAACCGCCTTCTGAATCACCATTGCTCTTGAAGAAAAGTTGAAGAAAATGAAGCTGTTCGTGGTTGTTTTGTTCTCCAAGTTATTGCAGATATGAGGTTTGATCCAAAAATTGCTCTGTCCGAGTTTTTCTTAGTGTTAAACCCTTCTGAGTTTAAAACTCTGTGTTTGTGTTTCCGGGGTTTTGGTGAACTAGTGTGAAGTCACACTAGGGAGATAGTCCGGAGACTTGTTTCTGAGCTTCACCATGTCCGAGTATTGTCAACTGTCCGAGTTGTTGTCCGATCAAATGTCTCCGAGTTTATATGTCTCCGAGTTTTGTCAGAACAAATGTCTCCGAGTATATGTGTCTCCTAGTTTTTGTCCGAGTTTCAGATAAAGTGTCTGAGTTTTTTCAATGTTCTGAGTCTTCACAAGGTTTAAACTCCGAGTTTTGTAAACCACTCAGTCCGAGTTTAGTTACAACTTTCATCAACAACGGTAGTGAACAGTTTTTTCAGTCAAAGTTTGATGTCCGAACTTCAACGTTTGTTAGTCAAGAAGTCCGAACTTTACAATCTGTGTGACGTCCGAGTTTTCCGAGTTTTCCTTCAAGAAGTCCGAACTTTACAATTTGTTTGTCAAGAAGTCCGAACTTTACATATAAAAACTTAGACTAAACAGATCAGCACTTTGACGTCCGAACTTTACAATCTGTTTGGTCAGTTCCGAGCTTTAGTGAATGATCTCCGGTCCGAGCTTTGGTCAGATTCGAGTTCTTGGTCACTTGTTTGATATCTACAGTCCGGATTTCCATAAAAGACTTCATTCATTTGTTCCGAGTTTTAGGACTATAATTGGTCTGAGTTTGTGTTGTTCGGACTAATTTGTGTTGTTCCGAGGACTATAACTCGGACCAAAGCAGAAGGATGGTCCGAGTTTCTTAATCAACTATAATTGGTCCGAGTTTCTGTATTAAGTGTTCCGAGTTTGTGTTGTTCGGAATCAACTATAATTTTTGTGTTGTTCAAAAAATCAGAGTGCGGACTATAATTGGTCTGAATTTATTAATCAACTATAATTGGTCTGAGTTTCTTAAGTCTACTTTGTGTTAACTGTACAGAGTTTTCAACATTCCGAGGATTGGACTTTGTGTTAACAGTTCCGAGCATTTTTTTAAAATCTCTTACCAGTTAAATCTCTCAACAGTCGGAGTTTTATCAGTTGAAACTTTGTTGGTGATTTTAAAAGGTCTGTCCATCAAAATTTCCGAGTTTTAGTGGTTCAATCATTTGAGTGTTCATTAGGTACGAGTTTGGTTGCTAATTTGAACAGTGTTGTTTCTTGACTGCTGTACTTGTTTGCTGGTCCGAGTTTTGTTCTTGTCTGCCAGTCCGAGTTTGTTCAAAATCAATCTGTTCAAACTTCTTTAGTCCGAGATTAGTCTTTCGGATAGCAGCCCCCGGGTTTCTTCAGAGTTTCCTTTATTTCTTTGCTTGTTTCGAATTCCTTTGTACTCTAAGTACTGCTTAATGATTTGATCCGAGGTTTCAAGAGCTTTCGGGTGTTACGAGTTCCGAATTTTCTAGAATTCTGGGTTACCTGGGGTACCGGATTTTTAGCTAAATTTAGAAGTTAGTGTTGTTCGGAAGTTTCAAGTTGTGCATGTTCCGAGTTTTTCTAGTTATTCCGGGCTACCTGGGGTACCGGCTAACTAACTAAGAGTCAGAATTATGTGTAGTTTGGAAACTTGAAGTCGGTTTCGGACTATCGAAAAGTTTTATGGTACTTATGTTGTCCGGATCAAGTGAGGAGGTGAAGAAAATAAGACTTGCTTGGATTTTTTGTATTGTTTACAAAGATAAAGGGGGAGTAAACATTTTGAAATTCCTATTTTCATTGTAAACCAAAAGCTCGTGGTGCTACATCGAAACAAGTTCATGTTTACTATCTTTGAGATTAACTTAGTGTTAATCTTACCGGTGGCGAAGTGTTTATAACATGAAGCAAGTTAGAGCTAGTGTATGATTGAGTTTTTGTTAAGTTTGTTCGAGGTTTAATCAAGTGTTAACGTGATGAAGCAAATTGTTCGTTTGGCAACTAGTTGAAGGTCATGCCTTTATTGTATGCCGGTTAGAGTAGAGAAGATTAGTCTTCTTGGTACCTCTTCCAAGTGGGTGACTGATCGGATTCTCGAAATAGGGGTTCTTACATTGAGGGGGAGATCAGAGACAAAAGTCATTGGATAATTGGTGGATTCGTGAAGATACGAGATTAGATCATGAAGATTCGAGATGAAATGATTTCAGACACTCGGTTGAAGACTTTGATCAAGTTGGTGGATGTACTTTTACAAAGTTCAGTTTGTTATTAACTTATCGAACTGAGCTTCATGTCTTTGTGAAGTTTGAAGTTTTCAAGGTTGGGAATTGGAAATCCAATGTTTCTTTCTGCTACCGGTTAGGTTTGAAGATTAATGTATCGAGCGATATTCCTACATGTGGTTGTAGGTCGGTTCGCGTTAATTTGATTCGGGAGTAGTTTGAGGGGGAGGATCAACAGTGTTTGATGTTGGATTCTTCGGGTTTCTCAAAGCGGCCTTAAGTGATCGTCAGCAAGTCTTTAATTAGAAGGGTTGAAGATCACTGTGCTCTACCTAAAAGATCAAGTCTCAGCTAAAGTTGAAAGCATGCATGATATCATCAGTCAAGGGGGGAGTCTGTAAGTGCAGTACCCGGTGATTGAAGATTATCGATGCCAAACAGAACTGATGCAACAGTTAAGGGGGAGACTGTAAGTGCAGTTCCTGTCGGGTAACTGTCGCTTATCAGTTCTGTGTCAACCAAAGCAGAAGTCCAAGTTAAAGTCAATGATAATGAAGATTATCAATTGCTGAAGACATTCCGGACGACTTTTTAGTGTTTCGGATTATTGTATTGATTTGTATCCCGGACAATGTGTTTTGTCCGGGTTTAGTCCCTAGCCTATATATATATGTGTGTATTGTGTAGATTAGGGAAACTCTTGAAGCTTTGTGCACCTCTCCCAACTTGTTCATTCTCCTGGTGTGAATTCTAGAGAGAGAGAGAGACTATGTGTTAGTGAGAGAAAGCTAGGGTTTAGATCTTTGTGATCTAAACCAGCTTGTAGAAGATGATGTATACTCGTTTGGTATGTAATATGTGTTGATTGTATTGAAATGAATGAGTTTGTCTTGTATCTTCTTCTTCATCTACCCTATTTCGTTCTTTATGTCATAAATCAAGTGCAATGTTTGATGTTCGTCATCGATCCGGTGCTTTCACAATTAGAATTGACAGTGTTTTGCGAAAGAATCATGACAGATTTTATAAAGATTTAACTAAGATTTCAAATCAAATTAAGAGTAAGTATTGAATGTCTTGAAAGGATTATAAGCGGTAACATCTAAAGTTCATGCTTGGAGACCAAGGAATCAGCTCAGGATTCGAGATAAAGACCGAATATGCGAATACTTAGGGGATTTGATTCAAGATAAAGCTCAAAGATATATTCTTCAAGATGGATATAACATATAAGGATCAAGAATAGAGTTATTAAAGTCGCAATTCAAGTTGATCTAAACAACTTTAATTATATCAATCCTCATATAATGAAAAAACTCATAAAACTAATCATCTTTTTATGTGTAGGTCAGAAAGAAATCATTGTTTGTAGTTAAGTGTTACTAAACACATATGTCAGGAATCACTTTTTTATTCACTTATTACGTTAAAGGTCGGTTAATCATGAGGTATATGATGTGGGTTCGTGTTCAAGATTGAATCTTCAATGGTTGAACACCATTAACGCTCAGGGAACTATGGAAAAGATTCCGAAAGTTAGTTAATAGGATTGAGTGAAGAAGATAGAGAGAGAAAGTTATTATTGATTTCTGAATACCCTCTTTACAATACAAGTTCTCCTATTTATACAACAGATCTTTGACTAATTGACTTTCTAACCGACTAATAACCAACTAACAAATCACCGTTACTTGACAACTAACTATAGTAAACTTTGATACACATCAGTATATGTGTACTCACTCCTGTATATAACCTTCTCGTCGTGTGTCATCACTAAAACGTATGTTTTCCATGAATTCAATGCATACTAGAATCTATGTCATGTTAATTTTCCATGTAATCTCCACATATTTTGTGACAACTCGAATTTCCAAGATTCTATTTCGCATTTATTGCACGTTCATGTATTGACTAGTTGTATATATGTTTTGATTGTTTGATTGTGCATGGTTGTTTGTTAATTGTGAAATTGGTAAATATATGAACTTGGTGGTGAAATTATGAAATTGTTATGAGATGGTGTACATGTGTAATAAATAATACTAAAGGGTGCTTAGGGTTGATAGTGAAACTTCAACAACTCATAACCCTAATTCTTTTCCCTAATCATTCTCTAATCATTCACAAAGAATCAAAAACACGTACTTTCACCTCCTCTAATCCTCTCTACAACACCTTCTCATCATTCTTGGATTCACAAGTTCTTTGCATCAAGTTTGATTGCCAATCCATCTAGAATCGAATCAAGGTAATTGTTTAATCATTGTTTGTGATTGTTTGATTGTTATTGATCCTTGATTATGTGATTCATGTTAAAAACCCTAGTTCTCCATATATGATAGTTCTGTGGGTGTTGATTGAATCATGATTATTGTGAAATAATATTGATCAGTGGTGTAATCGTATGCTAAATGTCAAGATGCTTTGCATGCTATAACTGTTGAATGAATTGGATGAATGATGTTCGTAATTAGGGTTTCACGATCAAGGAGAAATGAAAACGTAACTGATGGAATGATAGATCGTAACTGTTTCAATTGTGTTTGCTAGTTGTCTGAGTTTTGAAATGATGAATTGGTCCGAGGGTTACACTTTGTATCTTGCCCGAGTTTAATTCATAAGTATAGTCCGAGTTTTTAAGGAGGTAAATGGCCCGAGTTTTGTACCAACTTGAAGCCCGAATTTTGTAAATGCTTCATGTTAGGTCCGAGTTTTATATAAGCTTAGGAGTCCGAGCTTCTACATGTAGGATGAGTCCGATCTTTACACACTATGGTCCGAGTTATGCTTGCCAACCTCTAGTCCGACTTTGTGATAGAACCCTCCCCTATGTCCGAGTTTTATCAAGGTTCTCCTGTCCGAGTTTTACAAGAGGACTCAAGGTCCGAGTTTTGTAGTCTTGTGGTTATGTCCGAGTTTGATACTCTTGTGTGGTCCGAGGTTCCTCATAAGATCACTTGGTCCGAGTTTTGGCATTAGATGGGGGGTCCGAGCTATTGAAAGCTTAGATTCCGAGTTTTGTTAAAGGGGGGAGGGTGTCCGACCTTGTAACCCCCACTTCCTTTTGTTCCGACTTTTATTGAGCACAAGGGGTCCTAGTTTTAAAGACTGCCTTGTCCGAGTTTTATATCTAAGGGATCTTGATACGACTTTTGTATGGACACAAGGCCCAAATCTTCTAATGCTAATCATGTCTAAGCTTCTAAAATGCTTACTGTATATGATCTAAGAAGCTGTTTAACTATCAAGTTGTTAAGTGTATATGATATGAGTTGCTGTTAACTGTATATGATCTGTGTTGATTGTGCGTAGTCCACCAATACTGGAGGGGATACCGTTTCTGTCACGCATGTTAACTGTGTTAAACTATGCTTGTAACCTTGTTGAAATGTAACACCGTTATATATATGATAATCCAGTTAAGTTTATTAACTCGGTTAAAGTTGTCAAGTTTATCAACGCCGTTGAATATACGAAGTATGTTAACAGTGACACATACGTTAACCTCCATGTTAGACTGAAAGGTGAAAGTAAAGATGTGACGCATGAAATATGTGAATACGATGAACTGATTACATGATGTATGATTCTATGTGTATAATCGTATGATACTGAATGCAGCTATATGATTCTACATGCGTGAACACTCTATGTGATATCATCATGTACACAATAAACACACACAACACAATCGCTTGGATATCAAAGATGTGTAAACCCTAATTTGATGCAAACACTTACATCGAATCATGTGCAATATATCCTAGGTCGTGTGTAACGGACTTAGACGATTAACAAAACCTAGAAGCAATAACATACCGAGCAAACCAAGGTGAGTTCACACAGCCAAGGCATGGGGTTCCCAGGGTGGGAATGGGATTGGATTACTTTATTGTACGTACTCAGTTGATAGAACCTAACGATAAGGATACGACTAGACTAGTAACACTTATTGAACCGATCTTCGCACACCTGCCAAGGGTTGGCCGCGATATTATGACTGACTTCGCACACCTGCCTTTGGAAGGCCGCGAGCGAACTGTAATTTACTAATCTTCGCACACCTGCCTGGTAGGCCGCGATACAGATAAACCTAGTCTAGAATACACGGGATGAACATCCCCTAATCTCTTCGCATACCTGCCTGGGAGGCCGCGATGGAAACTAATACGATACATGACATAACGAACGAACATACTACTACTCACACTGTACTATTACTGAACTGTTAACTGTGAACTCGCTCAACTAGTTGTTGATCCTCTGTTACATGCCTTGCAGGTCGTTAGATACTTATGGAGCTTGCACATGGAGGAGCAGGTCGTTGTGGAGCATGGATCGTGGATGTTTTGCTAAACTTGATGACACTTAAACTTATTACATACTTTGGGTTTCGTGATTATGCTTCCGCTACTTAAGAACTATGATTATGTTTTGTTCACTATCGTATTGAATGATTGGTTTACATTTATTATACTTGATATTAATTATATGTTCAATATGATTGGTGGCTTGATCCTGGTCAGTCACGCTCCCAAGCGGTGATATTCCGCAGGTGGATTTTGGGGGTGTGACAGATTGGTATCAGAGCCATTGGTTATAGAGAACTTGGTTTTAATTTGGGAAAACGTTTTTATTAAAACCAGACTATAACCAGAACAGTGCTCTCAACGATCCACAACGACGCTTCGCTCCACGTGCAAGACTCAACATCCTAGGTAATAAGGTTTATGTTTATTACCTGCCTGCTAGAACTGCATAGAACTTTGCTCGTAGTATGCTTACATTACTTTGCTCACTACTTGTTGTTGCTTGAGAACACTTACGTGCTTACACTCTTCTGTCATCGCACTATTCGCGAACCTTTCTCACTTATGTCGCCCTTGATGTGAAGATCAATGGCCGGACGAATTAACATAACTCAAGCTCAGCTAGAGGCTCTCGTTCAAGCTCAAGTTGCTGCGGCACTTGCAGCTGCTCAAGCAGGTAGTATACCCTGCAGTTTAGACACACACTAGGATCCTTGGATCCTACATTAACTCTCGTATATAACTTTGTCCTATTCGTACACAATAGGTCAACACGCGCAGCAGCCCGTCTGCACTTTCAAGAACTTCATGGACTGTCGTCCAAGTACTTTCAGTGGCACCGAGGGGGCAGTGGGACTCCTCCATTGGTTCGAGAAGCTAGAATCTGTGTTCGAAATGTGTGAATGCCCTGAGGCTCGCAGGGTTAAGTACGCCACTGGCACTTTGGAAGGAATCGCGTTGACTTGGTGGAACGCGCAAGTACAGATCCTAGGGTTGGCAGCTGCTAACGCCACCCCTTGGAATGATTTCAAAGAATTGATCAAAAGGGAATACTGCACTCGTGAAGACATTCACAAGCTGGAAGATGAACTGTATCACTTGAAAATGACTGGGTCAGAAATCGAGGCTTATACCAAGAGGTCGAACGAGTTGGCTGTGTTGTGTCCAACTATGGTGGACCCTCCATACAAGCGCATTGAGTTGTATCTCAAGGGGTTAGCGCCAGAGATCCAGAGCCATGTGACATCGGCTAATCTTGATAATATCCAGGCCATTCAGCGCCTTGCTCATCGTATTACAGATCAGGCAGTGGATCAGAACAGGCTGCCAAAACGTATCAAGGCTACCACTACTGCTATCACTACTTCTGCTACTCCCAGTGACAACAAGAGGAAATGGGAGGGGGATTCCAGCAAGGGATCAGTTTCTGTTCAGTCTCAGCAGCGCAAGACAAATGACTACCAGAATCCGAGTCAGCAATCATCTGGCAGTCAGGGGCAGGGTGGATATCGGGGAATTCACCCACTGTGTAATAAGTGCAACAGACACCACAGCGGAAGATGCCGCAGGGAACGTTGTTAAAGATGCCTCAAGATGGGTCATGAGGCTAAGGATTGTAGAAGCTCACGGCCAGCAAATCAGAACCAGCAACTCCCACCACCAGCTCCACAGCACCAGCAGCAGCAACCACAGCGTGGAAACCGGGGATGTTTCCAGTGTGGGGCAGAAGGTCATTACAAACGCGATTGTCCTCAGTTGAACCAGAATCAGAACCACGACAATAACCAGGGCAACGGGAACAACAACAACAATGGCAACGAGGCAAGAGGTCGAGTTTTCGTGTTAGGACGAGGAGATGCAATGAACGATATTTGAACTTATAACTTATTTTGGGTTTTCATTATTATGTTTACGCTACTCAAACAAAGTTTGGCTCGAACATTAATCGTATTGGGTTTTATGAATTATTTTACCTACTATATTTTATGTTTGATATGATGGATGGTTTGATATTATTGAACGCACCTGCCGTATTTATGGACCTTACGAACAGGGTGTGCAAACCCTATCTAGACAAGTTCGTCATTGTCTTCATCGACGACATTTTGATTTACTCCAAGAGTCAGGAGGAACACGAGCAGCACTTACGTCTTATCTTGGAACTTCTTCGAAAGGAGCAATTGTACGCAAAGTTTTCTAAATGCGACTTCTGGCTTCGTGAAGTCCACTTCTTAGGCCATGTGGTGAACAGGGATGGGATTCATGTCGATCCATCCAAGGTAGATTCGATCAGGAACTGGCCTGCACCGCGTACACCGACGGAAATACGCCAATTCTTGGGTTTGGCGGGGTACTACAGACGATTCATTAAAGACTTTTCGAAGATCGCGCAGCCACTTACCATGCTGACACAGAAAGGTGTCACCTACCGTTGGGGAGATTCCCAGGAAACCGCTTTTCAGTACTTGAAGGATAGGCTTTGCAGCGCACCTATTCTCTCATTGCCAGAGGGCACGGACGATTTCGTGGTCTATTGTGACGCATCGATACAGGGGCTTGGTTGTGTATTGATGCAGCGTGATAAAGTTATTGCCTACGCCTCGTGGCAACTCAAGATTCATGAACGGAACTACACGACGCACGATTTAGAGCTGGGAGCTGTTGTTTTCGCGCTCAAGATATGGCGACACTACCTGTACGGTACCAGGTGCACGATTTACACCGATCACAGGAGTCTCGAGCATATTCTTAAGCAAAAGGATTTGAACATGCGTCAACGGAGATGGGTTGAACTACTGAACGACTACAAATGCGCCATCAAGTATCATCCAGGCAAGGCCAATGTTGTGGCCGACGCCCTCAGTCGAAAGGACACCCTACCTAAGCGCGTGCGAGCGCTACAGCCTACTATTCAGTCCAGTCTTCCTGCACAGATACGAGCTGCTCAGATAGAAGCATTGAAACCCGAAAACGTCATGGCTGAAGCCTTACATGGTTCAAGGCAACGAATGGAACAAAAGGAAGACGGCGCCTACTATGTAACGGGGCGTATTTGGGTCCCACTTTATGGCGGTTTGCGAGAGCTTGTGATAGACGAAGCACACAAGTCTCGCTACTCGGTACATCCAGGGTCGGACAAAATGTACCACGACATCGGAACTACTTATTGGTGGCCTAGCATGAAGGCCCACATCGCCACCTATGTTGGCAAGTGCTTGACCTGTGCCAGAGTCAAGGTTGAATATCAGAAACCCGCAGGCCTACTACAACAACCCAGGATAACACAGTGGAAATGGGAAGAAATTTCCATGGATTTCGTTACGGGCTTACCCAGATCCCAGCGTGGGAATGATACTATATGGGTGATCGTGGATCGACTCACCAAGTCTGCACACTTCCTGGCTATAAAAGAAACGGATAAGTTCTCCACTCTCGCAGACATCTATCTTAAAGAAGTTGTTTCGAGGCACGGGGTGCCCACCTCCATCATTTCGGATCGGGATGCACGATTCACGTCAGAGCTATGGCAAGCGATGCACAAATCCTTCGGCTCACGATTAGACATGAGCACAGCGTACCATCCTCAGACCGATGGGCAGTCTGAGCGAACAATCCAAACTCTTGAAGACATGCTTCGAGCATGTGTTATCGATTTCGGCAACGGCTGGGAAAAGCACCTCCCTTTGGTGGAGTTTTCTTACAATAATAGTTATCACACCAGCATACAAGCCGCTCCATTCGAGGCATTGTACGGGCGTAAATGCCGGTCACCTCTCTGTTGGGCAGAGGTGGGGGATAGTCAGATCATGGGTCCAGAGATTGTAGTGGACGCCACAGAAAAGATTGCACAAATACGACAACGCATGGCGGCAGCACGCGACCGTCAAAAAGCATACGCGGATAAGCGTAGGAAACCGTTGGAATTTCAGGTCGGGGACCGGGTTTTACTAAAAGTCTCACCCTGGAAGGGTGTGGTTCGATTTGGTAAACGAGGCAAGCTCAATCCACGGTATGTTGGACCGTTCGAGATCGTTGAGAAAATAGGCAAAGTGACCTACAAGCTAAACCTACCAGCTGAACTTGGTGCAGTTCACAATGTATTTCACGTGTCGAATCTGAAGAAGTGCCTATCAGATGAGACCCTCATAGTTCCTTTTAAGGAACTCACTATCGACGAGCGGTTGCAGTTCGTCGAGGAACCAGTTGAAATCACGGACCGGGATGTTAAGGTCCTCAAACACAAGAGAATCCCTCTTGTTCGAGTTCGTTGGAACTCCCGACGTGGCCCAGAGTACACCTGGGAACGCGAAGACCAAATGAAAGAAAAGTACCCCCAGTTATTCGAAACCAATGCAACCACTACTGAGGCCGAAGCTACTACTACTGAATTTCGGGACGAAATTCCAAATCAACGGGGGGATGATGTGACACCCCAGGAAAACCAGTGAACAATATAACTTACCTAGCTTCCTCAGTGAGTGCGTACCAAATTTCGGGACGAAATTTCTTTTAAGTTGGGGATAATGTGACAACTCGAATTTCCAAGATTTTATTTCGCATTTATTGCACGTTCATGTATTGACTAGTCGTATATATGTTTTGATTGTTTGATTGTGCATGGTTGTTTGTTAATTGTGAAATTGGTAAATATATGAACTTGGTGGTGAAATTATGAAATTGTTATGAGATGGTGTACATGTGTAATAAATAATACTAAAGGGTGCTTAGGGTTGATAGTGAAACTTCAACAACTCATAACCCTAATTCTTTTCCCTAATCATTCTCTAATCATTCACAAAGAATCAAAAACACGTACTTTCACCTCCTCTAATCCTCTCTACAACACCTTCTCATCATTCTTGGATTCACAAGTTCTTTGCATCAAGTTTGATTGCCAATCCATCTAGAATCGAATCAAGGTAATTGTTTAATCATTGTTTGTGATTGTTTGATTGTTATTGATCCTTGATTATGTGATTCATGTTAAAAACCCTAGTTCTCCATATATGATAGTTCTGTGGATGTTGATTGAATCATGATTATTGTGAAATAATATTGATCAGTGGTGTAATCGTATGCTAAATGTCAAGATGCTTTGCATGCTATAACTGTTGAATGAATTGGATGAATGATGTTCGTAATTAGGGTTTCACGATCAAGGAGAAATGAAAACGTAACTGATGGAATGATAGATCGTAACTGTTTCAATTGTGTTTGCTAGTTGTCTGAGTTTTGAAATGATGAATTGGTCCGAGGGTTACACTTTGTATCTTGACCGAGTTTAATTCATAAGTATAGTCCGAGTTTTTAAGGAGGTAAATGGCCCGAGTTTTGTACCAACTTGAAGCCCGAATTTTGTAAATGCTTCATGTTAGGTCCGAGTTTTATATAAGCTTAGGAGTCCGAGCTTCTACATGTAGGATGAGTCCGATCTTTACACACTATGGTCCGAGTTATGCTTGCCAACCTCTAGTCCGACTTTGTGATAGAACCCTCCCCTATGTCCGAGTTTTATCAAGGTTCTCCTGTCCGAGTTTTACAAGAGGACTCAAGGTCCGAGTTTTGTAGTCTTGTGGTTATGTCCGAGTTTGATACTCTTGTGTGGTCCGAGGTTCCTCATAAGATCACTTGGTCCGAGTTTTGGCATTAGATGGGGGGTCCGAGCTATTGAAAGCTTGGATTCCGAGTTTTGTTAAAGGGGGGAGGGTGTCCGACCTTGTAACCCCCACTTCCTTTTGTTCCGACTTTTATTGAGCACAAGGGGTCCTAGTTTTAAAGACTGCCTTGTCCGAGTTTTATATCTAAGGGATCTTGATACGACTTTTGTATGGACACAAGGCCCAAATCTTCTAATGCTAATCATGTCTAAGCTTCTAAAATGCTTACTGTATATGATCTAAGAAGCTGTTTAACTATCAAGTTGTTAAGTGTATATGATATGAGTTGCTGTTAACTGTATATGATCTGTGTTGATTGTGCGTAGTCCACCAATACTGGAGGGGATACCGTTTCTGTCACGCATGTTAACTGTGTTAAACTATGCTTGTAACCTTGTTGAAATATAACACCGTTATATATATGATAATCCAGTTAAGTTTATTAACTCGGTTAAAGTTGTTAAGTTTATCAACGCCGTTGAATATACGAAGTATGTTAACAGTGACACATACGTTAACCTCCATGTTAGACTGAAAGGTGAAAGTAAAGATGTAACGCATGAAATATGTGAATACGATGAACTGATTACATGATGTATGATTCTATGTGTATAATCGTATGATACTGAATGCAGCTATATGATTCTACATGCGTGAACACTCTATGTGATATCATCATGTACACAATAAACACACACAACACAATCGCTTGGATATCAAAGATGTGTAAACCCTAATTTGATGCAAACACTTACATCGAATCATGTGCAATATATCCTAGGTCGTGTGTAACGGACTTAGACGATTAACAAACCCTAGAAGCAATAACATACCGAGCAAACCAAGGTGAGTTCACACAGCTAAGGCATGGGGTTCCCAGGGTGGGAATGGGATTGGATTACTTTATTGTACGTACTCAGTTGATAGAACCTAACGATAAGGATACGACTAGACTAGTAACACTTATTGAACCGATCTTCGCACACCTGCCAAGGGTTGGCCGCGATATTATGACTGACTTCGCACACCTGCCTTTGGAAGGTCGCGAACTGTAATTTACTAATCTTCGCACACCTGCCTGGTAGGCCGCGATACAGATAAACCTAGTCTAGAATACACGGGATGAACATCCCCTAATCTCTTCGCATACCTGCCTGGGAGGCCGCGATGGAAACTAATACGATACATGACATAACGAACGAACATACTACTACTCACACTGTACTATTACTGAACTGTTAACTGTGAACTCGCTCAACTAGTTGTTGATCCTCTGTTACATGCCTTGCAGGTCGTTAGATACTTATGGAGCTTGCACGGGGAGGAGCAGGTCGTTGTGGAGCATGGATCGTGGATGTTTTGCTAAACTTGATGACACTTAAACTTATTACATACTTTGGGTTTCGTGATTATGCTTCCGCTACTTAAGAACTATGATTATGTTTTGTTCACTATCGTATTGAATGATTGGTTTACATTTATTATACTTGATATTAATTATATGTTCAATATGATTGGTGGCTTGATCCTGGTCAGTCACGCTCCCAAGCGGTGATACTCCGCAGGTGGATTTTGGGGGTGTGACATATTTGGCTCTATTTGATGCATGAAGTTTTTCCCAAATTTATTATTGATTTAAATATATGAGAGATGATCCAAGAATATTAATCCTGCACATTAACAAGATCAATCATAAGTGGTGTTGTTGTCCAACACTATCAACTTTCCAAAGGATGAGAGCATGAATAGTACCACTTTATATCCGCAAGTTTTCATGACACCGTCTGAAAATGGTGTGGCATACATCTAGGTTTATTGCTCCTTTAAAAAGAAGTGAGTCTTTTTGTCCCTTTTGATGATATTAAGTATGTGCCTTCAAAGCTTTCAAGATTCCCTTGGTATTGAATGAATGGGGATATCAGGTTACTACTAGAAAAAGGACCTTTAATGACGTGCATTGCGCCTCAGTAAGGGTATATATCACTACTAGAAAAGTGCATAATTTCCTACGGAAATTTCCTACACAATTTTTTTTGTCGGCTTGAAGCTCGGCTTGAAGAAGAAAGGAATCTACTTACAACTCGGCTTGACGAAGAAAGGAAAGCAAGGGAAGAACTTCAACAACAACTTCAAGAATTTATGAACAATTGGTGTCCTCCTTCTAATTAGTTATAGTTTCTGATATCTTTTGGGAAATATGTTAAATTGTATTAGTTTACAGTTTAAACATATTTGAACTTGCGTTGCAACGCATGATTTTTGAATTTGTGTTATTGGAATTTCAAACAGGTTCTTGGTTCAAAGATTATTCCTGCATTTTTTTTTTTGCTAGAAAAATGTAAATTTTAATTTTATTTTGCAATTTTTTTCTATTAAAAATTAAGGTCGTCAGAAAAGTGTCATAATAAAAAAATGACTTTGCTTTTTTCTGTTGGAAATGTGTCACAACATAAAAACAAACTTTTGTCGGAAAACAGTAAAAAAAATAGTAAATTTTTATTTTTAATTTCCTTTTATCTGTCGGAAATTTGTCACAAAAAATACTGAGTATCGTAGGAAAGTTGTAACAACTGTTTTTATTTTTCTGTCGGAAATTTGTCACGAATAATGCTTTTGTCGGAAATTTGTCACGAATAATGCTTTTGTCGGAAATTTGTAACAACTATTTTTTATTTTTCTGTCGGAAATTTGTCACGAATAATGCTGAATGAAATTTTTTAATTTTTTTTTGTCGGAAATGTGTAGCTAAAAAAATTCCGAAAATATAATAGTTAATATTTATCATAAATAATATATTAAAAATAACTATGAATTGTTGTAGGAGATCTGTAGCAGTTTGTGACACGGCGATTTTGTAGGAAATGGGTAGGAAGTTGCGTAGGAAATGCGTTGAGAACAGGTTTCCTACCAGGCGTTTTCC
The DNA here is from genome assembly GCF_002127325.2 of Helianthus annuus. Lineage (NCBI taxonomy): Eukaryota > Viridiplantae > Streptophyta > Magnoliopsida > Asterales > Asteraceae > Helianthus > Helianthus annuus. Next base: position 5,930,231 of record NC_035449.2, read on the forward strand.
TACATCATGTATTTGTCACAAATGTGTGAGAAAGCCTGCTTTGTAACGCATTTCCTACGAAAACTGGTGTAAAAAGTTTCAGATTTTCTAGTAGTGTATGTAGCGTGTCAAGGAAGCCCCTATTAAAAGTCGAAGATGACATGCATTTGTAGCTAATTTGCTGGGAATGGTGACTTAACCTCATCTTATGATGTTGATGGAGTCTTGTCGTCTCACCTTTTGCTATATGTTGTTTTTTATTTTCATATCATAATCAAGCAACCGATACTAACAACTTAATGTGTCACAATAGACCGTTATACAGATATGCTAAAGTGCTTACTCTGGTCATTTTCCACTAAGATGTATTTCTTTCGGAGAAACATTTAGTAAACTTCTTCCAATCCCCTATATTATGCTACCAAGGTTGTATTGTTCAAACCGCTCACTTCAAATTTAAATGTATATTTAACAATTTCTCTATAATTAAATACAATGGTTACTCAAATGACGTGAAAGGAACATGATACCACAATGTTAACTAATAACTGCAATACAATATGTGAACTAGTATATATAGACATGATACAATGTTTAAATATATGAACTGCAACATAACAACATGACCATTTTACTTGGCATGTTTTGATATAGTTTCATTGTGTGGCACAAACACCCCTTAATTTATTGATGTCATGAACCAACCAGAAATAACAACACGATTGATCTTGTTATTGTAAAGAGCTTCACTATGATTAAATCGTTCTAATAATATAACACTAATATGTAGTGAACTTTATGTCTGTATTGTTTAGAGGAGTTGTGAAACGGGACATATGTGATGCTTATTCGTATTTGGTTTAAATTTCATCCTTAGATAGTACGTTTTATTGACAATACGTGACAAAAGTTTAATACGCAATAATTGTTTCATTAATGATGATTATTTAATCACGCTACATGAAAAAAGGTGATACGTACGCAACACATATGTAACCCCTGGATACATGAGTGATTTCTTTTTGGCATAGCTATGAAGGTATATCGGTATATCACACCCTAAAAATACTATTTACGTATTTTTCTCTGTATATATAATCTTTCATGTTCAATAAGTGAAAGTGTGCAGCATATTCCCCCACATGAGTAGCGCAGAAATAGAGGGAAACTTTTTAAAGAAAAAAAATAGGAGGAGCCGGACTCGATACATATAAAATTTTAAGCGAAAAGGCAGGGAGGGCCGGGGCCACCACACACTAAGCTCCGCCGGACCGCCCATGCCCCACGTGTCTTTCTTACCATAATGCGTTGTATGTTCTTAGAGCTCAAGTGAGCTTGTAGGAGACATCATTTTGTTTAAACAAATGCATCATGATATGAAGTGATCTCCAAATATGAATGGAATATAAATCATATATTATTTACAAGATTGAAAGGAATAAATGCAAATATCTTTTAATGATTTTGTTTATTAATCAAGTTCACATCCAAGATGATCACAGACATATTAATTAAATATCCAAGATCTGATATGGATGGATCTCTAAAATGTGAACTATTTTTATATATGCAATCCATTTACATCCAATGATGATATACATATATAATATTATATTACTAAAGGTTTAAATGGCTTTTATCTGTGTTTTTCCACTGTATTTTGAATCCATATTCTTGTATTCCATGTATATTTGCCTTTTATCCTCAACACTTGTATTTTCCTTTCCTAAAGTTTATTTGAATATAAATAACGTGTTCCTCACATAAATAGAATATATTAGTTTCAAAGAACTTAATATTATGGAATTAATTTCCCTCCGTCTGAATTGAATATATTACTTGTATTTTCCTTTCCTAAAGTTTGTTTGAATATAAAGAACGTGTTTCTCACATAAATAGAATATATTAGTTTCAAAGAACATAATATTAAATTTCCTTTCCTAAAGTTTGCTAGCAAAATTATGATTCCACATCCAACCAAAACAATAAAGTTTCATAAAACAACTAATAATTTAGAACTTAAAGAATATCTTCAACATGAGGAACCTCCATTTGGTTTTCTATATATAAGGTCACATGTTGATGCGGGTCCAAGTGTGGAGGAGCGGGCCATCTTGTATTTTGAGGCCCAAGATCGTGTGACAAAGGGGGCTTCACTAAAATGGCTCTAACTTAGGCTACGGGGTCTGTTTTGGGTCATCGTCCATGCCAAAAAACGCTTATTTCTATTAGTTATTTACCTTTTTATGTTTTTTTTTGGTGTTTTGGACATTTTGTTTTTTGGGCTTGTGTTTGGCCTATGGCCTTTTTGTGGCCCATTTCGAATTTCTGTCATTATTTATATGTTTCTCTTGTAAGTTGAAAGATCAGACATCAATTTTGAATTTACTCAATTCTCACTTCAAATTATGTGCCCTTTAGGTCGAATTTTGGGGGTTTGGGGAAGATCAACACCGGTATTCGCAGAATCAACATGTTTTGCTCTTCGTTATCGTATCACACGCTACATCACATGTTCTCTTGTGCATGTTCTCTTGTAATATCACCATAACCAACAGCAAGAAGATAAAAGAACTACTAGTTCTTCCTTATCTTCTCAATATCACTTCATTCTGAAATGTCGTATTACTCAAAACCAAAACCGATCTCTCAATGATTGGGGCGGAAGCATTTCCGCTCCTGGACTCCGTAGCAACTGTTCCACCAAGTAGAACTCAACCACAGATGTTCTCATACCAATATAAAGCGCAACAGTCTTCTGTTGTTCAACAAACCCAAAGGACTGGGAAGGTGATTAATTGCTATGAGGCGGTCGACAAGTATGGTGGTGCTCTAGTTGTGGAATATCCTAAAAGGAAGACTAGTGCTCGTAAATATTTCTTTTATTAATTAGTTGGTTACTTAGCTAGTTAAACATATGTGTGTGCGGTTGTTTCTATGTATTTTAATGCTTGTTGTGTGTAACTTGGAATCCATCCCTTGACACAAATTGGTTTTATGAGGGTGTTTAAAGATTAACGGAATGATCAGTTACCATGTTGTATAATATTAATTAATTATTTTGTGAAAATCTTCTCTTCTTACACCATTAGTTTATTTGTTCTCATGCATCACTTAGTTCTTTCATATAAATAAATAATAGCAGTGTTCAATAAGAAAAAAAACAAGAGTTATATGAGATATAAGGCAAACAAGCCACCTCGATCCATGCAAGTTTCATCGCTAAGGAGCTCGTCAAGAGACCAGGCAAGGGGGGACCGGATAATCTGAACTTCTTTTGTGATATTTTTCGTTCTTTTAATCATTTCGATGGACCATGAAGCATAGCTAAACGATTGTTGGACTCCGGTCATGTTTGCAGCGGACAAACTAGGCATCTTTGCATCATAGGACATGATTGTGTTTGATGTTTGGAACACAAGAACGAATGAAACGAACTTGAATGATAAAGTGAAACAAGAGAATGGATAGATTGGAAGAAACAAACTGTCTTGGTGCCGGAAACTGTACCGGACCAGACCAGACATATATATATGCGTGATAATGGAGGTTGATATTTGGCGGCAAAACTGTCATCGGCAGTTTTGAAATTACCCGCTTATGATCTATATCCACACTTATCACACAATGTACCGAATATAAACATATCAGTTATTACATAAACTTATAAGTAATATAATCATAATAAAGTTTAAATATCCTTCGCTAACACCTTCCCTTAAACTTAATTATATTTAGCGGCATACATCAGCATGCTCCTGTTCGACGGCTTTACGAGCTTCGTTGAAATTGAAACGGCGACGCTTCTTGTGCAGATTTCAAGAGCCTTCCCAGCTATTTCTGGCATAAAGAGCATAATGCTCTGATGCAGCGTCATCCGGTGCCGGATCTGCACTTTTGCTTCTTCCTCGATCATTTCCTGCCATAGAACTTCCTTCTTGTTCCACCGTCTCTTTGTCCTGCACCTTCTTTTGAACGGACTTAGACCTGTAATAATATATCAAAACGTCCAAATACATGGCATAAATGACTCTGATGAAGTCACCGTCTTGATATTCGAATCCCAGATCCTTCACTATCGTCGGCCATAAATTATCAACAGTAACACTTTGATATCCTCCGTCTCTTTCCACCATAATATACAAGCCAAACAGATCTATTCTTCTTCCATCATCTAGAAGTGGGGGTATTGATCTTGAAGTTCTTCCCATTTTTTCTTTCAAAAACCAGTCCACCATTTTTTCGAATTTTATTTCAAGATCATGCTTGTATTTGAATACTAAGTCTCGATCATCGATCATGTCTAACAGGGCTTTGTAGTCGGCAAATTCACTAAATTCTAACGCCCTTATGATCATCCGACTCCAGTCAAATTCACTTTCATTCGTAACATTTAAAGTTTCGAAATATGAATTCAAATAATCTTCTTTATACTTCTCATTCACATCATTCAGATTCATAACTTTCTGTATTTCTTTTAATCCTAACTCTTCTTCTTTCGACAAACCAGTAATTTCATTCACGGTGTTTACCACAGGAGGAGAGAACATCGGATAAATCTTGCAAGTATCACCGTTTTTATTGATGGTAAATCCTTGTAAGGTTAATTGATTCATGCTCAGGACATTTCTGTCCAATTCCGGAGTATAAAAGACACTTTGAATCATTAATTTTTCGTTGTTTGATTTGATTTCAACGGTGCCTACACCCCGGATGAACAGAAAGTTGTTTTCTCCGGTGTTTGTATCAACACCAACTAAATGCTTTATTCTTTTAAAAACATTTATATCACCGGCATAATGATGCGAGAAAGAGTTACTGACATACCATATGTCCTTCCACTGGCCGCCTTCCGTGCCAGTCACTATCATCTCACCCCGATCATCTGCTTCCCTCCTTTGAGTCTGGATTCTGGCATTAACCGCTTGGTTAATAAGTTGTGTTGCTTCGTCATTTTCTTTGGATTTGCATGAATAAATTTGATGTCCTGGCCGGTGACAATAATAACATAATTTCACCCGGCGTTTGCTTTTTTCCCTCTCATTTTGTTCGTCAAAACATTGTTGACATGGTAGGATTGTAGAAGTCGAGCTAATCTCTGCACATGTCCCTGATGTGGCTCTGATACCACATTGTTGGACTCTGGTCATTTTTGCAGCGGACAAACTAGGCATCTTTGCATCATAGGACATGATTGTGTTTGAGGTTGGGAACACAAGAACGAATGAAACGAACTTGAATGATAAAGTGAAACAAGAGAATGGACAGATTGGAAGAAACAAACTATCTTGGTGCTGGAAACTGTACCGGACCAGACATATATATATGCGTGATAATGGCGGTTGATATTTGGCGGCAAAACTGTCATCGGCAGTTTTGAAATTACCCGCTTATGATCTATATCCACACTTATCACACAATGTACCGAATATAAACATATGAGTTATTACATAAACTTATAAGTAATATAATCATAATAAAGTTTAAATATCCTTCGCTAACAACGATCTCGATCTAGCTTATACATGCTAGTTTGCTTGGTACTCCTGTCACGTGCGGCCTGCCGGTGCTCTATGAAAGTTACCCCACCAAAACCTAATTTCTCATGTTAAGGATTACATATATATTAAGTAGTTTTCATTGATGATGTCTTCGAATTTTTTTTATCAATGTTGAGACAGATGATTGTATGGTGTCTTGCCACTACTACAAATATGCGTTGTGATGGAATTAGCCCCTGGATAAGCACTGCTGAACAAGTTCGTGCGGAGACTCTGTAACATTTCCTCTCGCTGCCGCTGCTGCTGGAGCTGCCGTAGTAAATCAGCATTCCATAACAGGAAAGCATTGTCAAAATTAGGCAGCGGCGTGGAGACTGGAGCAGTAACCGAGACTGTGGTGATAGAGCTCGCGATTACAGAACTTGCAAGTGGAGGTATCGTTGTCGATCCTAATGAAACCGTCGAGGTGGCAACTGTTGGGGAGACAACTGTTACAGGTGCAACTCTACCTTCCCAAATGTCGTTATAAGACATAAGACGGGAAAGTACTTGTGGAGACAGCTGTTGTGGATTCCATAATTTCGAATGAAAAGAGTCAATGAAGTAAATTTTGTGAATTCGAAGGGATGGCGCCACTGAAGACTCAAAAACCAGTTGGTCCGAGTTGGTAAGAGTAGAGCTTCAGATGACCTTGGCAAAACCTGCAAGATCACAAGGAAGAAAGCACACCGTTAGCCTCGTCACAGGGAGGGGGGCCTCTCTTTGACCAAGCTCGGGCATGAGAATAAGTATTTATGGAGGAGAAGTAAGTCAGTGAGAGAGAGAGGGGAGTTTAGAGAGAGAAAGTAGCGATTACCCTTTGTGGGAAGTCTTGGCGGGGTATATATACTTTTGGGGTATGCTAATGTGGCGAGTTAGTTAGGGTCGGACCAGTCGCTATCAGGTAGTTCAAGCCGTGGGTCCTAGTTAGTTAGGGTAGATCCCATTGGTTGGTCGTCCCGACCAGGAGTGCTGGGTCCGGCTAGTCAATGTTCCGATCTTATACTTTACTACGTATTCGGTCCGGCCAGGTCGTATCCTCATCAAACACATGAACAGAATGAATGAATCGATAAACGATGAATAAGATAACTGATTCAATACTGAAGTTGTGAATAATAGACCGAAAACATAGTGATTCAGTTGAAATCAAAATGAGGATCGATTGAAAAACAATTGAATGAAGATGAAGTCCAATTGAGTTAAGTCAAATGAACAGTTGATTGAAATACGATTGAGAATCACCAAAACTAATAATCTAATAATCAATCTGATGAGAAATTGAGCATGTAATAAGATGAAAATTAGAACTGTGAACCGATGAATGATTGAGCAGAATCAAACACAATCTTCTCGAATACCAAGTAAATCGAGACAAGAACTTGGGGAATACTGAACATATACATACACAAAACAAAGCAAAGATGCATATCTGTGATCCATAATTCCATAAATTGTAACAAGCTTCAAGTATGTGTAACAACCATACAGATCATCAATTGATCCGCGACTTGAGTTGAAGGAAGATATGGAAAAACAAGCATTTGTAACATTATGTCCTGGATAACATATATAGACACACACACACACACACTAGGTACATGTTGCAAGTTGATATCAAAAAATGGTGTGCCCTACAATCAGGCCGACCCAGACCGGGGGCGAGTAGGACACCAGACTTGGGCCTGTTTCTCAAGGGGGCTAAAATTTTTAAAATGTCTATATACATTATATATATATATATATATATATATATATATATTATAAAATAAAAAACCTAAAACTTATTAGCCCAATAGTACAAAACAAAATAAACCTAGCCCAATATAGGTGTGCTTGATAGGGAGAAGAGTAGAGGTGAAGGATGGTATTCAGGTCGCACGAAGAGCGATAGGTAATTAGAGTAGTTTTCATTTAGTGATGTTTTAAATTAGAATGGGTAAGAGGACCACTAAAACGTTTAGATGTATTATTTTAGTGAATCAAACACTCTTTACTTTGACCGAATTCCATTAAGAGGCTATGAAACAGCCCCTTATTGACCCAATACCTAAAAACTTAAACCTTCAAACTTATTGGCAATATTGATTTATAAAGCCTAACTCAAATATAAAATGCCCAATATTGTTCCATTAAGTTAATATGTAATAACAATACTAATAAAATAAAAAGTTTATATAATTTAATTCATTTGAGCCCGAGGGCCTTTATTCCGGCTCATAGGACACTTGAATCCTTGGGACCAGCCATGCCTACAATGGTCATCACCATATTGATGTTGACACCTTGGAACCCGATTGTTGATCATGCAATCATGCAGTTCACTAAGCTTGCTCCATGGGTGTGTAGGTCCGTTTGCGGAACGCCGGACAACTATGAGATCTTGTTTATAATACCATAACGTGTGCGGAATCCACGTTACGATATAAACCGAGCGAGAGAGTGAACAAGACGTAAAGATATCAACGATTAACAATTACGTGTATTGATTTCGACAAAGTTTCGGTACAATATTCGACAAATACAAGGCTCACGGGAACTTTCTCTCTCTACACTCTCTCTCTATCTTATCCGGGCTGCCTCTTTCTGTCTCAGCTTGCAGTATATATAGTATCAGCAACACAGCAATCGACGAAACAAGTCGGTCGACGAAACACATGTTGGGCGACGAAACAGCCCTTGTTTCGTTGACTTGCATGTGATTCGTCGAATGGGTTGTGGCCCAGAAGAAGGTTTAAGCCCAAGTCACTTGTTTCGTAATCTTGGTTCAGCCCAAATGTATCATGTATTCTGCATTCTGTATTGAGTTGATTGTCCCAAGCTTCTTTACGTAAAACACATTTGAAGATTTGAAATGTTTAGTCAACTTATGACATCATCATGATGATGTCATGGTGATGTGGCGACGGGAATGGTTCGCGGCTCTCCGTGCTTCTAGTGTCGAACTCTGGGACGCACGACGGAGGAATGTCGTGACGTCGGGCTTGAGCCGAACCTAACCATGTCAAAACCAAGTTGAACCGAACCGAGTTGAACCGAACCGAGTTGAACCGAACCGAGTCGCGACCACATAATATGTATCAACAAACTCCCCCTTGGACGCTACTCGTGAGGTTCATCTTCCATGTCTTCCATGTCGGAGGATCTTAAGAGTCTTCACGCGTCGTAAGTAGAAAGTGTATCAACAAACTCCCCTTTTCATGTAGGAAGTGTGTTGACAAACTCCCCCTTAACATAAGCTCCCCCTTGAGTTATGCTCGTGAATGACTTGATCTTCAGTACTTGAGATCCTTGTGGTGTTGATGATGGTCAGCGGTAACTCGATCATCTTTATCTTTTGAGTGCTTTTCACGTCGTGTCTTCATTCCGAAGCTTGTCATCGAACATGTTCTCCTCGCCTTTAGCATCTGCACATGCAAGAAATCTAAACGCGTAATGAGAAAAACTGCTTGGAATATAGTTAACATAAACAAGCGACACACATGTGACCATATTTCAATCAACTACCGTCCGACAGTTTGAAAGTTTAACAAATTTGTCAATTTAATTTTTAACTTTCAAAACTTGCATATTTTGACCGTTTATGAAGATTTAGTCAATTTGGTTTTCAATCAGGTTTCAGGTAACGAAGACTTGAGATCTAACATTGTACAATCAAAAATAAGACAAAAATAAAATCTTTTTGGATTTTATAAAGTATATTAAAACACACCTAAAATCTTTTTGGAATTTTTGAATATTTCAAATGTAATGACAGAAAGCAGTAAATAAATATTTACAGACATTCTTTTTGCGAGTTTCGAGGGTAAGAGAATCATATCAGTGTACGGTCACGCCAAAACGCTCTTGTTGTTCAATTAGTTAACATTAAGATAAGCATTCTATAACAATTATCGGTATTGTTGTCCACATAAGCTCAACTTATCAGATGTAATCATGGCGAGGGGATACGTTAAGGTATGATTTATACTTACCGACCGGTGTTCATCCACATCACGACACATTCCCGTATCAATGTATGCACGAGAGTTCATCTTACCAGTGAGTATACCGATTATCATCTGTTTGACCGTATATGATGTGAGATTCTCACTTATTTTGATTTGAAAACAAGCCCTATGTGATAGAATCACTTATTGATGAGGAACTTGATTTTCATATGCATGAGGGCACAGGAGCAAGTCCGTGAATCGGTCAGTACTTTCGTACATCAGAGAGACGAACTTGACTCCCGGATAAATGTGATATTTTATCACTTATTTGTTTGGGACATGTGATTGTTTATCACTTATTGAGGTTGAATGCAATATGTACACGTATGTATAGTATCATGGAAGATCTAGACTTGCGTCCCCGTTATTTTTCGGTAAAAGATACAACCATGATACCCAGATGATAAGCAGCATAAAGACCGAATATCTCAGAACCTCGGCAATCTATCAAACGAAATTTCGGTAATAAGACCATATGCCAATGAATGGTTCCCACCTGGTCTTCAGTCGGTTTAAGATTTATATCACCCTGCACACTTTAAAATGATTGTGAGCCTACTGATACATCTTATATAGAGCTGCTTATCGTTTTTTATTTAAGGTTTAAAGAGGTTTGGATAGACCACTGATGTACTATCATTTTCTCTTTTGCTCGCCAGGAAACTCATTTTTGTTTTTCTATTGTTTTTGTGTTTTTGAAATTTTTCGATGTTTTTGGATTTTCAAATTTTGATTTACTCCCCCTAAAATCAACAAACTAAGACAAATTTAAAAGACACAAAGATATTTACAAAAATGATTTTCCGATGTTGGCTTTACTCTTGCTTGACCTTAATGCCGTTTACCAATATTAATTTTAATCAGAAATGATTTCTCGAATTTTGGAATAAATCAATTGGCACGTCGGTAAGCGGTGCGGACCATGACAAACGTCGAAACAACCATGTGTGAGGTGATATTTGAGATCAACGTGTCTGGTCAAAGAGTGTTGTACGAGATGATAATAATTCATAAAGCAGCTTAAATATCGACAAGCATAGGAGAGATTGGAAATTCAAAACCTTATTCTGCAACTGTTTCTTGCATTGCAAGGAATCTGAGCGCTCTCCCAACTGGATACCCAGCCGGTGTGGATTTCAAGGTCGATTTTTGTAGCTACTAAGAAATCTCTTCACAACAACAAGATCATAAACCTCCAGGTCCGGCTGGTCTTCCACATTGCACCAACGAAGGTCTTTGTCTTTCTCTTTGAGAAGTAGTGTGCGGTTGTTCAACCATGCCAAGGCATCCGCACACCCGGTTGGTTTGTTCAACAAACACATTTTCTTCAATCACACCGCGAAGAAATGTACACTGCACGATCATTTTGTTGACTGTGAACTTCAGACGTGCTGCAGGTGCGTACATTTCATTGGAATCTTTCCTGAACCATAACAACCAAATTTTGGCACATTTTTCATCTGGTCGAATTTTTCAACTTCATTCCTTTTTCACCAGACATTCCTTCATCGGAATTTTTGTCTTCTTTTCCCTTTCCTTTCTCTCCATCAATGGCAACGATATTCTCCTAGGTGTAACAATATTTTGGAGCCTTATGTCGCTGATCTTGGGCATGGACGCTTCACTATCAACAATCCTAAGACTATTAATAGTTCCTCCCGGAACATCCTGCACACTCATTCAGAGATTAGTTGGAGAGAGGGACCCAAGCCTTCACAGACTTGGGTCGTCCGTCATCATCGAGAATTGTAACATCCATTTCCCGATGATTCGGAATTAATGTAGCTCCCCCTGAAATAGTTACCGATTTTGGTTTCCAAATCTGTTTTTGTTTTTCATTTTTAACTTCTAACTTAACAGACTGTATTTGGATAACCTCTGGTTTCAAAACCTTTTCAACTTCTTTTCGTTGTTTCTTTTTCTGTTTCATTTCCCGATGTTTAACAAGACGAGGGTCCTGTTTTGGTGAAACAGATCTTTTATGGTAATAGTTACCATAGGGGGGTTCAATCTTTGACTTTCCCTTGGTGAGATATGGACAATTCTTAATGATGTGTCCATACTCACAGCATTCAAAGCATGATCTCCGCTCAACAAACCTCGGAGTATCATAACTGTAAGAGCTTGATGATGAACTTCGTGATCTTGAGGTACTTGGTCCTACATCACAACCGTTTGTGTGTTGTGTATAGTTGTTTTGACTGTTTCTTTTCAAAATTTTACTTTGTTTAACAAATTCCGTGTTGGATTTGTTTTCGAAAGTTTCAATTTTATCAGTCCCTCTGGATTTCACGATGTTTATCTTCCGAACCTTTTTCTTGTTTTGGCTCTGTTTGCCTTTTCCGTTTCCTTGGGCAACATGATTTTGCTTTCGTTGATTGTTTTGTTTTTGCAATTTTTGATTCCCATATTTCTTTCTAACTTCAGATTTTGGGACAGGAGCACACTGAGTTACTACAACTCCTGGGCTCGACTTTCCCAAAAACTTACTGGTAGAATCTTCGAAAACTTTATCAATCAAAGATTGATTGACATTGTTGATTGGAAAATCATTGTCTGAGTATATTTTATCGGATCCAATCAACGTGTAAAGCAAGTTCACGCTTTCACAGCTTCCAGATGAGGATTCAACAGACTTTGCTGTAGCAGTCACAAACGGTTTTGCAGGTGGATCACAAAGAATGTAATTTTCGAGAGGTATGTCTTCTTCTTTGAGGGCTGAGTTAGTATCATCGGATTCGTCATCTGAAGAATCAACATCCTCTACAATGATTGGAGGATCCTGACTCTGTTCAGCAGAAGACACACTTGTATCTGCTGATACATCCGAATCTGATGATACTTTCGGTTTGTATCCAAGTCCGGTCGCAAATTCCTTAATGTCTAAAGGAACAGATGGCTCAAAGTGGGTTCTATTCTCCTCATTAGGCAGTGCATTGTAATTGTGTCTAACAGGTGGTGGACATTTCTTATATCCAATGCATGTGACATCCTTTTTCTCTTTCTGAACATCAATGATGTGATCCAACAAATAGCTAGAGCTTAAATAGCTGTCTAACTTGAGTCGGATCGCCTCACTTTCAGTTTTAACACAAGCCATTTCTTTTTGCATTAACTCGAGCCTACTGATGTAAAGGTTTATTTCCGTTTGTTTTCTTGAAACCATTTTCGTTAGCTCAGTCTTATCCTTTTTTAATGTTTCGATTACCGATTTAAACTCCTTTTCATGGTTTTCATAAAACATGTTGGCTTCTGTGCACTTAGAAAGATCCACGGTCAACTTTTGGTTGTGGATGAATGTCACATCATACTTGTTTTGCAGAGCCTCATGTTTGCTTTGCAAGTCACACCACTTAGCATCTAAATCAACATGTTTGTTTTGCAAGTCAAACAAATTAGCTTTTAAAGCATCATGTTTGCCTTGCAACTCAGACATATTTGCATCCAAATCAGCACATTTAACGCTTAATCCAGCACAATTATCACAATTAACAGCAGTGGGTTCATCGACACATACCTGACTGGAATCACTCTCAGATGTTGGCCTTTCTACATCAGAATCAATAACCTCCCTTGATGATTCACATTCAGATCCATCCTAGCTTGAACTTGAAGTTGTATCATCCTCAACTGAAGTTGAAACATCTTCATCTGAACTACTGTCATGTTCAGAACTTCCATTATTTCCCAAGGATTCACCATTGCTGGCATCTTTGACAATTTCAGCATACAATGCCGTTTTTTGTCTGACTACAGTTCCTTGGATCAAGAGATGATGGTGCTACAGTAGAACGATTGTGTTGTGAAGCAACTGGTGGTAATGGATTTCCATACAAGTCTGTTGTTCTTTCTGGTTTGGGAACTGATTGTATTGGATTTCCGTATATGTCTGTTGTCACTTTCGGTTCACTTTGCTTTTGATTGGTAACCGATGCCCCTTGTTTTGCCGTTATTCGAGATCGTGTGGGAGATTCGGCCCATAATGGCGACAAACCCGTACTTCTATACTTTCCTTCATCCGGATACGGATTACCCCACCAACTCGGATTCATGTTATATATGCAAAGGAGAATTTCACTTTAAATCACACGAAACAGACACTTAAAACAATTTTGCAACCCTTCTGTTAAGTCTGAACAACACACTCGACAAAACAGGCTGAGTTATTGGACGACGGAACTGAAATCTTCTTTTGGGCTCCCAGATCGACGAAAGCGGCCCAAGTCTTACTCGATGAAACAGGCCCAAATTTGAGCGACGAAACAGGCTTAATATATTTGCGACGAAATAGGATTCCAAACAGAAGCCCAATTCTTGAGAGAAGCCCAAATCTTATGCGAGCGCAATTCTTGTGCGACGAAACAGGTAGTGCTATTGATATGCGACGAAACAGAACGTATGATGATGTCGACGAAACTGAAATGGATAATGGTCTCGACGAAACAGATGTTGTGTGCGACGAAACAGATAATGACGAATCAAAGCGTTTCGTCGAGGATGCTTTTTGCGAATCAAACTTGTTTCGCCGAGATCTGATTTAGAAAAGTAGGTAAACTTTTTCAAACTTTTATCTCTTTACTGACACAATCAGTATGCTTTCGGCTACACCATTCCCACCTTACCAATCTAGGTATGGGGATACATTATTTTAATCAATTCACAGTTTTCAACAACAAACACTTTGACAAATATTTGACCAAGATCAAAAAGGTTGTAAATTTGAAGAACACTTTGAAGTTTTGATGAAGATATGAAGAACAAACCCAGAATTCTGAATTTTCCGGTGAACCGAGAAGTTTCTGAACACAAGTTTTAAACACGACACAACTTGTACCTATAAAGATCTCCAATTTTTTTTAACAAGTTTTAAACAAATACGACACCAAAACAACAAAGATTTTTGAGTTTTGATTCAGACTTTATGAACTGTAACTGGGTTTGTAAAAATTTTACACAAAACACACTCAAAACCCACTCGAAAATCACACCGGTAACTCGGTTTTCACAAGAAATCGAGCCTTAAGCTCTGATACCAATTGTAGGTCCGTTTGCGGATCACCGGACAACTACGAGATCTTGTTTATAATACCTAACGAGTGCGGAATCCATGTTACGATACAAACCGAGCGAGAGAGTGAACAAGACGTAAAGATATCAACGATTAACAATTACGTGTATTGATTTCGACAAAGTTAATATTCGACAAATACAAGGCTCACGGGAACTTTCTCTCTCTACACTCTCTCTCTATCTTATCCGGGCTGCCTCTTTCTGTCTCAGCTTGCAGTATATATAGTATCAGCAACACAGCAATCGACGAAACAAGTTGGTCGACGAAACACATGTTGGTCGACGAAACAGCCCTAGTTTCGTCGACTTGCATGTGATTCGTTGAATGGGTTGTGGCCCAGAAGAAGGTTTAAGCCCAATTCACTTGTTTCGTAATCTTGGTTCAGCCCAAATGTATCATGTATTCTGCATTCTGTATTGAGTTGATTGGCCCAAGCTTCTTTACGTAAAACACATTTGAAGATTTGAAATGTTTAGTCAACTTATGACATCATCATGACATCATCATGATGATGTCATGGTGATGTGGCGACGGGAATGGTTTGCGGCTCTCCGTGCTTCGAGTGTCGAACTCTGGGACGCACGATGGAGGAATGTCGTGACGTCGGGCTTGAGCCGAACCTAACTGTGTCAAAACCAAGTTGAACCGAACCGAGTTGAACCGAACCGAGTCGCGACCACATAATATGTATCAACAGGGTGAAGCACCATGGGTGTACCCGACACATTCTAGATCCAATGGGTTAGGATATTGTGTGTTGAATCGAACAGAAACACCTGGTCTGTTACCATATCTCCTTGGTTATAAATTTACGGACTTGTCCAAATTAGTTCCTTTAATATATTCACAGAGCCGTTCAAAAAAATATATTCACATAACTTGCATTGGAGATACCTTTAACTTAAATCATAAAGAAAACTAGGTATTCTTCCGTGCACAGACCGCTAGCAAGAATAAAAAGAAAATGTAAAAAAAACACTAAAATATAACCGGAAGAAAATCAACAAAAAAATTGTATGGTAATGATATTGTTCGTATGAAACCTTTGGCCGGAGATGAGCAAATGGTTCCGGGTGCCGGTACCGAACTTCCCGAACCGAAAGATCTTAATTACCAATTCGGTACCGACTTTTGGCGTTCTTGGTACCACTTCGCTACCAATTTTTACCTTCATATATCGTAACTGGTATTTCGGTACCAGTACCGATTCGGTATTGGTTGGAACCGAGTTCATCCCTACCCCTAAACTAAAAAAACGAAACCATTAAAAGTTGAAGGAAATTAACAAAAATAAGTTGTATGATACCGTTGTTGTTTATACGGTACCCGTGATCAGGGATGAGCAAATAGTATCGGGTAGTAGCACCGAATTTCCCCAACTAAAAGATTTTCAATATCAATTCGGTGCCGACTGTACCGATACCGAACAGGACCGTATCGGTATTTTTCGATACTAGTAGGAGTTCGATACCGA
The DNA here is from genome assembly GCF_002127325.2 of Helianthus annuus. Lineage (NCBI taxonomy): Eukaryota > Viridiplantae > Streptophyta > Magnoliopsida > Asterales > Asteraceae > Helianthus > Helianthus annuus. The sequence continues at coordinate 5,946,287 of NC_035449.2, forward strand.
TTGACACCAAGCTTATCAACCTGTGATACTAAAAAAAATATTAAAGTTAAAAAGCAAAGAAAATAGTTGTTATTATAATATTAAAATAATAAAATGATTTAAAAAAAACTATATATAATAAAAGTATTAAAAAACTATATATTATTACAATATTAAAACTATTATTCATTAGCTTCTATTAATAATATATACCCAAAAACACCATGCACTATAATGAGATCTCAAGGATAAAGCCCAGCTGGTTGATGCATTGGAAAGGATGGAGAAGGACTCAGGTTCGACCCTTGATCCCACCCGAGTTTTCTACTACAGTGTATTTATTCTAGAGGGTCGGCTCTTATGGAGGGTGCAACTCCTGTCATGTGGCAGGAGGCTGGAAATTTTCTCGGGGACAGCGTAACACCTCTCTAGACTAGGCGTGGGCCCGGTTAAGACAACATAGTCCTGGTAATGAGTGGTGACGGGCCTACGTCTTGCGGGTATGAATTAGCCGTCTGTTGTGAAGTTCACCTATTTAAAAAAAAAAAGATAAAAGGAAAAGTTGTTAAAAAGCCAAAACGATGAATTTCTAACAGCTAAAAGCAATTTCCGAAAATATGTCCGAAGCTTTTTTTACTTTCTAGAGTGACGTTTGCTACTGATGCGTCAGGAGATGGCACGTCACGGGTTTGTAGATGATTGATCAAGGTTTGCAATGGGCAAGCAGGAATAAAGATTAAATTATAAGATTGGGGAGAATAAATATCTTACCAAAATTCTATTTTTAACCAAACACTGTTGGCCCGAACTTGGATCTTGATCTCTAACGAGCGTGAATAACTTGAATAACAACAACTTGATAATAATCGAATGAGTGTAATGTATACAAATCGAATGTAATGAACTAATACAATTGAATCTAACTATCCCTATTTATAGTTTTCTACGGGTACGAATGAATAGATGTGACTCTTCGTGAAAGGGTATGTCTCTTGGATTGTGTGGTTGAGATTGATTCTTGAAAGGGTATGTTGATTCTCAGCCATTAATCCGAACCGTCATGTCCCTTCCTTCTTTTGCCTTGCGTCGATCCGAAAGGATGTGTTGTGGAGACACACCTCTTCGCTAAGTGAGGGTGGTTATGAAGTTCCATCTTGTCAATTTCGGTCCCTATACTTTGTAACCGCTAATTAACTAACTATCTATCTAACTAATCATGGTGTTAAGAGATTAACTTGGTTTCATTCACCCCCTTAATCTCGAACATCCATGAGTTGCTTCAAATCTTGAATTCCGAGCAGTTCCCTCATTGTAGCAAACTTGATCCTTGCTAGTGCCTTTGTTAGTATATCTGCCCGTTGTAGTTCTCCACTTTTGTGCTCCACAGTGATATCTTCGTTTTCCACGCATTCTCTTATGAAGTGATAGCGTGTGTCAATGTGCTTGCTTCTTCCGTGAAAGACTGGATTTCTCATGAGTGCTATTGCTGAAACGTTGTCAACTCTGAGTGTTATCTTTTCTTCCTTCCAGCCTGTGATTTCACTTAACAGTCTCTTAAGCCATAGTGCTTGACATGCTGCTGCAGTGGCTGCCATAAATTCTGATTCGCATGATGAGAGTGCCACTGTTTGTTGCTTTTGTGTACACCAGGTTATAGGTGATTCTCCAAAGTAGAATACCAGACCAGTTGTTCCTTTTCCTTTGTCTGTATTAACTCCAAAACTACTATCGCTATAACCTGTGATCTTACATCCTCCTTGTCTTTTGTAAATGATTCCACGCTCTTTAGTTCCTTTGATGTAACGTAGTATTTGCTTTACTGCTTTCAGGTGTTGCTCCTTTGGTTCTTGCATGAATCTACTAAGTAGACTGACTGGGTAACATAGATCTGGTCTTGTATGCAATAAGTACCTGAGAGATCCTATCAGGCTTCTGTAGTGTGTTGCATCTACTAGATCTCCTTCTTCAGTCTTTGTTAATTGAGTTCCTGGAGTCATGGGTGTCTTCGTGTCATTGCAGGATAACATATCTGCGTCTTTGAGTATCTTGTTGATGTATCCTGTCTGCTTGATGCCTATCTCACCCCCTGCTTGAATTACTTCTATTCCCAGATAGTATGCTAGCAATCCTAGATCGCTCATATCAAACTTGTTTTTCATCTGAGACTTGAAGATGTCTATCTCCTTCTTTGATGTTCCAGTGACTATCAAGTCATCAACGTAGACTCCAACTATTAGTGTAGAGGCTTCATTCGTCCTTGTATAGATTGCGCTTTCTAAAGTGCACTTCTTGAAGTTAAGTGACTTTAAGGTTTGATCTAATTTCGTATTCCAAGCTCTTGGTGCTTGTCTCAATCCATACAGTGCTTTTGATAGTCTGTAAACTTTTCCTTCATCTCCTGGCTTTATAAATCCTTCTGGTTGTGATACATAAACTTCTTCCTTGAGGTCTCCGTGTAAGAATGCAGATTTCACATCTAGATGATGTACCTCCCAACCTTGATATGCTGCTAAAGCCAACATTAGTCGTACCGTCTCCATACGTGCTACTGGTGCAAAGACTTCGTCAAAGTCTATTCCATGTTGCTGAACATATCCCTTTGCAACTAGCCTTGCTTTGTGTCTGACAATATTTCCATTTGCATCTTTCTTAGTCTTGAATACCCACTTTAAACCTATTGCTTTGTGACCACTTGGCAGTTCCGTCAACTTCCAAGTGTTATTCTTGTTTATCGAGTCTAACTCAGCCTTCATTGCTTCAATCCATTTTCTGTCACTAGATGCTTCTTTGTAATTCCTTGGTTCTTCTTCTGCGAGTAATAATTCATGTGGATCTAACTGAATTTCTTCTGTTTCGTCATACAGTTCTTCGAGACTTCTTAGTCTTACTGGAGTATTGCTGATATTTCCTGTTGTACTTTCAGAAGTGGATGGACCTCCATTTTGTATGTTGCTTGAATTTCCTGCTGAGTTCTGATTGTATGAATATGCTGGCGGGGTTACATAGGAGTCTTGTTCTTCTGTCTGATCTACTCCTGAATCGTCATGATGTGGCCCGCTACTGCCTGGTCCGCTACTGCCTGGACTACTTGGCTCATTTTCTTCTAACTCTGGTGGTATGTCATCTTCATGAATGACAAAGTTCGTCCATTCGGGATTCCCTGAATCTACCGTTTCCATATAACTATCCCAGTTCCATGGTTGACCTTCCATGAACTTTACATCTCTACTGACACATATCTTGTTCTTTGCTGGATCATATAATCTATACGCCTTTGATCCTTCTTCTATTCCAAGATAAACCATAGGTGCGCTTCTATCATCTAACTTCTTTTGTTGAAGTGGTAGTACCTTAGCGTAAGCAGTGCAGCCAAAAACCTTCAAGTGTTCTAAATTTGGCTTCCTTCCTTTCAATGCTTCATATGGTGTCTTGTTCACCAGGGCTTTTGTCGGAACCCTGTTTAGTACGTATATCGCGTGTCGTACTGCTTCACCCCAAAAATTCTGTGGCATGTTCATTGCCTTTAACATACTGCGAGTAGTGGATAACATCGTCCTGTTTCGCCTTTCTACTACTCCATTTTGCTGTGGGGAGTATGGTGCTGTAAGCTGTCTTGCTATGCCATTTGTTTTGCAATACTTGTTGAATTCAGCCGATGTGAATTCACCTCCTCTATCCGTCCTTAGCATTTTTAACTTGGTCTGCGCTTCCTTTTCCACCTTTTCTTTGAACTCCTTGAATGTTTCGAATGCTTGATCCTTGGAAGTTAGTAAATATGCCCACATGTAGCGAGTACAGTCGTCTACAAGTAAGAATATATACTTCTTCCCAGCATGTGTTGGTGGAGTTATAGGACCACACAAATCTCCATAGACTAAGTCCAGAGGTTTTAAGGATCTGAACTTTGCCTGATTTGGAAATGGTGCCCTACTATGCTTTCCTAATAAGCATGCGTCACAGACTTGACTAGCATGACTTATTTGGGGAACTCCATGTACCAAGTTTTTACGAGTCATTTCTTTAATAGCGTCGAAGTGTAAATGGCCTAACCTCGCGTGCCATAACCATGCTATGTCTTCCGTCTTTGATAGTAAGCAGATTGGTTTTCCTGTCTTCAGTTTGACCTTGTACAGCCTGTTCTTCAATCTTTTGACTCGCATTAGTAGCTTTCTGTTTCGGTCTCGGATAGTCAGTAAGTCTCCGTCCATAACCACTTTGCAACCAGTTTCTGTAAGTTGTCCGAGGCTCAATATATTGGTCTTCAGACTTGGAATGTAGTATACTTGTGAAACAATCTTTTGTTCTTGATTCATACATTCCAGTAGTATTGAACCTTTGCCTTTAATTTCTACGTGTGACCCATCACCAAAACGTACTTGCCCTGTCACCGTTTCATCTAATTCCTTGAAGTGACTTCGCACTCCTGTCATATGGTTGCTGGCCCCGTTGTCTAAGTACCATAGATTTTCATCTCCTGAGGCATAACTTGCTGGTTTTATCTGTTCCTCGTTTAGCAGAGCCCTTTCTTGAACATTTTCTTCTTGTATTGTCATCAACAATACGGGTGCTTCGTCTTCCTCGACGAGGTTTGAATGTTCTTGCACATCGTCTTTCTCAGAACAATCCTTCTTGTAGTGTCCAAACTTCTGACACTTAAAACATTGGATCTTACTTAAGTCGGTTCTTGCAAACTTCCTCCAGTTTCTTGAATTTCCATTTCTAGGCCTTGATGTAGATCCTTCGTTTCTGGGACTTTGCCTATTTCCGTTGTTTCGCCAATTTCCACGCGTCTGGTTAAACCTACCACGACCACGGTTTCCAAATTGCCTTCCTTTGTTGTTGTCCTGATGTGTAAACATAAGCCTATCTTGGCTTTCCCCTTGATTTCCTTTCTTTAACTTGAGACGTTCTTCATACGTCTTTAACCTTCCGATTGCTTCTTGTAGCGTCATGGTTTCTATATCGGAGTATTGTTCCATAGAGGCGACGATTTGAGTAAACCTATCCGGTACGCCATTTAGGAGTTTGCGTACTAGAGTCGGTTGACTCATAGTCGATCCTACTTCTGTTGCTCGGGTAACGATACTATTGATCTTTGCGGTGAATGAATCAATAGTGTCGTCATCCTTCATTTGCAACATCTCAAATTCTGACATTAGCGTGTGCATACGCGCCTTTTGTACCCGATCTACGCCAACGTGTCTAATCCTTAGATTTTCCCAAATCTCCTTTGCAGTCTTACAACTTGCAACTTGCAATACAACGTCCTCTGGTATTGCTTGAAACAGATATGCAATGGCAGACTTATCTTTCTTGGTGTCTACCGTTGCATTCTCTGCCGGTTCAATCGTTTCCCACAAACCATTCGCTTCAAGAATCGTCTTGATACGAATAGCCCAAACCGTATAGTTTGTTGGTTTCAGAATCGGACACTGAAACTGGGAAAGAGAATTTTCATTTATCGTACTTTGCCCGGTCGCTCCTGACATATCTTCTTTCCGAATAATCTTCACCTTTTACTAAACTTTCCTTTTGGTTTCAATATATCTTAACAACCCCGATTACCCGAATCGTGTAATAACCAAAACAACCAAATCAAACTAATTCGCACTATAACCCCGGAATCAAAACAAACGAACCCTAGATTCCTAACCGTTCGGTTCAACCGACTTTCCTAGAACCGAAAAAAAATTCTGAAATTGAAACTTTGCGAATTTAAAACGAAATTGAAACCTGATCGCGAATTCCCTGCGATGCCTTGCGATTCCCACGCCTAGAGCCTGATGCTCTGATACCACTTTGTTGGCCCGAACTTGGATCTTGATCTCTAACGAGCGTGAATAACTTGAATAACAACAACTTGATAATAATCGAATGAGTGTAATGTATACAAATCGAATGTAATGAACTAATACAATTGAATCTAACTATCCCTATTTATAGTTTTCTACGGGTACGAATGAATAGATGTGACTCTTCGTGAAAGGGTATGTCTCTTGGATTGTGTGGTTGAGATTGATTCTTGAAAGGGTATGTTGATTCTCAGCCATTAATCCGAACCGTCATGTCCCTTCCTTCTTTTGCCTTGCGTCGATCCGAAAGGATGTGTTGTGGAGACACACCTCTTCGCTAAGTGAGGGTGGTTATGAAGTTCCATCTTGTCAATTTCGGTCCCTATACTTTGTAACCGCTAATTAACTAACTATCTATCTAACTAATCATGGTGTTAAGAGATTAACTTGGTTTCAAACACACAATCCAGTTTTATTGGTACAAGTGTAGGTAATTATCCAACAATTATTACAGATAACCAGTTGGATTATGCATATGGATATACAAATGATCATTAATAGTCTAATAGATACAATATACACAAATTATCATTAATAGTCTAATATTCACAATAAATTATCAAACTTGAAAAGGAAGGAAGTAAAGCATTTCTGCAACATGTAATCCAAAAGGAATAGTTCAGAAAGATATATTCGCCGGCCAAACAAAAGAATATTAAGTCTGGTAAAAAAGCAAGAAAGAATATTAAAGTTTCCAAGAATATCAATAATTTCTTAATAGTTTCATTAAGCATTTATGTCTATATAAACGCATGTTATATCTTGCTTACACCCACAGCAAACACTCGACCAAACCTAACTACAACTTCATTTCTGTACCCTTCATCTTCACCCCCAAATGGCACATACTTACAAGAACAAAACGGACCTTGCTACCATTGGGAAAGAAGCGTTTGATGTCATAGATTCTCGTGGGCGTCAGTACTTGAAGCAGCACGTGTCTCCCTATCAGTACCAACCCCAGCAGGCTTATGTTGTTCGGGAACAAGTGTATGCTGCCCCTTATGTGGTTCAGCAACAAGTGTATGCTGCCCCAGTGAGTAAGAGAGTGATAACATGTGACGATGCTGCTAAGATGTACGGTGGGACTTTGTTTGTGGAGTATCCGAAAAGGAAGCCTGCTCGTAAAGGTTTCTTTTATTTCTAGTTCTAGCTAGCTAGCTATATACTCCTATATGTATATACATCTTGGATCCATCCCTTGCCAGTAATTGGTTTTACGTGGATGTGCCAAGATTGTTAAAATCAATCACCTTATGATATATAATAATATTACTGGTGGCTGTATTAACATGTTTGTGTCATCTTTTTTCGTGCCAAGACCTCAGTGTCTTTGTTTCGATTGTATCACTTCTCGCATAAGGCAGGATGAAATGATTATATTAGACTTAGGAAAACCAAAACGAACGAAAGTCCCCAAAAAACAGTTTATATGGGGACTTGGCTGGCTAAATAAAATCAACATAGAAAAAAAGTTTTTTCTTCATTGCATATATAAAACAATAACCCATAACCCCATTGTCTAGCGGTATCATGTTTGCCTTCACAAAAATTGTATAAGTTTAAATTCTTGCACATACAACATTATGTAGCTAGTATTTAGGTAGAAAAAGTTGTTAAAAATATATAAAGTAGTAAATAAATTATGAAATTTAAATTTCAATACTTGAAAGTACATATGAACTTATTTTTTATAGTCGAAAACTTACAACTAACAAAAAAAATGTATATCACAACTTTATATTAGTGACTAATTTAATAAATGTGACTATATATATATATATATATATATATATATATATATATATATATATATATATATATAGGGGAGCGTTAAAATGAAAATCACCTTCAGTTGTAAGAACTATAAGAACCACTCTCCGTCAATCATATTCTTCCAACAAAAAGGGTAGTTTAGTCATTTACCCCAAATGTCATTCTCTACCTTTCTCCACATTTAAAACCACCTGCTTTTTAAAATTGTCAGATTTATTTAAAACCCTCTTTTGTCTCTCTCTCTACTCATTTGAAACTCACCCTCACTCAAATCTTCATCCTCTCTCAAAGAACTCTTCATCATCTTCATCAAATTCCGGCGAGATCACCACCGCCGCCATTCTGAATCAAACCCCAACCCACAATACAAAACACAAAATATTCTTTATAAAGGGTGAAGAAATTAAAATTAAGAAATTGAAAAAGGTGTTGAAGAACAAGCACACATCTTGAACATGACGACGTGCTCATAGGTGGCCTGGCCATGATCTTTGATCAAAACCCACCATACCCACAAATCCTTTTCAACACCCACCTATCTTTTAACCCACTAGATTAATTTCTCTACATCTTTTCATATATTTTGTGATAAAATTGATGTCTTTTGTTGAATTTTAGTTGACCCTTTTTGTTTGGGATGGAGGGTATGATGAAAAAGGGTGTTAATGTTGAAGATGACGATGTTGATGGTGACGACGGCAGCCGGCCGACGCCGGAGCTGCACCGACGATGACTGCAGTAGAGGTGAGTGTGTTTGGTTCAAGTTCGGCTTAGATTTCGTGCTCAGATTCTGATTCTGATGTGGTTTGAGTTTTGGTTCGGGTTAGGTTCGGGTTCACTTCAGATTTTGTCGGGTTTTTGGCTCGGTTTCGGGTCTCGGTCAAAGCTGGTCAGCCACGGTTCGGGTGTGGTTCGGGTCTCGGTCAAAGCTGGTCAGCCGCGGTTCGGGTGTGGTTTCGGGTCTCGGTCAAAGCTGGTCTCACTTCACCGCCGGTCAACAGCAGTCAACCACGGTCAAAACCAGACCTGGTAACAATTTAAACAATGCGAAAATCTTGTTTATATAGTTATAGATTTTTAGTTATACGCGACCCGAGCTCGAACTGACTGGATTAGAAATTTGTTATGTTTTGACATTTCGACGAAAACTATATATAGTGATAATTGTGATTGGTTTATTGTTGTATTTTAAAAAAATAAATCGACACTTAGTTGTCGGGATTGTCAAAAAACAGAGGAAACATTGCCCGATTTTCAAAAAATCCGTTATACAAAACATTTATACTTCCAACATCGGTTTTGGGGGTGGCCCGACGGTGTTCGCGGCGGTGGTGTTGGAGGTGGTGGCTGTCTAAAAACTTTATGTAAAAACTTTTTAACGTAAAACGTAATCTTAATACGTAAAACGTAAACTTTTTAATGTAAAACATAAACCGTAAAACGTAAAACGTAAACCTTTAAACGTAAAACGTAAAACGTAAACTTTTTAACATATAACGTAAAACGAAAACTTTTATCTAAAAACTTTTTAACCTGCAACACGTACAACGTAAAACGTAAAACGTAAAACGTAAACTTTAAACGTAAAACGTAAAACGTAAACTTCTATGTAAAACGTAAAACTTTTTTATGTCAATTGTAAAACGTAAACTTTTTTTATGTAAATTGTAAAACATAAAACGTAAAACATTGTGTTATGTAAATTGTAAAACGTAAAACGTCAAAAAAGTTTTCGTAAAAAAAATTTAAAACCGTAAAAAAAAGTTTTCGTAAAAGAAAAAGTTTAAAAGCGTAAAAAAAGTTTAAAAACGCATGTGTAAGAAAGGGGGCGCAAAAAACGACGCGCAAAAAAACGACGCGCAAAAAAACGACGCCTCACGGGGCGCAAAAAAATGGCTCTTAAAAACGGGTGAAAAACGGCACGTAAATAAGGGGCGTGAACACGGGGCGTAAAAACGGCGCGTAAAAACGGGACGTAAAAAACGACGCGGTATAAAACGGCGCGGTATAAAACGGCGCGTAAAACCGGGCATAAAAAAGAGCGTGTAAAAACACGGTCGCAAAAACGACGTGAAGAAAACGGGGCGTAAAACGGGTCGTAAAAAAACGCACGTAAAAAACGGGGGCGTAAAAAACGGCGTGTAAAACGGGTCGTAAAAACGGCGCGTAAAAACGGGACTAAAAAACGGGGCAAAAAAGCGGCGCGTAAAAACGGGACGTAAAACACGGCTCGCTAAAAAACGGTGCGTAAAACCGAGAATAAAAAAACCGCACGTAAAAACTCGGTCGCAAAAACGGCGTGAAAAAAACGGGGCGTAAAAAAACGGCGCGTAAAAACGGGACATAAAAAGGGACGCTAAAACGGCGCGTAAAAACGAGACGTAAAAAATGGGGCGTAAAAACAGCTTGTAAAAACGTGACGTAAAACACGGTGCGGCAAAAAACGGTGCGTAAAACCGGGCATAAAAATGGCACTTAAAAATCCGGTCGCAAAAACGGCGTGAAAAAACGGAGCGTAAAACGGGTCGTAAAAAAACGTGCGTAAAAACCGGGTCGTAAAAAAGTGCGCGTAAAATTTTTTTATCAAAAAATCTGATTTCAAAAATGTTGTTTGATAAAAAAAAATATGATTTAGAAAAAAACAATTAATGCAATAGGACAAAAATCTAACAAAAACAAAAAAATTAATAAGAAAAAAAACAAAATTACATAAATACCCTTTTAGATTAAAATATTAAAGACATAATAAGACAAAAAAAAAATTAATATTACTTTTAACTACTTTTAATCTCATCCATCCATTTTGAAAATCTAATGGCCAGAAAGTGGTTCCCGCAATTCTTACAACTGTAGTTGGTTTTCATTTTAGCGGTCCTCTATATATATATATATATATATATATACACACACATATATATACCCTTATATTAAAATTAAATGCAAATATTAAATGAAGTAAAATTAAACATTCTTATTGGTTGAAATTTATTCTTTTTTCTTCTTACAAAAAAATTCTTCTCATTTGAACCCTCCACTATATATATATATATATATACATATATATATATATATATATATATATATATATATATATATATATATATATATATATATATATATATAGAGAGAGAGAGAGAGAGAGAGATAGTTACTTGATTATGTCTACTATATCACATTTAGCGATTACATAGTTGTCTTCTGCATCACATTTAAAACAATCACTACAAGGAATGGACATCACTGATGCCTGACATCGACGAACTAAATATGTAGGTACTTACATCTGGATCCCACTAAAAACTGAATACAATTTAAATAGTTCAAAAATAAATTATTCATTGGTAATCCACATATAAATATCGAGGGAGATCCTAAACCAGGAAAGAGACTTTTACAATTTTTGATGCATGTTCCCTTGTTAACTTGTCGATAAAGCTATAAAGATAGAATTTTAGATAAGATTTCCTCGTATATTTTCATGTATTTGTTGGTGGAAAGGGTGTTTTACATATTTTCCCTTGGTGAGCTATCACTAACGTTAAAGATAAGATGTTGGATAAGAGTTGTGTCCGCAAATTCTTTACTTGAGCAATCTTTTCGAATGGATTACTCGGACATCTGCTTTCACCGAAGGATTTTTGATAGATACGTCGATTGTTGAAAGTCCTCTGTTTTTAGTAAACGGATACAAGTACATTACGTGGTTCTCAACATATAATTGGTTTTGAAATGAATGTTCTCGTATCTAAATTTTGAAGTTTGTGTTGCATTCGTATAATAATTAAACTTAATAAAGAAAATGTATTCATATATTATAACTTAAAATTTCTAAAGGAAGAGGCTACATCATAAGAATGTTCCCTCTCACCGTGTCATAAACAGGATCGACTCCCATGATAAATTTAAGAAGCCTTTGATCTCCTTCTCTTTTAACTAGCTCTTGAAAAAACACAAGTGCAACAAGAAATTATTCAAAGCATTCACTTCATCCCTATTCCATTTCACTTTAGTAACGTAAGTTGCAATGTCAGATTTTAGACATATTCTTTTCTAATTGATTTTGCTCTACTGGTTTGTCCATCATGATCTTAAGCTCAGTCCAAAGTTTGGAATTCACTGCTATAAAGAATATCATCACTAATTAAAAATTAAATATGTATTGATAGAAAATTTACATAAGGATGGCATGCAAACAGGCAATAAACTGCGTCGCGACCCCGTTTTGAATAGCAAATCCAGCTCTATTGAAAATAACTTTGGTTCTTTGGCGTCATGAAATTGCTGGGCACGACCCCCTGCACTCTGTCCAAAAACCCACCGCTTCAGGAGCAAAGTAAATAAAGGTATCAAAGGCCAAAGGAATGAAAACATGTTTATTCTTAGTACAAGCTTTTTCATGTTTAGCAAAGTTCCCTGATTCTGCCTTCACGACCAGCCATGAAGTGGTTTTCCCTGAGCCCCACAAGAAGGGATACTCGGTAAGGTCCACACAAACTTGTTTCACTCTTGCCCAATCGAACACAAGAACATCCGCCGACCGCATAGTGGATCTCCCTTCAAGTGGATCTGTTTGGAAATTCACAACCCAACCCGCTTAATCGCATCACATAGGACATGACTAAGTCATGTTTGTATTTAAAACCCGGCAACTCCTTACAATTAACCGCATGCTCCCCAAATTTATCCAAGCAAACCTTTGGGCAAACCGGGCAAGGCTCATCGACTGGAAACAGAATGATCATTAACCATTATTAAAGGATGGCTTGATAATCCACCATTGACATGTGTTGTCCTAGGCCTTCAATTAGAGAGAGAAAGAGAGAGAGAGAGAGAGAGAGAGAGAGAGAGAGATAGTTACTTGATTATGTCTTCTACATCACATTTAGCGATTACATAACTGTCTTTAGCATCACATTTAAAACAATCACTACAAGGAATGGACATCACTGATCCCGACATCGACGAACTAAATATGTAGGTACTTACATTCGGATCCCACTAAAAACTGAATACAATTTAAATAGTTCAAAAACAAATTATTCATTGGTAATCCACATGTTAAAAATTGAGGGAGAGCCTAAACTAGGAAAGAGACTTTACAATTTTCGACGCACATTCCCTCGTTAATTTGTCGCTAAAGCTATAAAGATAAAAATTTAGATAAGATTCCCTCATATGTTTTCATGTATTTGTTGGTGGAAGGGTGTTTTGACAGATTTTCCCTAGGTGAGTTATCACTAACGTTAAAGATAAGATGTCGGATAAGAGTTGCATCCGCAAATTCTTTACTGGAGCAATCTTTTCCAATGGATTATTCGGACATCCACTTTCACCAAAGGATTTTTGATAGAGACGTCCATTGCTGAAAGTCCTATGTTTTTAGTAAATGGATACAAGTACATTACGTGGTTCTCAACATATAATTGGTTTTGAAATGAACATTCTCATATCTAAATTTTGAAGTTTGTGCTGAATTTGTATAATAATTAAACTTAATAAAGAAAATGTATTCATATATTATAACATAAAGTTACTAAAGGAAGAGGCTACATTATAAGAATGTTCCCTCTCACCGTGTCAAAAACAGGATTGACTCCCATGATAAATTTAACAAGCCTTTGATCTTCTTCTCATTTAACTAGCTCTTGAAAAAACACACAACAAGTGCAACAAGAAGTTATTCAAAGCATTCTGTTCATCCCTATTTTTAGTAAAGTAAGTTGCAATGTCAGATTTCACACATATTCTTTTCTAATTGTTTTTACTCTATTGGTTTGTCCATCATGATCTTAAGCTTAGTCCATAGTTTGGAAGCAGTTTCAGTGATATAAAGAATATCTTAACTAATTAAAAATTAGATATATGTCGATAGAAAAATTACATAAGGATGGCTTGCAAACGGGCTACAAGCTGCACTGCGACCCTTTTTAATAGCAAATCCAGTTCTACTGAAAATAAAGTTTTGCACTTTGGCGTCATGAAATTGTTGTGCACGACCCTCGGCACTCTGTCCAAAACCCCACCGCTTCGGGAGAAAAGAAACCAAAGGTATCAAAGGCCAAAGGAATAAAGACATGTTGATTCTCAGCACAAGTATTTTCATGCTTAGCAACGTTCCCTGATGTTGCCTTCAATATAGTCCGACCAGCCACAAAGTGGTTTTCCCTGAGCCCCACAAGAGGGAATACTTTAGTAAGGTCCACACAAGCATGTTTCACTCTTGCCCAATCGAACACAAGAACATCCATCGATCTCCGAGGGGATCTCCCTTCAAGTGGGTCTGTCTGGAAATTCACAGGGGCCTCCTTCTTTGCAGAGATCTCAATCCGCTTAATCACATCACATAGGACATGACTAAGTCGTGTTTGTATTTAAAACCCAGCAGCTCCTTACAATGAACCGCATGCTCCCCAAAGTTATCCTAGCAAAGCTTGTGGCAACCCGAGAAAAAACAGATGGATCATTAACCGGTATTTAAGGATGGCTCGATACTCCACCGCTGACATGTGTTTTCCTAGGCCTTCAATAGGGATGACGGTCAGGAAGTCTTGAGCATGAGGACCCCAAAGGCACTCTAACACTTCTTTCTAGCACAGAGATAGATCAAACTTCTCCCCCAAACTCTAGGTGGCTTTTATAAAGGGAAATCGCCAAAGTATTTTGAGCCTTTATGTAAAGAAACATTTTTTTTGCAAACATTTGTGTGGCATATGGTGGCTGGAAATTGATGGTGATGGTGGTCGCGGACATAAGTGGTAATGGTGGTGAGGATGAATTTTGTGGCCAAACATAGGGGCTGGTGGTGATGGTTGAATATAGATGGTGGTGGTGGTTGTTGGATTGAGGTGGTAGTGGTGGGGATAATTCTTGGTGGTGGTGGTGTTCGTAGTTACAGAGACATAGAGCGTTTGTGTCTAGCGTGGAATAGGGTGGGGTTAATATGGTTGAAAATGAAAACTTAATAACAAAAATAAACAAATAAATAAATAATATAGTACTATAAATAAACAATTAGGAAAAGGATGAAAATGCCCTTCGAGTTAACGTTAAAAAATGGATAGAGTTAGTCAGTTGGACTAGAATGGCAATGCTGAAAACTTTTTGGACTCACAGGTTATAAATGAAACCTTTGAACTAAACTAACAAAATTGTCCAAACCACATGGACTAAAATGGCATTTAACTCGTATTGATATATAAAGCCTAACTCAAATATGAATGCCCAATATTAATACATTAAGTTAATATGTAATAGCAACATTAATAAAATAAATAGTTTATATAATTTAATTGGTTTGGGCCTAAGCGCATTTTTTCCGGCTCATAGGACACTTGAATCCTGGACCAGCCCTGCCAAAAATGGGCATCACCATACTGATGTTGATATCTTGGAACCCGACTGTTGATCACGTAATCATGCACTTCACTAAGCTTGCTCCATGGGTGAAGCACCGTGGGTGTACCTGACACATTCTGGATCCAATGGGTTAGGATATTGTGTGTTGAACCGAACAGAAACACGTACCTGGTCTAGTACCATATCTCCTTGGTTATAAATTTACGGACTTGTCCAAATTAGTTCCTTTACACTATAAGAAACTGTCACTTTTAGCGGCGACAGCTGTGGCCGCTATTGCCCATATTTGTCGCCGCTATTATCTTTTAGCGGCGACATGTCGCCGCTAAAGGGTCGCCGGTATTGATGGGTCGCAATTGGCCTGGTTGTCGCCGCTATTGATACCGTCGCCGCTAATGCTCTTGCCGGAGAATTCACAGGAAAGATCGCCTGAGATAGATTGCCGGAGATTACATAACAAATCGTTTATCAAAAACTTGGCAGAACTAATAAATTTAAAGATTACATACTTTTCATTCAAATTCTCATCTCAAAAAATGGATTCAACGGTACTATCAGAAACTTGCCGGAACTATACATTTTCTAAACAATAAAACGATAAAATGAAACTGGCCGGAACTTGTCGGAACTATACATTTTCTAAACAATAAACAAAACTGGCCGGAACTTGAGCTTGATGATGACGGTTCAACGGTGGTTCAACGGCGCCTGAGATAGATTGACGGTGGTGGTGGTGCAGCTTGATAATGGTGGTGTTGGAGCTTGATAATGGTGGTGGAGCTTGATGATGGTGGTTCAACGATGGTTGACGGAGCTTGGCGGTGGTGGTGGTGCAGCCGGTCTAATGGTGGTGGTGGAGCTTGATGATGGCGGTCCAACGGTGGTGGGTGGATCTTCAGGGTGGCGGTGGTTGCTTCACGGTGGTGGCGATCCGGTAGTGGTGGTAGCAGGTTGTTGTTGTTGTTGTGAAGATGATGGAGTTTGGTGATTGTGTTTGTGGGTGAGTGTTTTTGTTGAAGGAAGAGAAAGCAGGAAGGAGCCCAAACCGTTGGATCATACTCTCATCAAGGGCAGAGATCAGCTCTTTTCAAGGTTCACACGGATAGACTTTTAGCGGAGACAGCTGTCGCCGCTAATGCCTATTGTCTTGTCGCCGCTAATGCCCTTAAAATCCCCAACCGTTAGATCAGGATAAGGATCAACGGCTGGGGTTTGGTTTCAGACTCCGGGACGCGGATCGACCAATAGCGGCGACATTTGGCCTGTCGCCGCTAATGGTGTCGCCGCTAAAAGTGGTTATTTCTTGTAGTGTTAATGGATTCACAGAAAATAGAATTTTGAAAAGATATTTAACTTAAATCACAAAGAAAATAAAGCCTAAAAGACCATGCACTATAATGAGATCTCTTGAAAGGATAAAGGAAAAGATGTTAAAAAGCCAAAACAATGAATTTCTAAAAGCTAAAAGCAAGTTCAGAAAGATGTCCCTGAAGCTTTTTTTACTTTCTAAAGTGACGTTTGCTACTAATGCGTCAGGAGATGGCACGTCACCGGTTTGTAAATGATTAATCAAGGTTTGCAATGGGCAAGGGATAAAGATTAAATTATAAGATTGGAGAGAACAAATATCTTTTCAAAATTCTATTTTTAACCAAACACGCATTCCAGTTTTATTGGTGCAAGTGTAGCTTATCCAACAATTATTACAGATAACCAGTAACGAATATGGATATGGGTTGACCGGACCCAAAAAACTACTAAAACACACAAATAATTAGTTTCCATTAAACTAAAAGAATAAGAATATAAAAAAGAAAAAAATACCACTACCATTGTGCAGTTGCTTTTTAGGTGGCTATATATGAATGCATATCATCTTTGGTATACACACCATAGCAAAATATAACTTAAAACACACCTACATATCCATCTTTTCTTGTAATTAAATCAAACCATAATAAAATGTCATATTATTCAAAACAAAGAGCCGATCTTGCTGTGATTGGAGCTGAAGCGTTTGCTCTCCTGGATGATAATTTCTCAGGTGGGAGGCGCAAGTCGAAGCCAGTGGAAACTGGTCCACCAATCTTCTTCACACCGAAGTCTTATTTGGTGCAACAAGTACCGGCAAAGAAGATAGACATGGTGGTAGAATTCTACCAGGCGGACAAAATGTATGGTGGCCATGGGGCGGCTGTGCTTGTAGATTATCCGAAAAGGAAGCCTGCCGTAAGGGTTTCTTTTTTTAATAATTCAAGCTAGCTAGCTACAAGTATAAGCCATAGTTATTTCAGTGTTTGGTGTGTACCTTGAATCCATCCCTTGCCATATCGGTTTTATGTGGATGTAGGAAGATTGTTGAATACCAAAGTAATCTATTTATATACATACTACTTGATGGTGTTCTCTATCTTGCCTGATCTCACTCTTTGTTGTAATATCAATAACAATGATAAATAATACCAAGAGAGGAACATGTATATAAAACTACAAGTCTACAACGACGTCGTCCAGCAATATATAATTTTCAAACTGATACTTGTAGTACACAGAGAACTCCAGGAAGAAAGATATTTCCTAAATGACAAATTTTGAATTATATAAAACTACAAGTCTACAACAACCACCAGAAAGACAACTGCAATTAGATAAATGACAAATTGTAAATTGTATCTGTATTTTAAGATTATTAGAATTGACAGTGTTTTGCGAAAGAATCATGACAGATTTTATAAAGATTTAACTAAGATTTCAAATCAAACTAAGAGTAAGTATTGGATGTCTTGAAAGGATTATAAGCGGTAACATCTAAAGTTCATGCTTGGAGACCAAGGAATCAAGTCAGGATTCGAGATAAGACCGAATATGTGAATACTTAGGGGATTTGATTCAAGATAAAGCTCAAAGATATATTCTTCAAGATGGATATAACATATATGGATCAAGAATAGAGTTATTAAAGTCGCCATTCAAGTTGATCTAAACAACTTTAATTATATCAATCCTCATATAATGATAAAACTCATAAAACTAATCATCTTTTGTAGGTCACTCGGAGGATGAGGTCAAACCTTAACCTTGTTATGTTAACACACTAGCAAGTGCGGAATCCAAGCTAGAGTGCAAACCGAGATGAAACAAGCACAAACACAAGACACACAATATTCACCGATTAACACTACTTGTATTAATACGTATGAAAAGTTCGGTTACAAGCTCAATGTTTACAAATCTGTTTTGCAAACTCTCTCACAGTGTGTGTGTGTTCTATCACTCTTGTCTGTCTTACTTGTCTCTAAATGAAGTGAACACATTACATCGGTATATATACCCAACACAGATCGTCTGGTCGAAGGATCAGATAGGCTGATCGAAGGATCAGATAGATGATCTCGATCTGAAACCTATCGAAGGATCCACATAAACACCTCGAATGATGATATCCTTCGAGGTCCATCAACATCCATCGAAGGCTTATCCTTCGATGAGTCATCCTTCGACAACTCATCCTTCGACATAAACAAATTACAATCAGGTTCTAACTGTTTGGCCAAGTCAAACCAGGAGGATGGTTGACTTGGTCAAACTTACAAGACTAACAAAGGACATCGTTTTATATCATGACAAAATACAGACAAAGTACAGACACAAGTGCACCAACAAACTCCCCCTTGGCTGTAGCTTTGTCTTGATCTTCGTGTCTTCAAGTCTCTGACGTCCTTTCAAGTCCTCAATGTCGGAGGATCTTCAACGTCTTCACGTCTTGAAAGCAGAAAGTGTATCAACAAACTACCCGTATCATGTAGGAAGTGTGTTGACAAACTCCCCCTTAACATAAGCTCCCCCTTGAGTTATGCTCGTGAATGACTTGATCTTCAATGCTTGAGATCCTTGTGGTGTTGATGATGGTCAGCGGCAACTCGATCATCTTCATCATTTGAGAGCCTTCACGTCGTGTCTTCATTCCGAAGCTTGTCATCGACCATGTTCTCCTTGCCTTTAGAATCTGCACATGCAAGAAATCTAAACGCGTAATGAGAACAACTGCTTGGAATATAGTTTATATAAACAAATGACACACGAATGACCATGTCACAATCAAACACCATCCGACAGTTTGAAAGTTTAATAAATTTGTCAGTTTTAGTTTCTAACTTTCAAAACTTGCAAATTTCGACGTTTATGAAGATTTAGTCAATTCAGTTTTCGTTCAGGTTTCAGGTAACAAAGACTCGAGATCCAACATCGTACGATCGAAAGTAAAATAGAAATAAAATCTTTTTGGCTTTTATAAAGTTTATATTAAAACACACCTAAAATCTTTTTGGTATTTTTGAATTTTTGAAATACAAAGACTGAAAGCAGTAAATAAATATATATACAGACATTCCTTTTGCGAGTTTCGAGGGTAAGAGAATCATATCAGTACGGTCATGCCAAAACACTCTTGTTGTTCAGTTAGTTAAGATTTAGATAAGCATCCTATAACAATTATCGGTATTGTTGTCCACTTAAGCTCAGCTTATCAGATGTAATCATGGCGAGGGGATACGTTAAGGTATGATTTATACTTACCGACCGGTGTTCATCCACATCACGACACATTCCCGTATCAAGGTATGCACGAGGGTTCATCTTACCGGTGAGTATACCGATTATCATCTGTTTGACCGTATATGATGTGAGATTCTCACTTATTTTATTTGAAAAACAAGCCCTATGTGATATAATCACTTATTGATGAGGAACTTGATTTTCATATGCATGAGGGCACAAGAGCAAGTCCGTGAACAGGTCAGTACTTCCGTACAGCAGAGAGACGAACTTGACTCCCGGATAAATGTGATATTTTATCACTTATTTTGATTGGACATGTGATTGTTTATCACTTATTAAGGTCAAATGCAGTATGAGATATGTACACGTATGTATAGTATCATGGAAGATCTAGACTTGCGTCCCCGTTATTTTTCGGTAAAAGATACAACCATGATACCTAGATGATAAGCAGCATAAAGACCGAATATCTCAGAACCTCGGCAATCTATCAAACGAAATTTCGGTACTAAGACCATATGCCAATGAATGGTTCCCACCTAGTCTTCAGTCGATTTAAATTTATATCACCCTGCACACTTTAAAATGATTGTGAGCCTACCGATACATCTTATATAGAGCTGCTTATCGTTTTTCATTTAAGGTTTAAAGAGGTTTGGATAGACCACTGATGTACTATCATTTTCTCTTTTGAGAGCCAGGAAACTCATTTTTGTTTTTCTATTGTTTTTGTGTTTTAGAAATTTTTCGATGTTTTTGGATTTTCAGATTTTTGGATTTACTCCCCCTAAAATCAATAAACTAAGATAGAATTTAGAAACACAGAGGTATTTACAAAAATGATTTTCCGATGTTGGTTTACTCTTGCTTGACCTTAATGCCGTTTACCAATAATAAAAAGTCAAATCTTGATTTGTCAAATGCTTTGGTAAAAAGGTCGGCACGTTGGTCATCGGTGTGGACCTTAACAACATCGATTAGCCTTTTCTCAAAGCAATCACGTATGAAGTGATATTTGATTTCGATGTGTTTGGTCTTTGAGTGCTGCACAGGATTTCTAGTGATCTGTAATGCAGCAGAATTATCAACGTAAATAGGAGTAGTTAGGAATTCAAAACCGTAGTCCCGCAATTGTTGTTGGATCCACAGAACTTGGGAGCAACAACTTGAGGCAGCAAGGTATTCAGCTTCGCATGTTGATGTAGCGACACAAGTCTGCTTCTTGCACTGCCATGTGACTAGGCGATTTCCTAAAAACTGACATCCAGCCGTTGTGGATTTGTCGTCGATTTTGCATCCGCCAAAATCAGAATCACTGAAAGCGATCAAGTCAAAGTTATTATCCCTAGGGTACCATAGACCGGTGTCAGGGTAACCCTTCAAATAACGAAAAATCCTTTTGACAGCTGCAAGATGTGAGGCCTTCGGGTTGACTTGATATCTGGCAAGCAGGCACGTTGGGTACATTATGTCTGGCCTTGATGCTGTGAGGTACATAAGAGATCCGATCATTGCGCGGTAATATGAGGGGCTAACCGCTTCACCCTTCAAATCTGGAGTAATTCCGTGATTTTGTGGCAGTGGGGTACCAATGGGCGTTGCATCAGACATCTGGAACCGGCTCAAGATGTCACCAACATATTTAGTCTGATGGATGAATATCCCAGACTCAGTTTGTTGCACTTGTAGGCCCAAAAAGAAAGTCATTTCCCCCATAGCACTCATCTCGAATTTATTCTGCATAATGCGCTCGAAATTCCTACACAAGACATCATTAGTAGAACCAAAAATAATATCATCAACGTATACCTGTACCAGAAGAAGATCTCAATCTTGTTCTTTGATGAAAAGAGTACAGTCAATAAGACCTCTTCGAAAACCGTTCTCCAGTAGATAGTTAGATAAGGTTGCATACCAAGCTCGTGGTGCTTGATGTAGACCATAGAGAGCTTTGTTGAGCAACCAAACCTGATCGGGATGGATAGGATCTTCAAAACCTGGAGGCTGTTCGACGTACACCTCTTCTTCAACCACACCATGTAAGAATGCACTTTTGACGTCCATCTGGTAAACTTTGAATCCTTTGAATGAGGCATAAGCCAGAAAGATCCGAATTGCTTCCAGACGTGCAACAGGTGCATAGACTTCGTTGTAGTCGATTCCTTCTATCTGACGAAAACCTTGAACGACTAAACGTGCTTTGTTCCGGATAACAACTCCGTGGTCATCCTTTTTGCATTTGAAAACCCAACGGGTACCAATCTTCTTGTAGCCAGCAGGTTTCTCTACGAGATTCCAGACACCAAGCTTCTGGAATTGTTGCAGTTCTTCCTGCATAGCTTCAACCCAAGAGTTATCTTTCATGGCTTCTTTCCAAGTTCTTGGCTCTTCCTGTGAAACATAACACGCGAAAGACCAATCGTTTTGTTGCCCGGATTCTCGAATAGCTGCATACAGGCCTGCATTGTTGTTGTTTCGCAACATGTTTCTTGTTTGAATGCCACTTTGCACATTTCCGATGATGTTTTGTTGAGGATGGGTATTATGAATCCTTGTTTCTGGATTATCTGGAACTGGAATATTTATATCCAGATTGTTGAAATTGAGATCAACAACTAAATCAATGCCCGGAATTGACGAAGAGGATGATGCAGTAGCTTCAGCTGTTCTATGGGCATCCACTGGAGGAGTACCCTCTGAAGTACCATGTACTGCTGTTGTTGGAGCTTCTTGATCTGCATCTAGAAATTCATTATCCTCTGAAGATTCGTTCAATTCGGTTGCATCATGAAAATCCTCATTGTCGAGAGTATTATTGTTTACCGAAGATGGTTCTTGATTGACAAGAATTGGACGCACCACCGGTGAAACTGTTGCATTGTCACTCTCGAAAAACATCCTTGCCGCAGCACTTTCTTCAACGGCTTCAACATTGATCGAATTGAAAAAGTCATCGTACTCAAACTTCCAAGGCTGACCAGGACATTTGACTGGCAAAGTGTGCCTTTGTACTCTGACCTCAGACCATTCCTCGACCCTTTTAGTCTCTAGATTCCAGACTCGCAAGTTAGGGGTGGCATACCCAAGAAAGTATCCGTCAATTTCTTTTGCCCCAAACTTTCCATTAGGATCGATGATTGTACATGGAGCTCCAAACGGTTCAAGATAAGACAAATCTGGTTTCCGTTTTTGAAGAAGCTCAAAGCAGGTCTTATTGTGCCTTTTGACTGTAAGGACTCGGTTCAATGTGTAACATGCAGAGGCCACAGCTTCAGTCGAGAATGGAATGGGCAACTTCGACTCTACCAACATTGTCCTAGCAGTCTCGATCAATGTGCGGTTCTTACGTTCAGCAACGCCATTCTGTTGAGGAGTATAAGCTGCACTAAACTCATGAAGAATACCCTTTGAAGTGCAAAACTCCGCCATGGCATGATTTTTAAATTCAGTACCATTGTCGCTACGTATCCGCCTAACCTTCAACTTATACAAATTCTCAATCTGAATGATCAAGTTTTTGATAATACCAAAGGTTTCACTCTTGTGTGCCATGAACGCCACCCAAGAAAATCTTGAATAGTCATCAGTTACCACGAGACAGTATTGATCATTCCGAATACTCTTGTGCTTGACAGGACCGAACAAATCCATGTGCAAACGTTCAAGAGGAACTGCCACCGTGTTGATTTTCTTAGAAGGATGTCGTTTCTTCGTTTGTTTTCCTTTCTGGCATGAAACACAGACGTCTTGAAGATGGAAGTTTTTAAGAGGAACACCATTCACCAATTCATTTGAAACCAAATGATTCATTTTGCGTAAGTGAATGTGACCCATTCGTCTGTGCCAAGAGATAGAGTCCTTTTATGTGGCTTTGGAAACGAAACAAGTTGCTTGTGCAGACGTAGTAATAGCTTGGCTCATATCAAGGACATACAAATCATTTATCCTTGGAGCTGATAAGAGACTCCATTCTTTTGGAATTTTGAAGCCGGGTTTTAGCACGTAACATCCATTAGCATCAAAGTGTACTGAGAATTGCTTGTCACAAATTTGAGAAACACTAAGAAGATTGTGATCAAGTTGTTGCACAAAGTTGATCTTGTCAAAGCTGACAATCCCGTTGGATATCATTCCTTCACCCGTAATATAACCACCCTTATCTCCAGCAAAAGCAACATAACCTCCTCTAATAGATTTGACGTCGTATAGAAGCTTCATGTCGCCTGTCATGTGCCTGGATGCCCCACTATCAACAATCCAATGACTACCGATAGTTCCTCCTGGAACACCCTGCACATGAACTCAATCAATTAGTTGGAGATGGGGACCCAAGCCATTGTGGTCTTGGGTCTTCCATTTTCATCAATAACAATAACTTCTTGTCTTTGATGATTGGTAAATTGTGATGGTCCCCCTGATTCAGTAACCGTTTTTGGTTTCCAGGTCTGTTTTGTTTTACCAGTGTTGTTCTTTAAAATTTTAACTTCATGGTTGTCTGAAGTTTTTGAATTGTCTGGTTTTACAGATACAGCTGTTTTGTTAACCACATCGGTTTTAATCGCCTTTTCCATTTTCTTGACCTGTTGGCGTTTCTGTTTCTTTTCCCTTTCTTTTACAAGGCGGGGATCTTGCTTTACAGAAACAGATTGCTTACGGTCAGTTTGGTCACGGGGAACATCAACTTTTCCTTTTTGTTTATGAAGATATGGACAATTTCGAATTATATGTCCAATTGTTCCACACTCAAAACATGATCTTCGTTCAACAAACCCCGAAGTATCATGTGATCGTCTTGCCGATGATGATGAACTTTGTGATCCCGAGGTACTAGGTTTTGAACTACTTGGTTCATTTCTTTTCTGTACAGTTGCTTTCTTAACAAAATCTAAGTTAGATTTGTTTTCAAACGTTTCGATTCTGTCCGTTCCCGTCGATTTCACAAAGTTTACATTTTTGTTCTTCTTTTGATTCGGCTTCTTTTGTGCTTGAGCCGGTGATTTTCCTTTTGGCTTGGTGTGATTTTGCTGTTTTTGCACTGTTGGTAGTTTCTTATTGCCATATTGTTTTCGAATTTCGGCCTTTGGAATAGGAGGACACTGTGTAACTGTAACACGTGGTCCTGTCTTTCCTAAAAACTTACTTGTCGAACTTTCAAAGACTTTACTTATTAAAGATTGATTAACATTCTTAATAGGAAAATCTTTGTCAGAGTAGATTTTATCATCACCAACAAGAGTGTACAGCAAACTCACACTCTCCGACTCTTTTTCAGACGAGGACTCGATTGCAACAGTCTTAGCGGGTTTTGCAGAAGGCTCACATAGAATGTGATTCTCGAGAGGTATGTCCTCATTTTTGACTACCGCATCAGACTTTGCTGGGACAACATCATCAGATTCATCATCAGAAGAATCAGCATCCCCAGTAATGACTGGAGGATCCTGATTCAGTTCAGCAGAAGACACACATGTATCTGCTGATACATCTGAATCTGATGATACTTCTTTCTTGTATCCGAGCCCTGTAGCAAACTCCTTTACATCTAGAGGAACAGATGGTTCAAAGAACACTCTATCCTCCTCGTCAGGCATTGCATCATAATTGTGTCTCACTGGTGGTGGACATTTCTTGTAACCTATGCATGTGACATCCCGTTTCTCTTTCTGAACGTCAATTGTGACAACTCGTAATTCGGACCTACCTTGTGTAACGTATGTGAACATGTTGTGATTATGGGAAGATTTAATGTAACGTGATATTATTTAATGTGATGTGAATGTGTCTTGTGATGTTTGTATACTTATAAATGATCCGATCGCACAACACTACACACAACCACACAAGCCGATTGGGCTTTGCATTAGTAATCGGACAAGGGGCAGCCCAAGTGAGGGCCGGCCCACTCCTCTTGTGCGTACAAACACCCATCTCTAGGGTAGTTTCCCCATTTGTTGTTACAACACTCATTTACACAAAACCCTAGTGCTTATTCTCTCTCTCAACACACGACGGCAACACTCTTGGCAAGCGAAGATCTTGTTCACCAATCGGACCACTCTCTTCCCTTGTTCGATTCTAACCGGTTAGTGTTTTGTTATGCTTACTTGACTGAATGATGTTATGATTCCACGTTTTGTCTTAGCCGGTTAGAGTTGATTGTATGAATCGTTTACATGTTGTGTAATATGATCGGATTGAGTGTATGATTGTTAATCTGTTGCTATGTGATGATCTTGTTAGTGATTAGGGCTCTCATTAGTTGTTATTATCATATGTTACGCACGGAATCATGATGAAATAATAAGTAATCGGCCGCATGTTCATCAATAGGTTAGTGTTCATGATATGATATGATTAGGGTTATGTGTATTGGTTGTAACAAACCTTGTTTGATCGAAATCTAGTAAGCCTTGAAACTGAAAGTTGTTAATTGATTTCAAAATTGGAAACTGATAAAGAATTGTAACCAGTTGCCTAAATCATGGAAATAATAAAACTAATCGCGCAAAGGGGGCCTGATCGTACAAAGCGGTTCCCACTCGCACAAGGCTTGCCAAATCGGGCCCGTGTTCATAGCCCATGTTGAACTGTTGTTACTGGGCCGGACTGCCCAAAATCCCACTCGCACAAGGCCTCCTGTCGCACAAGAGGTCCTGATAGCACAACTGGCCGGGTCGCACAACTCAATTCAGTCGCACAAGGCCACTGTTGGGCCGAGCTTGCTGTTGTGTCGCACAAGCTGAATTGCTGTTCAACCGATTGGGCTTTCAAGCCCAAACCTGATCGCACAAGTCCATCCGATCGCACATGATGTCTGGATCGCACAAGTTGTATTATCTTGATAGCTGTTGGGCCGCACTTGTATGCTAAACGTTTATATATTGGGCCGGGCTTATTGGACCGCACAACATGCTGTGGATCGCACAAGGATGTGCCGATCGCACAACATGTTGGGCCGGATGTTATTGGGCGGAATTAATTATTTGCACAATGCTGAATGGATTGTATGACTGACTATGTGTTGCCATGATTAACGTGATAGCTTGTGTGAAACATACGTACGATACTTGAACCCAACCTGACTTGTACGGTAATCCTGTTAGGACGTGATTGACCACTTTTAATTCAAGTAACTTTGGTATAATCTACCGAGCAAACCAAGGTGAGTTCATTACATTTTCTCAAGCATGCGTCCCGGTGGTTTGGGACAACTGGTAAACATTGGAAGGGAAACTTGGGGTAAACAACGGAAACATAGAAACAATCATTTACCGAATTGCCTGTAAGGCAATGGGGTAATTAGTTGATAGCGCTATTAGGTTTGGCACCCTCACACCGGGCCGTAAGGACGGGCGTGAACTAATTACTGGGACAACTTGTAACGCGGATATAAGACCTCCTACAGCTTGTCAAGGTTGTTTGATACCTTGACTTTGACCAATGCCTGTAAGGCATTGGGGTTAGGCATTCCCATCATTGACGCTGCATACGGTGCAACAAACGAATTAACAACGATATCAGAAACAAACAACGAGTTGATTTAACTAATATCTAGTAACTTCACACGTAAGCAACACCTTGACCTCACCAGCGTAGTCTGACACACTTGTTTGCATGCTTGTAGGTCGTTAACTTGGGAACATGGACTTGCTATCTGGGCGTGCTGAAGGGGTCATGGATCGAAGCTGCTGGATTAATTATAATTGATACATTGGTTTTAAGTTTATTTTGAAACGGTTACTAAACGACTTATCATTTGCTTCCGCTACATAACTCTTGGAAATTAATATTGTGTTTGATATCTAATCTTGACGATTAATGACATGTTTTATTTAAGTATTTACTATTGGTTCAATGTGATTGGTGGCTCAGACTCTGATGCGTAACATGCCTCGCGGGGTTTCCGCAGGTGGTATTTTGGGGGTGTTACAGTTTGGTATCAGAGCCACTGGTTATAGTGAACTAGGTTTTAAAACGTTTTGTAAAACCAGACTATAACCGAACAACTTCGAAAATCGATCATGACACTCAGCACCAGATTGCAAGGTTCGTTTCTCTCTCACTTTATACAGTACTTGCTTAGCAGTCACACACCCACAACGTATATGAACTGAAACGTTTAACACCGTAGTGACTTGATAGTGTGACACTACTCTTCGACTCATGTAAACCATAGAACTGTGATATCATCTATTGTGTTGTTTGAACGGGGGAAACTTCGAGCGTAAGCTAAGAGGCACTGAGATAAGCATGCAAATTGTCTTATTATTATGGGTGCACACTTAATAATAACGCGGGGTGCATGCAAGTCCCAGTGAGGCTTATCGAGCGTAAGAAGGGTTCTGCCTTACTATGTGTGAACTTGGTAGTACGTACATATCAGTGTGATACTTGACTCCTATCTCGTTTCGATCTCTAAATCGGTTTATGCCCCACTATAGAAACATGAGTGGACGAGGACACGGACGTGGCAACATCAACATGACTCAGGCTGAGTTGACTGACCTAATCAATACCCGCGTGGCTGAGGCCCTAGCAGCCTATCAAGCTGGTACGGAATGTACCAAGTACTCTTTTTACCACATACACGTCTTTTCATTCCTGTAATGTGTTTCCTCCCGTTATTTAGGTCAACAAGCGCAACCTCAACCTAACCAGCCTGCGTGTACGTTCAAAATGTTTATGGACTGCAAGCCACAGACCTTCACCGGGACTGAAGGGGCTGTGGGACTCCTAAGATGGTTCGAAAAAGCAGAGTCCGTGTTTGCTATCTGTAACTGTCCCGCTGGGGACAGGGTGAAATATGCTGCGGGTACCTTGGCTGATGGTGCCCTAACATGGTGGAACGCCCAAGTGCAGTTGTTGGGCATTGAGGCAGCGAATGCCACAACTTGGGAAGATTTTAAAGAACTGATCAGGGAGGAGTACTGTCCTCGGGACGAGGTCCAGAAGTTGGAAAACGAATACTACGACTTGAAGATGGTTGGATCTGAAGTCGAAGCGTATGTGAAGCGATCATATGAACTGGCCGACATGTGCCCAAACTTGTCCCGGCCTATGTCTCGGAGGATTGAGTTATTCATCAAAGGGTTACCTCCGCGTGTGAAGAGCTTGGTCACCGCAGCCCATCTCAATGATTTGACACAGATCGTTCGTCTGACTCATAAGATTGTGGACCAAGAGGTGGAAAGCGAATCGTTACCTCCGCGTATTTCGGCCACTGCTACTGCTACTCCCACTGCCACTGCGTCCGCTAATGATAACAAGCGGAAGTGGAGTGACTATGACAAAGCATCCAGTGCTGGCCAGACTCAGAAAAGGCCAAACAACAGCAACCGCAACATCAGCCAGTCGTCTTCTGTCAATCAAGGCCAGGGAAGTGGCCACAGCCAGGGTTCGTATGCAGGGAAGAAACCACAGTGTAATAAGTGTGGCTACCATCATTTCGGGCCATGTAGTCGCACATGTCGCAGGTGTGGTAAAGTGGGCCATGAGGCCAAGGATTGTAGGGCTTCACAGCCCAAACACCAGCAGCAACAGAACCAGCAGAATCAGAGACAACAGGGACAACCACCACAGCAGAACTAGGGTTTCAGGAAGGGGTGCTTTCAGTGCGGTGATGAGGGCCACTTTAAGCGGGATTGTCCTCAGTTAACCCAGAACGCCAACGACAACAACCGCCCGAATAACAACAATGCTGGAAACAACAACAACAACGGCAACAACGGGGGTAATGGTGCTCGGGGCAGAGTGTTTCAGCTTGGAGCAGGGGATGCCAGGAATGACGGCAACGTTGTAACTGGTACGTTTCCTGTTAATGATCGTATTGCTTCTGTATTATTTGATTCGGGTGCCGATTGGAGTTACGTGTCCCTAGAGTTTAGTCAACGATTAGGGATAACCCCAACACCTTTAGAGGTTAGACAAATAGTGGAACTAGCAGATGGTAAGACGATAGAAGCCTCAAATGTCCTTTTTGGATGCAAACTAGATCTCGTGGGTCAGGTGTTTGACATTGACCTCCTTCCCGTTACGCTCGGTAGTTTTGACATAGTGGTAGGCATGGATTGGTTGTCCAAGCACCAAGCAGAAATTCTATGTAGGGAGAAGATTGTGCGTATTCCTCTCCCTGATGGAGAGCCACTGTTAGTTCAAGGGCATCGTAGTGGGACGATGGTTGGGATTATCACGGCCATGCGTGCACAACAGTATCTACAAAAGGGGTATCCTGCACTATTAGCGTTAGTTACCAACGCTCAGTCTGAAGAAAGTAAGATCGAGGACCTACCGGTGGTGCGAGAATTCGCTGATGTGTTCCCAGAGGAACTACCAGGGCTACCTCCTCATCGTCAAGTAGAATTTCAGATTGATCTTGCGCCGGGAGCGGCCCCAATCGCTCGAGCTCCTTACCGTTTAGCACCTGGAGAGTTACAGGAACTGTCCAATCAATTGCAGGAGTTGTTGGATAGGGGTTTCATTCGACCCAGTTCTTCGCCTTGGGGAGCCCCAGTTCTGTTCGTGAAGAAGAAAGACGGGTCATTCCGTATGTGTATCGACTATCGAGAACTCAACAAAGTGACCATTAAGAACCGCTATCCGTTACCACGCATCGACGACTTGTTCGACCAGTTGCAAGGGTCAAGCTTCTATTCAAAGATCGACTTAAGGTCGGGTTATCACCAGGTAAGGGTTAGGGAAGAGGATATTC
Source organism: Helianthus annuus (assembly GCF_002127325.2). Lineage (NCBI taxonomy): Eukaryota > Viridiplantae > Streptophyta > Magnoliopsida > Asterales > Asteraceae > Helianthus > Helianthus annuus. The sequence goes on from NC_035449.2 coordinate 5,976,515, forward strand.
CCAAGACAGCCTTTCGAACGCGCTACGGACACTATGAGTTTTTGGTCATGCCGTTTGGATTGACCAATGCACCAGCGGTTTTCATGGATCTCATGAACCGCGTATGCAAGCCGTACCTCGACGAGTTTGTTATAGTGTTTATTGACGACATCTTAGTCTATTCCAAGAACAAGGAAGATCACGAGCGTCACCTACGTCTCATCTTGGAACTCTTGAGAAGGGAACAGCTGTATGCGAAGTTTTCTAAGTGCGACTTTTGGATTCGGGAAGTGCATTTCCTTGGGCACGTTGTTAACGAGAAAGGGATACATGTGGACCCTGCGAAGGTGGACGCAGTTAAGAATTGGGCGGCACCAAAGACTCCGTCTGAGGTACGTCAATTTCTTGGTCTCGCTGGATATTATCGAAGGTTTATTAAAGACTTCTCGAAAATCACGCAACCTCTCACCTCACTGACACAGAAGAACACGGCGTACTCGTGGGGAACGAAGCAGGAAGAGGCCTTCCAGTTGTTAAAGCGGAAACTTTGCAGTGCACCGATCTTGTCATTACCAGAGGGTACCGAAGATTTTGTGGTATATTGTGACGCGTCAATTCAGGGTCTCGGTTGCGTGTTGATGCAACGCGAGAAGGTAATCGCTTATGCTTCTCGTCAGCTGAAGGTGCACGAGAAGAACTACACGACGCACGACTTGGAGTTAGGAGCGGTGGTATTTGCGTTGAAGATTTGGAGGCACTATCTGTACGGTACCAAATGCACCATCTACACCGACCATAGGAGTCTCCAGCACATCTTCGACCAGAAAGAGTTGAATATGCGACAACGGCGATGGGTGGAGTTATTGAACGATTATGAATGCGCCATCAAGTATCATCCGGGCAAGGCGAACGTTGTAGCTGACGCCCTCAGCAGAAAGGATAATGCACCTAGGCGTGTACGAGCATTACAACTCACAATCCAGTCCAACCTTCCTTCCCAGATACGAGACGCTCAGTTAGAAGCGTTAAAACCATAGAATGTTCGAGCTGAAGCTTTGCGTGGCTCGAGACAACGACTAGAACAAAAGGGAGACGGCGCTTACTACGTAACTGGATGCATTTGGGTCCCACTCTTTGGCAACTTACGAGAACTTGTAATGGAGGAGGCACACAAATCACGCTACTCTGTACATCCTGGATCAGATAAGATGTACCATGACTTGAAAACTACCTACTGGTGGCCCAGCATGAAGGCTCATATAGCAACCTACGTCAGCAAATGTTTGACTTGTGCTAAAGTCAAAGCAGAACATCAAAAGCCCTCAGGTCTACTACAGCAACCAGAGATACCCACATGGAAGTGGGAGCAGATCGCTATGGATTTCGTGACAGGACTACCAAGAACTCAGGCTGGGAACGACACTATTTGGGTGATTGTTGATCGCCTCACGAAATCAGCACACTTCCTAGCAATCAAGGAAACAGACAAGTTTTCTCAGCTGGCAGCAGTGTATCTTAAGGAAGTGGTTTCTAGGCATGGAGTGCCAACTTCTATCATTTCGGACCGTGATCCGCGCTTCACTTCAGAGTTATGGCAGTCAATGCATAAATCGTTTGGTTCCCAACTCGACATGAGCACCGCTTATCACCCACAGACGGATGGTCAAAGCGAGCGCACCATCCAAACACTCGAAGATATGCTTCGGGCATGCGTACTCGACTTTGGAAAAGGATGGGAGAAGCACCTACCGTTGATAGAATTCTCCTACAACAACAGCTACCATTCAAGTATTAAGGCAGCTCCGTTCGAAGCACTGTACGAACGGAAATGTCGTTCACCTCTCTGTTGGCATGAGGTGGGGGATAGTCAGATCACAGGCCCTGAGTTTGTTCTTGAAGCATCGGAAAGCATTGTGCAGATCAGAAACCGTATGGCCGCAGCTCGCGATCGTTAGAAAAGCTACGCTGACAAGCGTAGTAAACCGCTGGAATTCGAAGTTAATGACCGCGTTATGTTAAAGGTTTCACCTTGGAAGGGTGTGGTACGTTTTGGGAAACGCGGCAAACTAAACCCTCGTTATGTAGGACCATTCAAAATTTTAGAACGGATTGGAAAGGTGGCCTACATGTTGGAATTACCTGCTGAGTTGGGTAATGTCCATGATGTATTTCACGTATCGCAGCTAAAGAAGTGTTTGGTTGATGAAACACTAGTAGTACCATTTCAAGAGCTGAAGATAGACGACAAATTGCAGTTTGTCGAAGAACCTATTGAAATTATGGATCGGGAAGTTAAAGTTCGTAAGCACAGCCGCATACCGATTGTGAGAGTTCGTTGGAACTCAAGACGGGGTCCAGAGTTCACGTGGGAACGCGAGGACCAGATGAAACTTAAGTATCCACATTTATTCCCCACAGATCAGGCAGAACCTAGCAAACTTAATGTTGATGCAACTAGTGAATTTCGGGACGAAATTCCCATTCAAGTGGGGGATGATGTGACACCCCAAGAAAACTAGTGATCCATATAGCTTACGTTAGTGAGTGCGTACCAAATTTCGGGACGAAATTTCCTTTTAGTTGGGGATACTGTGACAACTCGTAATTCGGACCTACCTTGTGTAACGTATGTGAACGTGTTGTGATTATGGGAAGATTTAATGTAACGTGATATTATTTAATGTGATGTGAATGTGTCTTGTGATGTTTGTATACTTATAAATGATCCGATCGCACAACACTACACACAACCACACAAGCCGATTGGGCTTTGCATTAGTAATCGGACAAGGGGCAGCCCAAGTGAGGGCCGGCCCACTCCTCTTGTGCGTACAAACACCCATCTCTAGGGTAGTTTCCCCATTTGTTGTTACAACACTCATTTACACAAAACCCTAGTGCTTATTCTCTCTCTCAACACACGACGACAACACTCTTGGCAAGCGAAGATCTTGTTCACCAATCGGACCACTCTCTTCCCTTGTTCGATTCTAACCGGTTAGTGTTTTGTTATGCTTACTTGACTGAATGATGTTATGATTCCACGTTTTGTCTTAGCCGGTTAGAGTTGATTGTATGAATCGTTTACATGTTGTGTAATATGATCGGATTGAGTGTATGATTGTTAATCTGTTGCTATGTGATGATCTTGTTAGTGATTAGGGCTCTCATTAGTTGTTATTATCATATGTTACGCACGGAATCATGATGAAATAATAAGTAATCGGCCGCATGTTCATCAATAGGTTAGTGTTCATGATATGATATGATTAAGGTTATGTGTATTGGTTGTAACAAACCTTGTTTGATCGAAATCTAGTAAGCCTTGAAACTGAAAGTTGTTAATTGATTTCAAAATTGGAAACTGATAAAGAATTGTAACCGGTTGCCTAAATCATGGAAATAATAAAACTAATCGCGCAAAGGGGGCCTGATCGTACAAAGCGGTTCCCACTCGCACAAGGCTTGCCAAATCGGGCCCGTGTTCATAGCCCATGTTGAACTGTTGTTACTGGGCCGGACTGCCCAAAATCCCACTCACACAAGGCCTCCTGTCGTACAAGAGGTCCTGATAGCACAACTGGCCGGGTCGCACAACTCAATTCAGTCGCACAAGGCCACTGTTGGGCCGAGCTTGCTGTTGTGTCGCACAAGCTGAATTGCTGTTCAACCGATTGGGCTTTCAAGCCCAAACCTGATCGCACAAGTCCATCCGATCGCACATGATGTCTGGATCGCACAAGTTGTATTATCTTGATAGCTGTTGGGCCGCACTTGTATGCTAAACGTTTATATATTGGGCCGGGCTTATTGGACCGCACAACATGCTGTGGATCGCACAAGGATGTGCCGATCGCACAACATGTTGGGCCGGATGTTATTGGGCTGAATTAATTATTTGCACAATGCTGAATGGATTGTATGACTGACTATGTGTTGCCATGATTAACGTGATAGCTTGTGTGAAACATACGTACGATACTTGAACCCAACCTGACTTGTACGGTAATCCTGTTAGGACGTGATTGACCACTTTTAATTCAAGTAACTTTGGTATAATCTGCCGAGCAAACCAAGGTGAGTTCATTACATTTTCTCAAGCATGCGTCCTGGTGGTTTGGGACAACTAGTAAACATTGGAAGGGAAACTTGGGGTAAACAACGGAAACATAGAAACAATCATTTACCGGATTGCCTGTAAGGCAATGGGGTAATTAGTTGATAGCGCTATTAGGTTTGGCACCCTCACACCGGGCCGTAAGGACGGGCGTGAACTAATTACTGGGACAACTTGTAACGCGGATATAAGACCTCCTACAGCTTGTCAAGGTTGTTTGATACCTTGACTTTGACCAATGCCTGTAAGGCATTGGGGTTAGGCATTCCCATCATTGACGCTGCATACGGTGCAACAAACGAATTAACAACGATATCAGAAACAAACAACGAGTTGATTTAACTAATATCTGGTAACTTCACACGTAAGCAACACCTTGAACTCACCAGCGTAGTCTGACACACTTGTTTGCATGCTTGTAGGTCGTTAACTTGGGAACATGGACTTGCTATCTGGGCGTGCTGAAGGGGTCATGGATCGAAGCTGCTGGATTAATTATAATCGATACATTGGTTTTAAGTTTATTTTGAAACGGTTACTAAACGACTTATCATTTGCTTCCGCTACATAACTCTTGGAAATTAATATTGTGTTTGATATCTAATCTTGACGATTAATGACATGTTTTATTTAAGTATTTACTATTGGTTCAATGTGATTGGTGGCTCAGACTCTGATGCGTAACATGCCTCGCGGGGTTTCCGCAGGTGGTATTTTGGGGGTGTTACATCAATGATGTGATCCAACACATAGCTAGAGCTCAAATAACTGTCTAGCTTAAGTTGAATCGCCTCACTTTCGGTTTTCACACAAGCCATCTCTTTTTGCATGGTCTCAAGGCGAGATATATACAAATTAATGTCAGTTTGTTCTCTGGAAACCATTTTAGTTAGCTCGGTTTTATCTTTCTTTAACTTTTCAATTACCGACTTAAACTCCTTTTCATGGTTTTCGTAAAACATATTGGCTTCAGTGCATTTTGAAAGATCCATGGTCAACTTTTGATTGTGGATGAATGTCACATCATACTTCTCTTGCAAAGCCTCGTGTTTGCTTTGCAATTCACACCACTTGGCATTCAGAGAAACATGTTTGTCTTGCAAGTCAAACAAACTGGCTTGTAAAGCATCATGTTTGCCTTGCAACTCAGACATATTTGCCTCTAAATCAGCACATTTAACATGCAAACTATCACAATTAGCACAATTTATAGCAGTGGGTTCATCGACACATACCTGACTTGATGAACAGTCGACATTAGCCATAAAGGCTGAATGGAGAGAAGACGAAGAATAAGCAGCTTGATCCACCAAGATAGATCTTCTTTGAGTTCCTGCTTCAGCTTCCTCCAAAAGTTCATCAATATCTGCATCGATTGATGCATTGATGTCTCACCCACATGATCATCGCCTGAACTTGAGGATTCTTCATCTGAACTCCTGCTATATCTCGAAGAGTCTTCATCCTCAGAAGATTCACCACCATTGGCGGAAGATTCTCCACCACTGGTGTGAACTAAATCCTTAACCACTTCAGCAAAACATGCTGTTCCATCTGGAGCATCACTACTCAACTGGATTGACCAGTCACAACCTTCATCTATTTGAACCACAAGTGCCCGGTTGGCATTTGATGTTCCAGCTTGGCTCTGGTTGTTGACAGGTATTAATGTACGCTCATTGTTCCTGTTCTGGTTCTGCTGGTTGCCTTGGTTTCTGAAGGGATTCTGGTTCCCATGTTGTGCTGGCTTTGTGCATTCCCTTTTAAAGTGACCCCGTTCACCACAATTGAAGCACTTTACTGCCTGTTTATCGAACCCATACTTGGTGTCTTTCTTACTCTCCAAGCTGGTTCTGCCAGTACTTTCCATGAAATCCTTTGCCCTTCTTACAACACTAGCAAAGGCCCACTTGATATCCATCAAGTCCATCTCTTCCTTGTCAATCTGCCGATAGTCTTCTTGTGTCAGATTAATGTTGCCAATCTGACCTTCCACTAACCCACAGTACGCGCTCACTATAGTTTTAAGCAGCTCCATGTGTTCCCTTGCTACTTCTACACTGACCTTAGAGAAGCTTGAAGTGTCGAGCTGTACTGTATTTGGTTTTGATCGCTGACCAGCAGATGATGTCCCTCCATAACACGCTTGTTGTTGAGCAGGAGGAGGAGGAGGTGGTTGTATTGGATTTCCATACATGTCTGTGGTTGGAGCTGGCTTAACAGGAACTTGTACTGGATTGCCATACATATCTGTGCTTGTGACAAACGCCGTTTGAAGTGGAGCATGTGGACCGGTTCTTGCAGACGAAGAATTGGAAGTTCCATAATACATTTCTGGATTTTGTGGCACTGGAACTCTTTTTGCCTTTAATGTTTCCTCCTGATCCTTGTTTTCTAAAAGTTGCACGTAGTCGTTGATGTTTGTAGTTCTCAAAACTCCGTTATACTTCAAGATTTCCAAGAAACTATTCCATTGGGGAGGCAATGCATCAACAAACTTCTTCACCACCTCTACTGTAGTTGTCGCTACTCCAAAATTGTTCAACTCTGTAAGCAAGTGATAAAACCGGCTTGTCATGTCTCCCAAAGACTCCTTATCCATGCACGTGAAACCGTCAAATTCTTTCTTGAGAAGATCATGACGCAATGGGCGTGTTGCTTCATTCCCTACTCCTCTGGTTTTCAACCCGTCCCACAACTTCTTCATTGTCTTGAAGCTGACAAACTGGTGGTAGATATCTTTGCTTAACGCCTGAGTGAGAATGGCGTATGCTTTCTTTTCTAGATCATACGTTTTCTTTTGATCTTCAGGAAGATCAGCAAACGTAGCAGTATCTGAAGCAGCAACCTCTATAGCTTGATCGAAATCTGTAGTGAAACGTATCCACAGTTCGGTATTTTGACCAAGAACGTATGTACGAAATCTATCAACCTAACCCGGATACTCGTTTAAGTGCATCAACTTTGGAGGTCGATTCAAACTTCCGGTTTCGCTTTCGCTCAATAAGATACTTTGAATGCTCGGAGTTTGATTTGATACTAATGCCCATTGACCTGTCGATATGGCATTTGCTTGCGAAGATGTGGACACCGGAGATTCGGCCCATGAAGGAGATAGACTTGTATTTGTGTACTTTCCACTATCTGGAGCCGGTGTACCCCACCATGAGGGGGTTGAACCTGTACTTGTGTATTTTCCACTATCTGGAGCCGGAGTTCCCCACCAACTCGGATTCATGTTTGATAAGAAAAATGAATTCTATATGAATATCCCGAATGATAACAGCCAGCCGAATGATCCAAGCTCGAAAGACAAGACAAACACAAACCTGTTAAACCTTAACAGACTAAGATCGAAGGATCAAGACTTGTTCGAAGGATCAACAGTGTTCGAAAGATCACTGTTGAATTTCGAACAATGATTTCGAAAGATTCACAATTGAAAGATCCTTATCTTTCGAATATATATCCTTCGAAAAGATTCCCTGGATCGAAGGATAAGTCTCAGACTTCGAAGGATGTTCGAAGGATGATTATCTATCGAAACTTCCTGTGATCGAAAGATGATCTTTCGACTTCTAAGGATATCCTTCGATCTCTACTGACACAGTTGACAAAAAGGTGACAGGTTGGTGAAAAGGTGATTGGTTGGTAGAAACTTTCGGCAGAAAGGTATGTTCAGACCATACCTTTTCACCAAAACCAATTTGACCAATAAAATATACTAAAAATGGAAAGATCTTATCCAGAAACCGGTCACCGGAGTAAGCCGGAATTTTGCCCGGAAATCACCAAGTTTCTTAAAAACAAGTTTTTAAGTTACCCAACCCGTCCATTAACACACCCGGTTAGTTTAGAACACGTTTTTACGTCAAGAAATGCGAGAAAAACACTAAAAACGGGTGCTAAACCATGTGTCCAAACACTCCAAAGTCTTGTAGAAACTCGGTTTTAACAAGGAAAAGAGCCTTAGCTCTGATACCACTTGTAGGTCCCTCGGAGGATGAGGTCAAACCTTAACCTTGTTATGTTAACACACTAGCAAGTGCGGAATCCAAGCTAGAGTGCAAACCGAGATGAAACAAGCACAAACACAAGACACACAATATTCACCGATTAACACTACTTGTATTAATACGTATGAAAGGTTCGGTTACAAGCTCAATGTTTACAAATCTGTTTTGCAAACTCTCTCACAGTGTGTGTGTGTTCTATCACTCTTGTCTGTCTTACTTGTCTCTAAATGAAGTGAACACATTACATGGGTATATATACCCAACACAGATCGTCTGGTCGAAGGATCAGATAGGCTGATCGAAGGATCAGATAGATGATCGAAAGATCATCTATCGATCTGAAACCTATCGAAGGATCCACATAAACACCTCGAATGATGATATCCTTCGAGGTCCATCAACATCCATCGAAGGCTTATCCTTCGATGAGTCATCCTTCGACAACTCATCCTTCGACACAAACAAATTACAATCAGGTTCTAACTGTTTGGCCAAGTCAAACCAGGAGGATGGTAGACTTGGTCAAACTTACAAGACTAACAAAGGACATCGTTTTATATCATGACAAAATACAGACAAAGTACAGACACAAGTGCACCAACATCTTTTTATGTGTATGTCAGAAAGAAATCATTGTTTGTATTTAGACCATGGGGTATGGTTTGGATAGTCCCCAAAGGGACCATCCGCCACGTAAGCGCCAACTCAGCAATGGTGAAGGACCATCCCCTTGGGGACTACCCAAGGGTGTGGAAGACTACCCACATAATATAATATATAATATATAATAAAGAGGAGAGAGAGAAGTCAGAAGGGAGAGAGGGAGGGGGGCCACCATTTTGCATCGTCGCCTCCGTCTTGCAGACGCCGGGAGTGACGCGACGCAGCCCAGGGGGCGGTGTGGGACGCCGAGGACGAGCCGAGACGGGGGGAGATGACCCCCATACCGCACAGTCTTTAGTGTTACTAAACACATATGTCAGGAATCACTTTTTTATTCACTTATTACGTTAAAGGTCGGTTAATCATGAGGTATATGATGTGGGTTCGTGTTCAAAATTGAATCTTCAATGGTTGAACACCATTAATGCTCAGAGAACTTATGGAAAAGATTCCGAAAGTTAGTTAATAGGATTGAGTAAAGAAGTTAGAGAGAGAAAGTTATTATTGATTTCTGAATGTCGTCTTACAATACAAGTTCTCCTATTTATACAACAGATCTTTGACTATTTGACTTTCTAACCAACTAATAACCAATTAACAAATCACCATTACTTGACAACTAACTATAGTAAACTTTGATACACATCAGTATATGTGTACTCACTCCTGTATATAACCTTCTCGTCATGTGTCATCACTAAAACGTATGGTTTCCATGAATTCAATGCATACTAGAATCTAAGTCGTGTTAATTTTCCATGTAATTTCCACATATTAGGCTCTATTTGATGCATGAAGTTTTTCCCAAATTTATTATTGATTTATATATATGAGAGATGATCCGAGAATATTAATTCTGCACATTAACAAGATCAATCATAAGTGGTGTTGTTGTCCAACACTATCAACTTACCAAAAAGGATGAAAGCATGAATAGTACCCTAAAAATACTATTTAGGTATTTTTCTCTGTATATATAATATTTCATTTTCAATAAGTGAAACTGTGCAGCATATTAAAAATCCAGAATTAGACAGGGGGGGGGGGTTGGGTTTCAAGGAGATAGCATAATCTAGAGTTAATTGTGCACCATATTAAACTAACATGTGTGTTTGTTATTTTTGAAGGTTCAGGACTTCATTTTCCTTCCAAAATGTTAACTTTTGTTATCGGTTTTTTTAATAAGGATCTCCCCCACATGAGTAGCGCAGAAATAGAGGGAAACTTTTTAAAGGAAAAAAAAAATAGGGAGGAGCCGGACTCGATACATATAAAATTTTAAGCGAAAAGGCAGGGAGGGCCGGGGCCACCACACACTAAGCTCCGCCCGTGCCCCACGTGTCTTTCTTACCATAATGCGTTGTATGTTCTTAAAGCACAAGTGAGCTTGTAGGAGACATCATTATGTTTAAACAAATGCATCATGATATGAAGTGATCTCCAAATATGAATGGAATATAAATCATATGTTATTTACAAGATTGAAAGGAATAAATGCAAATATCTTTTAATGATTTTGTTTATTAATCAAGTTCACATCCAAGATGATCACAGACATATTAATTAAATATCCAAATCTGATATGGATGGATCTCTAAAATGTGAACTATTTTTATATATGCAATCCATTTACATCCAATGATGATATACATATATAATATTATATTACTAAAGGTTTAAATGGCTTTTATCTGTTTTTTTCCACTGTATTTTGATTCCATATTCTTGTATTCCATGTATATTTGCTTTTTATCCTCAACACTTGTATTTTCCTTTCCTAAAGTTTGTTTGAATATAAAGAACGTGTTCCTCACATAAATAGAATATATTAGTTTCAAAGAACATAATATTATGGAATTAATTTCCCTCCGTCTGAATTGAATATATTACTTGTATTTTCCTTTCCTAAAGTTTGTTTGAATATAAAGAACGTGTTCCTCACATAAATAGAATATATTAGTTTCAAAGAACATAATATTATGGAATTAATTTCCTTTCCTAAAGTTTGCTAGCACAATTATGATTCCACATCCCAACCAAAACAATAAAGTTTCATAAAACAACTAATAATTTAGAACTTAAAGAATATCTTCAACATGAGGCACCTCCATTTGGTTTTCTATATATAAGGTCACATGTTCTCTTGTATGATCACCATAACCAACAGCAAGAAGATAAAAGAACTACTAGTTCTTATTAGAAGTTCATAAACATAATTCGTATTTTATGTATTTAAAACTTAGGATATGTTTACTTAATATGTATATGTGTATAACGATATGATCGAAGGGGTGTGACGGATGGCTGGTATCGGTTCAAATGGCAGTTATTCCCGCCATATTTCAACCGCCATCTCAACCGTTTTCTCTTCTCATTGTATATATGTTATTGCCGGGAACTTCACTCGGTACCAAGACAATTATTCATTCAATTGTCCTTTCATATTCTTAATCACTCACCATTGCCAACATATTGTCAATCATTGTCGATATGGAACCATGTCAAGATGATGTTACCGCTGCGAATCCGTTTAGGGTCCAACAATGTGGTATCAGAGCGCCAAGTTATTCTGATCCCAGGACATCTTCCAACATTACCGTGTCAACACTGTGCAGACGAGAGACGGGAACGGAAGTGGCTGATGAAGCGATGTTACTATTGTAATATTCCAGGCCACCAAATTTCCAACTGCAAAAGGAAAGAAGAGGATGAAGAATCTCAGTTGATACGTATCGCCATAGACACCGGTGTGAAACAACAATATGATGATGAAGATGATGACTACAGAAAGGGTCAGAAAACAGAGTATCTCGTAGTCGGAACAGACGGAGGTTTGTGGTCGGAAATGTGTGTACCCCTAAACAATAACACAAGCATGAAATTTGGATTAACGAAAGAAGAAGAGATGGGTATTGCAGAAAAACAGAAGATGATGAACAAGGAAACATAATTTATGATGTTCAAAACAAAATACTTGAATGAATATTTCGAAAAACTGGAAATATCATCCAACGAACCAGATTGGAACCTGATGATACTTCAAACAATGAAATTCAAGGATTTTTTAGACTGTAAACCATTACTCAACATGATGGATGATGATGAATATGTGGGAAAATACAAGTTTATTCTACAAATGAAGTTCGAAGAGATGGTGGAGTGGTTCATAACGAAGAAATTGGGGGTAACAACAAGGCCCATTCCGGCTTATGCCTCAAACAACCGAAGAATATGTCTGTTAGATATGTATCTAATAATAGAACCAGAAGGAGGGCATCGACATGTAACGGAGAATAATCTTTGGCCAATGATAGCTAAAGAAATGGGGTTCGAGTATAGTGACGGTGAATTAATGTGTCTGGTATACGCAATGTATTTAGATGTTCTTGTCTATTATTACAAGTTCAAAACCATTGAGTCACATGTGCATGACAAAGAAGTGACAGAAGAAAAGACAGTGCTGGGAAGAAAAGGAGACCCGAGAGGAAGCCGGAGTGAGGGGGACGCTGTTGAGCAAGATGTAGGTCAAGATGAAAGGGAGAAAGCCAATCACGAGGTTGCTGAAGATTCGTCGGAACACTACGCACTGTTTACCAACAATGGATGGCACGAAAGCAAGAGGATGCATGTAAGAAGAAGAAAGTTGATTTCAACAGAGCACGAGCAGCAATGGATGATGCTAATGAGAGTGTTCTTAAATGCTCCCGTAAACACGATTATGTTTAGGGGAGAGTATTAGAAGTTCATAAACATAATTCGTATTTTATGTATTTAAAACTTAGGATATGTTTACTTGATATGTATATGTGTATAACAATATGATCGAAGGTGTGTGACGGATAGCTGGTATCGGTTCAAATGGCAGTTATTCCCGCCATATTTCAACCGCCATCTCAACTCAACTGTTTTCTCTTCTCAATGTATATATGTCTATTGCCGGGAACTTCACTCGGTACCAAGACAATTATTTATTCAATTGTCCTTTCATATTCTTAATCACTCACCATTGCCAACATATTGTCAATCATTGTCGATATGGAACCATGTCAAGATGATGTTACCGCTGCAAATCCGTTTAGGGTCCAACAGTTCTTCCATATCAGTTTTATAATCATCAGTTAGTTTAGTAAAATTTACAAACAAAACGTGTAACACTATCCACATGCTCCTCGTGGATTCGACACCCAACTTACCCTGTCTATAGGTAAAGTTAAGTTATATTTTTTTAGTGGCCCACGACAGCCTCATCAACAGGGAATAGGTGTTTATATCAATCTTATAAGAACCTACACAATGTCCAATTTCACACGTATTCTTTTCGAATTGTGTTTGCTCAGTCCATATATTGGAAGCAGTTTCCGTAGTATAAAGAATATCTTCACCAATCTCCCGTGAAAATAAAGAAATCAAAAGTACCAAATAGTCAAATAGTCATGAAGACAAAGATCGATGAATGAATTTGACTTGAATTGATTTGAACACGAACATAATGAACGAATCGATAAATGATGAATAAGATAACTGATTCAATACTGAAGTTGTGAAGAATGTACCGAAAACATAGTGATTCAGTTGAAATCAAAATGAGGATCGATTGAAAAACAATTGAATGAAGATGAAGTCCAATTGAGTTAAATCAAATGAACAGTTGATTGAAATACGATTGAGAATCACCAAAACAAATAATCTAATAATCAATCTGATGAGAAATTGAGCATGTAATAAGATGAAAATTAGAACCGTGAACCGATGACTGATTGAGTAGAATCAAACACAATCTTCTCTGATACCAAGTAAACCGAGACAAGTAAATCAAACACAATATATATTATAAAATAAAAAACCTAAAAACTTATTAGCCAATAGTACAAAATAAAATAAACCTAGCCCAATATAGGTGTGCTTGATAGGGAAAAGAGTAGAGGTGAAGGATGGTATTCAGGCCGCACGAAGAGCGAGAGGTAATTAGAGTAGTTTTCATTTAGTGATGTTTTAAATTAGAATGGGTAAGAGGACCACTGAAACGTTTGGATGTATTATTTTAGTGAATGAAACACTGTTAACTTTGACAGAACTCCATTAAAAAGGCTACCAAACAGCCCCTTATTGACCCAATACCTAAAATTTGAAACCTTCAAACTTATTGACAATATTGAGTTATAAAGCCTAACTCAAATATAAAATGCCCAATATTGTTCCATTAAGTTAATATGTAATAACAACACTAATAAAATAAAAAGTTTATATAATTTAATTCATTTGAGCCAGATGGCCTTTTTTCCAGCTCATAGGATACTTGAATCCTTGGGACCAGCCCTGCCTACAATGGTCATCACCATATTGATGTTGATACCTTGGAACCCGATTATTGATCATGCAATCATGCAGTTCACTAAGCTGGCTCCGTGGGTGAACCACCGTGAGTGTACCCGACACATTCTAGATCCAATGCGTTAGGATATTGTGTGTTGAATCGAACAGAAACACCTGGTTTGTAACCATATCTCCTTGGTTATAAATTTACGGGCTTGTCCAAATTAGTTCCTTTAATATATTCACAGAGCCGTTAAAAAAATATATTCACAGAACTTGCATTGGAGATACATTAAATCATAAAGAAAACTAGGTATTCTTACGTGCGCGTTGTGCACAGGACCGCTGACAAGAATAAAAAGAAAGTGTAAAGAACAAAAACAAACACTAAAAGATAACCCAAAGAAAATCAACCAAAAAAGTTGTATGGTAATGATATTGTTTGTATGAAACCTTTAGTCAGAGATTTGCAAATGGTACTGGGTGCCGGTACCGAACTTCCCGAACCAAAAGATCCTAATTACCAATTTGGTACCGACTTTTGCCATTCTTGGTACCAGTTCGCTACCGGTTTTACCTACATATACCGTAAGTGGTATTTCGATACCATTACCGATTCGGTATTGGTTGGAACCGAGTTCATCCCTACCCCTAAACTAAAAAAACGAAACCATTAAAAGTTGAAGAAAATTAACAAAAAAAAGTTGTACGATACCGTTGTTGTTTATACGGTACCCGTGATCAGGGATGAGGAAATGGTATCGGGCAGTAGCACTAAATTTCCCGAACTAAAAGATTTTCAACGTCAATTCGGTACCGACTTTTAGCGTTTTCTGTGTACATGTGTACAGGCTGGTGCCGGTTTTACCTTCATGTACCGATACCGAACAGGACCATACCAATATTTTTCGATACTAGTACGAGTTCTATACCGATTGACACCAAGCTTATCACAACCCGTGATACTAAAAAAATTATTAAAGTTAAAAAGTAAAGAAAACAATTATTATTATTATAATATTAATATAATAAAATAATTAAAAAAACTATATATAATATAAAAATAAC
The DNA here is from genome assembly GCF_002127325.2 of Helianthus annuus. Classification (NCBI taxonomy): domain Eukaryota; kingdom Viridiplantae; phylum Streptophyta; class Magnoliopsida; order Asterales; family Asteraceae; genus Helianthus; species Helianthus annuus. The sequence continues at coordinate 5,991,671 of NC_035449.2, forward strand.
AAACGTATTAAAAAACGATATATTATTATATATATATATTAAACCCATTAAGTCTAACCGCTTTGCAAATCAATATTAATCGTCGGATCATGCTGAGATGAAATCTCAGCGGTTTAAACTCCCAAAAATAACTGCTCAAATGGCGGTTCCCGGAGGTTATGGTCGGTTTTTGCAGCTGGTGGTTACCTCCACCTTTTGCTGCCTACTATCTCCACTCCACGACTCAACCGCCTAAAATATAACCTTCTAGAAGCAACGGTTCAGGGCAGTTTTACGATCTCTCTCCAAAAATCATGCGATTTCAGGCGGTTTCCGTCCTCCCCACCCACGTTTCCCGCTTTCTCCTCCCCAACCGCCCCAGGTCACCCACAATAAATTCTCCCCTACCCAGCATCATCAAGGCCTCGCTCTTTCCTATTTTGCATCGGTTACCAAGGGTTTCTTTATTTCTTTGGATCTCCTTCCACACATCGCGGCTCTCTATGCCATACATACACAAATCAACCTTCTCTGATCTCTTATTGTTTCTCCCCCACTGCAATTGAAGAAGAATTTGTGAACCACATCATAACAGAGCATATTTGAGGTTCGTCTTAGGGCTTTCCCCCTTAATTCACGTCTTCTTTATCACTAAAGCCGTCAGATTGTTCATTGCTTCTCAAACCAAAATCATATTGTGATTTGGATTTGCAATGAATTTTTTACTAATTCTATTTTCCCTTTACAGATTCAGGGGAAGAGATTCCAGTGTACCACAATTAATTAGACTGGTGAGTACAAACTGTCTTCTAAACGGTGGAATTCATCTTCTTCTCTAATGGCTAATCAGGTTGATTTCTTTTACTAATTTTGATTGGGGTTTTATTGTGTTAGTGATATATTGACTTTTTTCTGATATGGAGATTGGATATAATGGAATGGGTGGGTTCCTATTAAGGTATAATTATGTGGTGTGGAGACTTGTCTTAAATAGGTTGAAAACTGCTGTGAATTTGGTCCAAGAAACATTAATATTCCAGACATAAGGTGCAAGGTATGTAATGAAGAAGACGAGTCGGCATCACATCTGTTTGTGGCATGCAATTTTGCTCATAAGGTTTGGGATTTTGTAGTGGGTAGGTGCCCGCTTGGACTCCTTTATATCCTTGAACTAAAAGATTTGGTGGTCGTCCAGAATTCATATTGTCACTCGGCGAAGTGGAAGAAACTCATCTTGTCGATTTTTCAGGTGACTATTTGGGTGTTGTGGAAAAATCAGAACAAGGAAGTTTTAAACAATAAGCTGGCGAATATCGGTAGAATTAAGGAGGAGATCGAGATTTATAGTTATCTTTGGATAAAGCATAGGGAAAAGTGTGGGTCGCTTTCGTGGATAGAATGGTGTAATTTTGATTTAATAGCAATTGGTGTATAACTCTGTTTCGATCTGATATATTTGGTGGCTGTAATCATGTCGGCTAAACGTTTTATTGGCCCGCTATTAGCATTTTAATAAAGTCTTTGTTGGCCGTTCAAAAAACGAGTTTTACATTATACTATATATTTTTAATTATTTATATATTTTGAGGTTGACAGTAGTCTATCTCATTTATTGATAATAGAAATAAGATAAAGAATATACATGGATTGAAAGAACAAATATAAATTCTGATGATGAATTTACTGAATCACTCCCTAAAAACATATATTATATCTGATGTTTTCATTTTTATTATTCTCTTTTTTTTTCATTTTTTTATGTGCTACAGATGCTATGCTGCAAAACCACATACAAGAGGGCATTCATGTGAATTTTGGGTCTTCTTTGGTGGGATGCATCTATAGGAAAAACAATTACTACTTTTATCAGATTCTTTACAGTGATTAAGTCACAATTATGTCGAGCACCAATGGTGAAGTGATTCGATGCAAAGGTAAGTGTTTTCTACTTTTCTTCAATCTTTCAAGTCTTTTTATAACCTGATCATGGATGTAAACATGTAAGTTTAACTGATGTAACAGCCGCGTGGCATGGGAAGCCGGAAAGCCGCTGGTGATCGAAGAAGTGGAAGTGGCGCCACCGCAGAAAATGGAAGTCCGAATTAAGATCCTCTTCACTTCCCTTTGCCACACTGATGTTTACTTCTGGGAAGCCAAAGTAAGCATTTTAAATTCAAACAACTTTAGTTATTATTACTATTTTTAGATCAAATATGTAATCTTGAATCTTTAATTACTGCAGGGGCAAAATCCTGTATTTCCAAGAATTTTAGGACATGAAGCTAGACGGTATGTTCCATTGTTGTATCAAAGTCAATAGGGTTTGTATTTTTTATTATTTTGAAACACATAACCTGATTGATTTGATTAATATGAACACAGGGTTGTGGAGAGTGTTGGGGAAGGAGTGAATGATCACCGGAGAGTTCAAAGAGTGTGCTCACTGTAAGTCCGAAGGGAGCAATATGTGTGTGTGTGCGTGCGCGTGTGTATAACATGGTTGCAAAAGTCGCTAGACGCTCCCTAGTCGGTCGACAAGGGAGTTGAGAGTACTCGGTTTAGGCGGAGAGTACACGGGGAGTACTCGGATATGTTAAATTATAAAGAAATTTAGTTTTTGGAAATTAAATATATGTAAAATAACATAAATTTACTAATATTTATAACAAAATACGTGAAGATGATATCCAGTCGTTAATATTATAGGCATATAAATTATATGTTATTTTATTTTAAGTCAAACTCGGTCTGAATTGACCTACTAGATCCGATTTTGCCGATGTTGACCATGTTTGATCGATTCCGAGTAATTAGGCGGAGTTGAAGAAAGTCGCCTCGGCAGCTTACCTTGTAGCGACTACTCGGAGAGTACAAGGCCTGGGAGACCTTGTTTTACAACGATGGTGTATAATGAATAAAATAGCGTTACCAGCCAAAACGCTATAGATTGCTTTTTGTATGGAAGGTAAAAAAATATACTTGACTGGGTTCCGACTACACATCATAGTTTATATGAATACTCATATACTACTTTAATAGTATGTATTGGCTTTTGAATTGATAGTCTGTTGTATTGATATAGAATGAGTATGAGAAGGGGAAAACTCCATAGGATGGGGTAAGCATGATTTGTGCTTATTTACAAGTGAAATAGATGCTTTAAAGACGTTATCTTTTTCTTTGGGTTCCTTTAATAAAATTATCCTCACAAGTTAGTTGTCAGTGATGTTTTTTCTCAACCTACACACAATTCATATTTCCATATTCAGTTTTCAAATGGTTTGAATTGGTTTCAAAGAGACGATACCACATCCGTGATTAAACCTAGAGAATGGTATCATATAACATTTATTTTTATGTTTTTTAAATTTGTTTGTTGTGTTGATACTTTTGTAGCACAGTCAAGCATATATGGAATGAGAGAGTTACATTTGGAAGTTTACGTGAAGCTCAATAAAATGGGATATAAGGTACCATATATAGTTTTAGACTTGGTTGGAATTCATTTTGTTAATCAAGGAGCACTTTTATATTTATCTATCAACATATTCGAAGGAGCAATGTTTTTATTAATCTACCCATGTTGATTTTTAGGAAGTATTTGTTATATACAAGCATTGAACGTGTGTTGATTGTTGATGAGTGCTTACATCTTTGTACTTCATCAATATAGTTTCACCAACACATAAAAGTTGAAGTCTTTGTTTTTCATTTTATAATTCGAAGCAAATTGTTGTCTTACGTTTTTATTTTCATACTTGTGCAATATGTCGCTAGGAAATCCAGTTTCGGAGTATGCTACAATTTTAAACTCAAGGGTTAATATGTTGTTACTCTTTGTTTGCATACCATCTTTACTCTTAAGAGTCCAGGTCATTGCTCTCCATGAACCCGTTTAAAAAAATTAAAAAAAGAAAAACAATTATATAAAATTGGTTTTGGTTAAAAAGTGGTTTTCCGAATAAAAATACCAACTTGATTTAGAAATTTCTTTGTTGAAAAATAATCTTTACACATGTTCACCATCTCACCGAGAAATCATAAAAATTTTGAATGTTTGTTGTGTTTTCCACAAGTAACTGGGAGGGTTGATGTTTGTATGGCAGATGAAACCGTTAACTACCTCAACCGACGTGATGTACACAGAGCCTTGCATGCGCACTTGGTTGGGGTTTGAAAATGGGAAATGAAGAAGACAAGTCCGTTAATGCATTAAAAGTTGTTTGGTATTTAGAAGAACATAATGCAAGAACATATATAATTCGATGGAATTGAAATTTGAGAATTTTCTTAAATTCGTGATACTTAGCGAGATTCTTTTATGTAAATGTTGGATCTGAGTTTGATTCTGATTGTATTTTGTGTTTGTAATTAAAATGAAAGTGGATGAGTGTGCAGCGGAATTATGATGAAAACAAACTTTGCATACAATCAAACGAGAGTAATACTTTGATCAAACATCTTTACACAATGAATCGGAAGATTGAATTTATTTCAATAACGATTACAATGATTGATGAATGAATGCAAACTCCCCCTCAGCCAGAGCTCAGTTGTTTGTTCGTACAAAGAAGACGATGATGCAAAAGAGCTAATAGAACAGTACAAAGTACTGATCTATTTATAGGCACTTGCAAACCACTGAGCATCTTTAGCTGACGTCACCATGAAAGTGACATCTAACCTCCTAACAAACTCTAACCTCTGATCTAAACAACCACTGCTATGTTAACTTCTGCTATTACAATACATTACAAAACAGACTATTGATCAGCTGCTGTAACCTTCCACTGCTGTGAACCCAGCAGTACTTGTCCAGATCAGCAGTGCTTGACTCAAAGCAGTAGATTGAATCATCAGGACTTTAGTCTTTCATCAGGTCTTTACTTGAGCAACAGTTGTAGGTCAGCATTTTGCAAGATCAGCAGATAGGAGGTCAGCAGATGTTGAAATCACTTTCAAGGGGAGAGATTTGTATGTAATCATCTGCTTATTCTGGATCCACTGCTCTGATCCAGTTTTGGCTTTGATTATCTGTTTCTCTGATAGGGTTCAATCCCAACAATCTCCCACTGGAACAGATAATGCCAAAACTCTTCATTATTGTGGACATTTATTGCCTCATCAACAGTTCCCTTATCTGTCCTTTAAATTGTAGTTCAAAGTCAAGGGCATCTGTGTCTTCATCATCCCTGCTAAGTGGAAGATCAAGGAGATCCTGCAAATCTTCAAGATTCAGGCCAAGAGCTTGTTCCCTTGATATTTTCTCCACTTCTCCACCAGACCTGAGCAAAGTCAATACGCAGGTCTGTTTGTCAGTTTCCCACTTTTGTATTTTTGTGCCTGGTGGGTTTCTTGGGAGATGTTTATTTGCAGAGTATTTGGTGAGGCTGGCCTATTCATAACTGGCTGACCAGTATTTACAGTTTGATCCAAACCAAGAGTTTCTATGATCATTTTCTTTATGCCTTCTTTTACAAGGTCATCTCCTTTTATCATCTCTTGGATGGTTTCAGCTCCCAACTGTTTGTGTGTCCTTCTTTTATAGATGGCAGCAACAGTTGGAGCAGTGTCTCTCCTGATTTGCAGCTTTGATGGTCTTTTTGAAACCTCTGCTTCAGGATAGTCAGGCCTTTGAGGAACTTTTGGATCTTTCTTTCTTAATTCCTCCAACCTTTTGTAGGTGATCCTGACCACATCTTCTTTCCATCTAGCAATTTGTCTTTTGTTTCCATATTCAGCAGTAACCAGTTCTTCTTTCATTCTTTTCAGTTCTACCTGTTTGTCAGGTACATTCTTTCTAAACTTTGCCCAGTCAGGAGGAGTGTGAGTGACTTTCCTTTTTATCATGTCTTGAATTCTTGCTGCTTCATTTTCAAGCTCAGGAACAGTCCACTCTTTGTACATGTATCTCTCTCCTTTCTACTTCTTGTGAACCATGATGCTTTCAATGTAGTCTTTCTTCAAAGTTTCAGCTGCTCTTTCTGAACTTTGTTGACTGACATTTTTGGCAAATTGTTCTAGGGAACTGACTTGTGTGAGCAGATATTGATAGTTTCTAGAAATTTCTTTGTCAGAATTCCCTTGTGTGCTTATTTTTGAGATATCCTCTGCTTGCTTGGCCTTGATCTTCAAATATTCATCAACATTTTTAGGCCAGGGATATCCTCTTATTGATGGCAAACTCCTTTTGGCAGGGTCATCCTCATAGTAAAAAGATTTTATTTCTTCTCTAACAGCTGCTAGTTCAAGAGGAAACTGAACACCTGCAGGAGGTAAAGGCTTGTGCATTCGAACTGAAGAGAGAGTAACTGGTTTTGATATTGTGACAAGAGCTAAAGATTTTGAAGATGTTTGAGATGGTGAAGTGTCTTCATCTTTGAGAATTAGCCTTCTCCTCTTTGTTTGAGGAGGGGCTGATGATGTTTTGGATGGAACAGTGGTGGTGGATGTAGTGGCAGTGATTTGTGATTGACTAACAGTTGTTGAAACAACTGGTGTTCCAACCACTGTTGTCTTTACAGCAGATGTTGTAACAACTGTTGTCTTCTGCTTTTTGGCAGGAGGTGATTTTGTTTTTGGTGGTGATGGTGATAAGGCAGTGGATGTAGTGTGTGTTGAAGTGGTGTGTGTTGAAGTGGGAGCAGATGTTGAAACCACTGAAGTACCAACAGTAGTGGGTACAACAGAAGTTACAACAGCTGTTTTAGGTGGTGGTTTTGGAACAGACTTTGAACATCTGGTTGGAATGGATTTGGGTAGCCTTACTCTTCTTGTAGGCTTCTTCTTTTCATCAACAAGATTTTCATCATCTTTTGACCCTGAAGTACCCTGATCCGGATAATTCACCCAGGCTTTCCTTTTGGCCTCTCTATCCCTTTTTACACTTGCAACTGCTTCTGCCAGTGCATTTGTGGTCACATCAATTTTCTTGCTTCCATCTGGCAGAGGGATCTGTTTGGTCATGTTTGCATTTTCTGGTTCAATGTAGAGACCATCCTCTATTCCCTTCTTTTTCCACTCCTGAATTTTCTCCCCCTTTTTGGCATTATCTGGGGGAAGTTGATTAATGAAGAGAACTGTTGGAGGAGCAGTGCCAGTGGTGTGCAGGATCTGAGTTTTGAGAGCCTTTAGATCAGCCTGAGTGTTCTTGAACCTTGACTCCATTGCATTTCTCAGCTGTTGAACATGTTTTTCATGTTGCTAATCTGCTATTTGTGCTTGATGATGGAGAAAAGGTTGAAAGAGATTCCAGAGCTCATTTGTACGTAGCAGGTGCCTGTTGTGGAGCAGGTGCTTGAGGTGGAACAGCAGTGGATTGCATCTTTTGAGTTTTCAACACCTGCTGTAGCATGTTTTTAAGATCTGCAACAGATGTATCCAACTTTTCAATTCGTTCCGTCAAATCCTGATATTTTAAATCATCACCCAATTTAATGGGATCATCTGATTTCCCACCAACAGTGGTTTTATCAGTGGTAGAGGTAGGGAGTATACTCCAAACATTAACCACTGATGCCCCTTTTTCTTGGTACTGGGGTCTTCTCCCTTCAACACTTGACAACCTTTTGATGTTGCCAGTAGGATAAATAAATCCACTGGTGGTTGGCAGAGGTGCTATAAAAGGAATTGCCTCCAAGGAAGTCTTATTGATGTAACCACTGTCCAACTGTAAACCAGTGGGTTCAACAGTTGTAGTGGCTGCTTCACTTGGATGACCACCAAGAGTTACTTGTAACTCAAGGGGTGTAACCTCCTCAGGTTGTGTTGGTGGGTTAGCAAGGAATGATACATCAGGATCAGTCAGTTGTTGAGGCATATTCTCATTAACAGGTGATTGAGAAGGACTGAGTAATGCCTGGTTCAAATCTATTGCATCCAACAAAAGTTGTGTTTTTGGTGGAATTGTGGATGTGAGGTGGGGTGTAGAAAGAGAATTTGCCTCAGGCATTTGGCTGTAGATGATGGAAACGAGTGTTTCCAGAGCATCATAATGTGGTGGCCCTATGTGTACAACCTGTTCTTTTTGTGAAGAAGCAGGAGGAGTTTTGGTTATGGGTTGAGATATTTGTACCAACTGCTGTGAGGAAGTAGCAGCAGTGCTTTCTTGTGACATTTGTGTTGTCACAGGCAGTAGCTCTGGTATCTCATCCTCCAGAGTTACGGTTTTGATTGGTTTGGGGGGTTTTTTATTTTTCTTTTTGTTTGGCTTTTTGGGATTTGTAGGTGTGGGTTTCAAAACAGTTGGTCTGCTGCATTGATCACCTTGAGCAGTGGGCTCAACAGCAGATACCTGAGGAGCAGTGGTAGCTGCTAAATTCAGCTCAGGCACCTCTGCTTGTGTTTTGCAAGGTGCTAACATTCTTGAAAAAGTTTCAGTTGTTAAGCTGTTTATTTGAGTAGACTCACCTTGATTTATTGCAGCTAAATCATTCTTACTGAATTTCTTTTCAAAATAGTAACTTAAAAACCTTGGAAATAGTAAGAATGACTTTGTTTCAACATTATTAACCAAATCTTTATAGATTTCCCGAGAGTAGTTAAAATTTTCTTCTTGAAGAATTGCATATCCCAGATTTTGAATCTTTAAAGGGATTTCATTGAAAGAAGTGGTCTTGTTTGAAACACATAGTAGGAGGGTATGAAATAAAAATCTGGTTGCAGAAGGAAAATAACCTTTTTGTAAGGTAAGTTTCTTCATCATTGTGGCTTCATACCCTCTTTCAATGAAGTCAGTTTGTAACTCGTTTTTAGTGAAAGAAGTTTTACCTTTCTGATCATCGAGTTGAAAGACCTCTGAAACGGATTGTGGCGTGATTTGGATCGCTTTACCCTTTATAGAAGAGTGTATGGTGGTTGCAGTGTCTCCTTGTTTTTCAAGGGTTGCATTCTTCCAGAACTCCCTTTGGGTCTCCAAATAGATTGCTGGATCGGCGGTGAACAAAGTTTTGTACTTTAATTTTGCCATGGTGTTAATGATGGAATCGAAAACATTTGTGGTTCCTGGTTTTGTGAGAAGACCCAGGAGATTGTGAGATGATTTTTATGGGATTTCAGTGGAGATTGCCTTTTGAGAGGCTGTTTTCGATGATGATTTGGATGTGGGTTTTGCGGATGGCTTCGATTTTGTCATTTTTGAATAGAATGATTGAAGAAATTTGTGAAAGATGAGATGAAAAAACTGCTTTGAGAAGAGAATTTTTTAAGAATTCAATTCGACAGTAAAACCCCGTTTTGGTGGTGAGTGGGGGATTTTTATAGGGAAGAAAGTGACAACCCCTGGTGAAAGTGAAGGACAATACTTTGATGAAGGTGACAGATGAAGGCAGTGGTAAGGAAGCAATGGATGATTTTCACTATCAGTGGATAGCATATCAGTGGATAAGACACTGCTTTTGAACAACAGAGATTATCAATGGAATGAGAGAACAGGGGTTGACTTTCAGCAGTGGACAGACTTTTGAAGTAGAGCAGACTTTTGAACAATCAGTGGTAATGGCAGACTTTTAAGGATTTTAATGAAAATTTCATTGTTAGCTATTTTTAAGGATGGATTTTTGATTTTCTGAAAACATTTTGTTGCTTTTATTCAAAGAAAAACAAGATGTTGCTTGTTATTCCATGTTCAGCATCCCAATCCTAGAGACCAAGCTTTCAAAAGTGGCTGTATCAAGTGCTTTTGTGAGCACATCTGCCAGCTGGTCTTTAGTTGGGACATGATGCAGAGAAATCAAACCTTTTTCATAGCAATCCCTCACAAAGTGATGTCTGATGTCGATGTGTTTGGTGGTAGAGTGGGAAACTGGATTTTTGATGATATTTTCTGTTGCCTGGCTGTCCAACATGAGTGGTGTTTTTAAGGCAGTGATACCAAAATCCAGTAACTGATTTTGAAGCCACAAGAGTTGGGCTGTACAGCTTGCAGCAGCAATGTATTCAGCCTCAGAAGTGGATGTTGAAACTGCTGCTTGCTTTTTGCTTTGCCAAGAAACTAAGCAATCACCTAGAAACTGGCACCCTCCTGAAGTGGACTTCCTTGTGGTGTGACATCCAGCAAAGTCACTGTCTGAAAAACCTGAAAGCTTGATGTTCCCATTAGCAGGATACCAGATACCAAGTGTGGGAGCACCTTTTATGTATCTGAAGATCCTTTTTACAGCAATGAGATTTGATTTTCTGGGAGCTGATTGACTTCTTGCCCAGACACATGTTGCAAACATGATGTCTGGTCTAGATGCAGTTAGGTACAATAAAGACCCAATCATGCTTCTATAGAGTGTTTGGTCAATCAGCTCACCCTTTTCATCAGACATGACCGGCTTATTTGTTGCCATGGGTGAGCTGCATGGTTTACAATCATTCATATCAAATTTGGTCAAAAGTTCTTTAACATATTTGCTTTGATGAATGAAAGTTCCATTTTGCATTTGCTATACTTGGAGACCAAGAAAGCATTGCATGCAGCTCACCCATTGCACTCATTTCAAACTCAGCTGTCATGAGTTCCCTAAACTCTTCACACATTTTGTTACATGTGCTTCCAAAAATAATGTCATCCACATAAATTTGGACAATCATTAAATCCTTCCCTCTCCATTTAAGAAACAGTGTTTTATCAATGGTACCTCTTTTGAAACCATTTGAGAGTAGGAAGTTGGAAAGAGTTTCATACCAGGCCCTTGGTGCTTGTTTCAGGCCATACAAGGCTTTGTTTAGCCTGTAGACATGATCAGGATAAAATGGATCCTCAAAACCTGGAGGTTGACATACATACACCTCTTCTTGAATTGTACCATAGAGGAAAGCACTTTTGATATCCATTTGAAACACCTTCATGTTGTGGTTGACAGCAAAGGCCAGGAACAGTCTAATAGCTTCCAATCTTGCAACAGGGGCGAATGTTTCATCATAATCAATCCCCTCTTCCTGTCTGTAACCTTGAACCACAAGCCTGGCTTTATTCTTGACAACAATGCCCCTTTCATCAGTTTTGTTCTTGAAGACCCACTTTGTGCCAATGGAACTAACCTCTTCTGGCAGTGGTACAAGCTCCCATACTCGTTGTCTTTTAAACTGTTGGAGCTCCTCTTGCATGGCTTCTACCCAGCTGTTGTCTTTCAGTGCCTCTTGGTACTTGACTGGCTGATGGAGTGATAGAAAACCAGCAAAAAGACAAATGTTTTGGGTTTGGCTTCTTGTGAGCACCCCTTTGTTGATGTTGCCAATGATTTGATCAGGTGGATGAGATCTCAAGAAGATTAAATCTCCTTGGTATGGTATGATGGCATTTGTTGGTGAAGGCTGCAAGTGTGTATCATCTGAGCTAACCAATGCTGGTGACTTTGATGACCCAGCAGTGGCTTCAAAAGGTGGTGGAATAGGAGGTAATGAAGTGGACAACTGCTGACTTTTATCCACTGTTTGAGGACTTTTGTCAGCAGTGTTTGTAGATGTGGAAGCAGTGGTGGATGGGCTACTTTGGTCAACAACTGTTGAGGTAGCAGTGGTTGAGCTTTGACAACTGTTTTGAACAGCTGGTGCTTTTCCCTTTGTGGCAGACCTTGGAGGGATGATGATTTCATACCCATAGTCTGGTGTTGTATCCTCTGATGGACCTGCACTGTTAGTCTTGACAGCAGTATTTTCAAAAGTAAATTTTTCAAGATCAAACAGATCTGCAGGATTTGCTGGGATTTTCATTGATGAAAGTTCATTGAACTTTACATTCAAAGTCTCCTCCACTGCCTTGGTCCGTGTATTGAACACTTTGTATACCTTGGCAGTGGTTGAGTATCCCAGATGATAATCACAATCAATTTTGGCTGCAAATTTTGAAATGGAATATTTTAAGTTCAAAATAAAGCATGGGCAGCCAAACACCTTGAAATATGAGATCAGTGGTTTGATTTTATACAGAATTTCATAAGCAGTCTCTTTGTGCCTGGGGTTTATTAAAACTCTGTTCTGGACATAGCAAGCAGTGTTTACTGCCTCTGCCCAGAAAGTTAATGGCAAACCTGAATCTGCAAGCATAGTTCTGGCAGCCTCAATCAAAGTTCTGTTCTTTCTTTCAACAACCCCATTTTGCTTTGGTGTTCTAGGGATGTTGTACTGCCTTACAATCCCTTTCTTCACACAGAAAGCATCCAACTCCTTATTTTTAAATTCTGTGCCATTGTAACTCCTGAAGCTTTTCACTAGAAGGTCAAATTGCTTTTCAACCTGTGTCACAAAGTCTTGCAAAATGCCTGCAGTCACATCTTTTGAGTGTAAAAAGAAAGTCCATGTAAACCTAGAAAAGTCATCAACAATAACCAAACAATATCTTTTCTTCTTGAGGCTCATGACTTGAACTGGGCTAAACAAATCCATGTGTAGCATTTGCAAACACTGGGTTGTTTTGGACTCTTCAATGGACTTGTAAGAACTTTTATGATGTTTTCCTTTTAAACAGGAAATGCAATGTTCAGGACATGAAAACAATTTTTGTGGTAGGCCTCTCACCAAACCATTTTTTGAAATTTCAGTGATTGTCTTAAGATTTGTGTGCCCCAGCCTTCTGTGCCAAAGTTCTGTCTCTTTGTTAGAGGCAGCTGAGAACAGACAGGCATCAGCTCTGGGACACTCTTTTGACATATCAACAACATAAACATTGCCACTTCTTTGTGCAACAAGTTTAGTTTGACCAGTTTTGATTATTGCTTTAATCTTTTTGACCATTTCTGGTCCAACAATCCTACAACAATCTTTTGTGAAGAATGACCCAAACCCTTTGTCACTCATTTGTGATACACTCAGAAGGTTGAATTTTAGATTGTCTATCAGATTGACATTTTCAAATTTTACATTTCCAGATTGCACTGTACCAGACCCCAGAACTTTCCCTTTACTATTATTCCCAAAGGATATATCACCCCTCCATGGATATTAAAGTCTTTGAGGAGGGCTTTACATCCTGTCATATGCCTGGAGCCTCCACTATCTACATACCAAAGACTATCAAAACATGAAGAAGCTCCCTGCACATGAAGTAAAAGGATTAGTTCATTAAGGGCTCCAAAGCCAACAGGGCTTTGGATGGGGTTTCAACAGTGTCTGGTATGGAAGCAGAGTGATGGACAGTGGTTAGGTCAGGGTTTGGACAGTTTTAGTACTGTTTCTTGCTAACCACTGTTGGGGGTCTTGACCAATCACCTGCTAATAACCAAAAGGATGCCTATTCACTCTAGGTTTAGAGGGCCTTTTGTAGGCCTCATAAACGTGTGGAATCCTTTGGTAGGACTGTTTTTCCTTGCCTTTTCTGAACTGATTGGCAGGGGGTGCATCAGTAACCTGAACATCTCTTTTGACAGATGTTTGGTTCAGCTGTTTTGTGACAGCTGTTTGAACTGGTACAAACAGTGGTTGTTTCTTGGTGAATTTGACAGATGATGATGATGATGATGGACTCAAGGATGTTTTAGCAATGTACTCATTCTTTTTCACATCAAAGTTTTTGAGATACACACATGCTTGAGTTTTGTGGTTTGTTTTACCACAAACAATGCAATTTTCAGCTGAAACAATGACACTTGTTCTGTTCAAATCATAAGCTTTTAAGTGGAAACAGTCTTTTGTTAGATGATTCATTTTCTCACAGAATTCACAAAACAAGTTATCAATTTTTTCTTTCTTCTTTCTCTTTTCAGACTCCTTTGCAGCAGAGGTTTTAACCACTGCTGGGATGTCCTTGAGAGGTATGACTTTAGCTTTTGGAGCTTTAACACCATCAGTTGATGTAAAGTCCATTGGCTTGAAATTTTCAAGAATATCACACTCATCAGACCATTTTGGTTTAAACTGGTGATCTTCAAGCTCCTCAAAAGTAGAGGATCCCATTGGTCTGTCAAGTGTGATTTTGTTACCAAGTTTGTCAGTGATTTTCATTTCTTGGCCATTCTTGTTTGTGGGGATGAACTCAGTGATTACATCAGTGGTTGGAACAGATTTTCCAAAAGCAGTGTTTTCATCATCATGTTTTCTATAACCAACCCCAAATTTCACATTGCTTTTTATCTGTTTTTCAAGCATAACCTCATACCCTTTGCATGATTCCACCCATCTCTCACATGTGATCTGGGTGGACTCTAACTCCTTTTTGCAAACTTGGTATTTTTCTACCAAAGTTTGGTGTTGGGTTTTGGTTATGCTCTGCTCTTCTTTCATGCTGCTAATCTCTTTCTCTTTTTCAGCCAATTTGTTTTTAAGTTCCTTTAGAGATCTTTCAAATTTGACTTCATCAGTTAAGATTTTATCCCGAAGGTTTTCGTTCACCTCTTTGATGTTAGCAAAAGCAATAATGCAATTGTCAGAACACAGTTTTTCAAGAACTTGAGGTGATACCTTGGCAGCAGCCATCATTGCACAATCACATTGAGGATTTTCTTCATCTTCAGCTCTTTCTTCTTTCTCACCTGCTTTTTCTTCCTTGTTCTCTTCGGACCATGGGTCTGTCAGTGGTTCAATCAGGGTACCTGAACTTTCTCCCAACAATAGTTCACCAGCCACAGCAGTAACCACTGCTTCAGTCACCTCATCCACTGTTTCAATACTCAGCTGTTCCTCTTCAGTTTCAACCCCCTCCTGTATTGACTCTAATGTCATCAAACAAAATTCATTATGAGAAGAATCATTGGAAGCATAGAGTGCAAAATTTTCATCACTAAGGTCTTCAGGCATACTGCTCCAGTCAACAAACCCTTGAGTGAAAAAACTTTGTTGATTTGGTTGTACTGCTGCTGGAGCAGTGGTTTGAGGTGCAGGCTGCACTTGTGCCTGAGGGACAGGGGTTTGAACATATTGGATCTGTGGAACAGTAGTTTGGACATAGTACACTGGCACAGGGGCAGCAGCATAGTGAGCAGTGTTCACTTGAGCTGCTGGGGCATATTGGGTATAGTGCACAGTACCTTGATTTTGAGGTCTAGGATTTGAGCTAGGATGAGTGATTATGGGACCAGTAGTTTGACTCCTACACTCCCTAGCGAAGTGTCCCAACCTATTACACTTGTAGCACTTGATTTTCGATTTATCCAACCCAACCCTTAGATTCCCATGCAAACCTGGGAATTTTCGCCCTGTTCTTTTGTAAAATTTGCTAGTTCTAACACTTAGCAAGGCCAGTTGGTGCAGAATGTCCATTTCCTCTAAGTCAGTGAGATCAAAATGCTGTAGATCATTGAGTTCAAAGCTTAGATTGTCTGACATCTGGTTTTCGTTTGCAGTGAATGCAAAACTTGCAGTGTGAGGATCAGGGTTGTTAAAATTTGCACCAGCAGTTATGTCAATGAAGTGATCATAACCCTGATCCTTAGCACTACTCCCAGATTCTTCTTGGCCCAGAAGAGCAGTGTTACCGAATGTATAATCATCAACGGCTTTTCCTGACTCTTGTAACTTCCTTTTCTGGTTCAACTCCCTTTCGTAGGTCAGGAGTCGACCGTGGAGTTGGGTCAAGGTCAGATCCTTGAACTCAGGTGAATTTCGGGTGACAAAAGCTATGGTGTCCCATTTTTCTGGTAGTGACCTGAGGAACCTGCTATTTTGAGTTGAGTTTGTAAAAGTGGTATTAACAAGCCTCAGTTCACTGATGAGACAACTGAGACGCTCAAATTGTTGCGTCAGTGATTCACCTCTAACATGACAAAATGTTTCATACTGTTGGTTCAGGATTTCCCTATTGTTTTCTATGACTTCTTCGGTTCCCCCAAACTGTTCCTTAAGCGCGTCCCATAACTCTTTGGCACTGTTACAGTGTAACAGTCCAGCATATATTTCATTGGGCAGCGCTGATGCTATGATGCTAAACGCTTTAGCAACTAGTTCGAGCTTTTGATAGTCGGTTTCGGTATAATTTTCAACTGGTTTTGGAACGAACTTTTTAGCATCTTCAGCGCTTGGCACTGTGGGAACATGCGGACCAAAGACGACAGACCTCCAACAACCTGTGCTTTGTTGAGCGAGGATGTGACCCATCCTCCTCTGCCAGATGTTGTACTCATTTCTTTTTAGCATAGGTGGGTTAAAAAGCGAGCCGATGTTGTTTTTATCATCCTGAGATTGTGACGTCATTCTTGTTGTTTTACAGACACTGAGAAATCAACTTTAATGGTGATTAATCCTTGCTCTGTTTTTCAACAAACGAACAAACGATCAGTATCAACTGTTATGAGCTGAACTATTTACGTCAAAATGATTGTTAAATCAAATTTGACTGTCCAGGCTCTGATACCAATTGTTGGATCTGAGTTTGATTCTGATTGTATTTTGTGTTTGTAATTAAAATGAAAGTGATGAGTGTGCAGCGGAATTATGATGAAAACAAATTTTGCATGCAATCCAACGAGAGTAATACTTTGATCAAACATCTTTACACAATGAATCGGAAGATTGAATTTATTTCAATAACAATTACAATGATTGATGAATGAATGCAAACTCCCCCTCAGCCAGAGCTCAGTTGTTTGTTCGTACAAAGAAGACGATGATGCAAAAGAGCTAATAGAACAGTACAAAGTACTGATCTATTTATAGGCACTTGCAAACCACTGAGCATCTTTAGCTGACGTCACCATGAAAGTGACATCTAACCTCCTAACAAACTCTAACCTCTGATCTAAACAAACACTGCTATGTTAACTACTGCTATTACAATACATTACAAAACAGACTATTGATCAGCTGCTGTAACCTTCCACTGCTGTGAACCCAGCAGTACTTGTTCGGATCAGCAGTGCTTGACTCAAAGCAGTAGATTGAATCAGCAGGACTTTAGTCTTTCATCAGGTCTTTACTTGAGCAGAAGTTGTAGGTCAGCATTTTGCAAGATCAGCAGATAGGAGGTCAGCAGATGTTGAAATCACTTTCAAGGGGAGAGATTTGTATGTAATCATCCGCTTATTCTGGATCCACAGATCTGATCCAGTTTTGGCTTTGATTATCTGTTCCTCTGATAGGGTTCAATCCCAACACTAAACAATGTAGTTTTGTTTATTTGTATTACATTTCATGAACTACTTACTGATCAAGTTACTGATTCTTCTAGATCACTCTCAGTAGTCTTTGAATATTTATTTATTTTGTAGGGAGTCTCCAAAGTCTAAAGACACGTGGACATGACTAAGATAGACACCCGGAATTGTGACCAAGATTATTTTCCATACATGATTTTTAATTGACATTTCCATTTCACCCGACTATTTATGTTTTGCTTTAGTAGTCCATGACGCACTTAAAGGCTCAAGGCAATTCGATTCATTGAAAGTGCCTCCAACCTTGCTTTAAAATTCTCACATACTTTCGTGTTTTTAAATAAATAATGTTTTCATTTAATGCAAAGAAAAAAACACTTGTGTCATTATGCAGTTAAAGTACCCGGCTTACGGACGGGTATCTAAAATTTCATCTCATTCTCATCTAACACAATGCCAAAAATGGATACTGGTGGAGTGGATGACACATGTGAGGCACTGTTACGCTGTTAGTGAACTAATTATACTTTGTATTCCTTACTCTCATGCTTAACTTTCGGGTGGTTGTTGATGTGAACCATCATGATGCCTCAGTAGACGATGCCAAAAATACACCAAGTTTGACAAATGGACACCATGCATCAACTCAACAAGTGGAAAAGAGGCTATCTTTGAGGTTAAAGAGGACGATGCAAAAGCCGAAAAAATTGAGGCAGTAAACCACGTTTGATTGTTATAACACTTTTCCCCAGTGCTGCCTACCATTTACGTTTGCATTAAAATTGTAGGTCCCGTTTTTCCGGTGGATTGATAACGTAAACCTATCCTTGTTTATCACAAACACGGTAACGGGTGCGGAATCCCCGTGACGGTGCAAACCAAACAAAGTGTAAAATAAGAACACGTAACCAAAAGATTCAATATCTATTGATTAGGGATGAGTACAACCCGAAACATATACAAACAATGTTTACAGAGTTTCACTAAGTCTCACAGGTCTCTCATACTTTTCACACAGAAACTGAGAGGGGTATTTATACTAGACACAGACACAGACTATGACGAAACTAAATGACTCGGCGAAACAACTTTTGGGCCAAACATTGGGCCTGAAGAAGCCCACAGGCGACCAAACAGGGCTATGCCCACTACAAAGGTGACGAAACACAAAAGTGTTTCGTCATTTGCTTTACAAATTCACAATTTTCACATAAGACAAAACTTAGTGACATCATCATGACATCACTAAGGTGATGTCATGATGATGTGTTGGCGGAAAAGGCCGCAGCTCTCCGTGCTTCGTGTGACGAACTCTGGGGCGCACGATGGAGGAATGCCGTGACGTCGGGCTTGAGCCGGACCTAACCGTGTCAAAACCAAGTCGTACCGAGCCGAGTCGAACCGAGCCGAGTCGCGTCCACACAAAGTGTATCAACAAACTCCCCCTTGGACGCTACTCGTGATGGTTCGTCGTCTTCTGTGATTGTTCGTTTTCTGTGTCTTTCATGTCGGAGGATCTTTAAAGTCTTCACGCGTCGAAAGAAGAAAGTGTATCAACAAACTCCCCATTTAATTTAGGAAGTGTGTTAACAAACTCCCCCTTAGAATGAACTCTCCACTGAGTTATGCTCGTGAATCTTTTGATCTTTAATTCTTCAGATCCTTGTGGTGTTGATGAAGGGTCAGCGGCAACTCGATTATCTTTACCCTTTGAGTGCCTTCACATCGTGTCTTCATTTCGAAGCTTGTCATCGAACATGTTCTCCTCGCCTTTAGCATCTGCACATGTAAGAAATCTAAACGCATAATAGAACAACCGCTTTGAACATAGTTTCTATAAACAAACGACACATGTGTGACCATTTTACAATCAACTACCGACCGACAACAGTTTGAAAGTTTAGAAAATGATCAATTTTAATCCTTTAACTTTCAAAACTTGTTAACTTCGAATGTTTATGAAGATGCAATTGTTTTCCGGCTTACGATCAGGATTTTGGATAGGATAGACTCGAGTTCCAACATCGGTCAATCAAAAATAAACTAGAAGCAAAATCTTTTTGGATTTTCTAAAGTTTATATTAAAACACACCTAAAATCTTTTAGGAATTTTTCGTTTTTCAAATGTAAAGACGGAAAACAATAAATAAATATATACAAAGATTCTTTTTGCGAGTTTCGAGGGTAAGAGAATCATATCAGTGTACGGTCATGCCAAAACGCTCTTTTTGTTCAATTAGTTAACGTTTAGATAAGCATCCTATAACGATTATCAGTATTGTTGTCCACATAAGCTCAACTTATCAGATGTAATCATGGCGAGGGGATACGTTAAGGTATGATTTATACTTACCGACCGGTGTTCATCCACATCACGACACATTCCCGTATCAAGGTATGCACGAGGGTTCATCTTACCGGTGAGTATACCGATTATCATCTGTTTGACCGTATATGATGTGAGATTCTCACTTATTTTTTTGATTTGAAAACAAGCCCTATGTGATAGAATCACTTATTGATGAGGAACTTGAGTTTCATATGCATGAGGGCACAGGAGCAAGTCCGTGAACAGGTCAGTACTTTCGTACAGCAGAGAGATGAACTTGACTCCCGGATAAATGTGATATATTATCACTTATTTGAGGGACATGTGATTGTTGATCACTTATTGAGGTCGAAAGCAATATGTACACATATGTATAGTATCATGGAAGATCTAGACTTGCGTCCCCGTTATTTTTTCGGTAAAAGAAACAACCATGATACCCGGATGATAAGCAGCATAAAGACCGAATATCTCAGAACCTCAGCACTCTCTCAAACGAAATTTCGGTACTAAGACCATATGCCAATGTGCGGTTCCCACCTAGTCTTCTGTCAATTTAAGATTTATATCACCCTGCGCACTTTAAAATGATTGTGAGCCTACCGATACATCTTATATAGAGCTGCTTATCGTTTTTCATTTAAGGTTTAAAGAGGTTTGGACAGACCACTGATGTACTATCATTTTCTCTTTTTCTCGCCAGGAAACTCATTTTTGATTTTCTATTGTTTTTGTGTTTTTGAAATTTTTCGATGTTTTTGGATTTTTAAAATTTGGATTTACTCCCCCTAAAATCAACAAACTATGATAAATTTTAAAAACACAAAGGTATTTACAAAAACGATTTTCCGATGATGGATTAACTCATGTTTTACCTCAATGCCGTTTACCAAAATTAATTTTAATCAGAAATGATTTAATCGAATTTTGGAAAAAATCAGTTGGCATGTTGGTAATCGGTGCGGACCATGACAACATTGACGAGTTTCATAGTGAAACAATCACGTGTGAGGTGATATTCGAGATCAACGTGTCAGGCCAAAGAGTGTTGTACAAGATGATAATAATTCATAAAGCAGCTTAAATATCGACAAGTATAGGAGTGATTAGAAATTTAAAACCGTATCCTGCAACTGCTTCGTGCATTGCTAGGAATTTGAGTGCTCTCCGAAACTGGATATCCACCCGGTGTGGATTTCAAAGTCGAGTTTTTGTTGCTACTTCAATTGACCAAGAAATCTCTTCACAGCAACAAGATCAGAAACCTCCAGGTCCGGCTGGTCTTCCACATTGCACTAGCGAAGGTCTTTGTCTTTCTCTTTCAGAAGTAGTGTGCGGTTGTTCAATCCATGCAAAGGCATCCGCACACCCGGTTGGTTTATAAAACAAACACATTTTCTTCAATCACACCGCGAAGAAATGTACACTGCACGTTCATTTTGTTGATTGTGAACTTCAGACGTGCTGCAGGTGCGTACATTTTGATTTGAATCTATCCCGGGGACCCGGTCAAAGCCATTAACAATCACACTTTGAAATGATTTGCATTTTGTCGAAGTTTTTCAATCTCTTCAACAGACAATTCTGTCTCCCCTTTCTTTTTCTCTCCATCAAAGGCAACAATTTCTTCTGTCGCCTATCTTGTGCAAGGATATTCCACTATCAATTATCCTATGACTATCGATAGTTCCTCCTGGAACTTCCTGCACACTCACTCAGAGATTAGTTGGAGAGGGGGACCCAAGCCTTCATAGACTTGGGTTGCCCCTGAGAATCAAGAAATGTAATTGCAATTTCCTGATGATTTTCAAACTTCACGCCTCCCCCTGAACCTTCACCCGTTTTAGGTTTCCAAGCTTGTTTTTGCTTACCGGATTGTGCATTATTTACAGATTTAGAAATCTCCGGTTTTAACGGTTGTGACAAAATTGGTTTCCTTTTAACAGTTTCTGGTTTTAAAGCCTTTTCGATCACCTTTACATTTTTACGTCGTTGTTTTGTTTCCTGTTCCTTAACAGTTCTTTTATCATGTTTTGGAGAAACCGGACGACGTTGTGAGTGACCTTGTTCAGAAGGGGTTCTTTCAACAAAATTTGGTTTGGGCGAGTTTGTGCAGTCTTTAATGATGTGCCCAAACTTCCCACATTTGAAACACGTTCTCCTTTCAACAAACTTAGGAGAATCTGATCGACGACCTGACATAGAAGTTGTAGACCCAGGGGTACTAGCTTCACACCCATTTGTGTGTTGGGTGTAATTGTTAAGTCTCCACTTTATCAGTACCTTTGGAGGCCACAAACTTAACGTCTTTTGTTTTCTTCTTGTAATGAGCTCCTTTAGAATCAACCTTAGCCTTCGGATTTGGAGCTCGTTGTTGTTGTTTACCCTTAAAAGCAATTGTTTGTTGCTTTGTCGGTGATTTCTGATTTCCAAATTGTTTTCTGATTTCAGCCTTTGGAATTGGATCACATTGAGTTACAGTAACTCCCGGGATCGTCTTTCCCAAAAACTTACTTGTGTTATCTTCAAAAACTTTATCAATAGGATGGACTGACATTTTTAATTGGAAAATCATTGTCTGAATAAATTTTAACATCTCCGACCAAAGTGTACAACAAAGTATTGCTTTTAACAGCAGACACACTTTCCTTGTCATTCTTGACATCTTTGAAAGGATCTATCACTTGCTTGGCAACAGGTTGCATGGCAGGAGTAGGAGGATCACAAAGAATATGATTCTCAATTGGAATTTCTACTCCTTTCGTCTCATCAAGTGATTCATCCTGGTCATTCACATCTGATTCATCATCTGAAGAATCATAGTCCTCAATGGTTGGAGGACTTTGATTTGAAGCACATGATGACTTTTCTTTGTTATCAGATGAGCCCTCCGATGAATTGTCTAGTTTGAACCCTAGGCCAGTAGTAACTTCCTCATAATCAAGAGGCACACTGGGTTCATACCGAGGCATATCCTCTTCATCGGTCATTTTGGTATAGTTGTGTCTCGAAGGGGGTGGACACGCCTTATACCCAACGCCTTTTCTTTTCCCTTTTAGTTGTTGAACGTCAATGATGTGATCGAGCACAAATCGGGAGTTAGAATAACTCTCCAATTTTTGCTTGATTGCATCATGCTCGCATTTGGCAATGGCTAATTCCTTTTTGGTTTCCTCAATGATGTTAATGTAATCATTAATACTAACTTGTTTATTATAAACAACTTTGTTCACTTCGGAAACACTTTTCTTTAAGGTTTCAATTACAGATTTTAATTCCTTTTCGTTTCTAACCAGAGCCATATTTGCCTCTTTGCACTTTGACAGTTCAATAACCAAACTCTGATTGTGACTATGAACCGTTTCAGATTCACGTTTCAATTCAGCACATTTAAGTTTCATATCAGCACAATCACTACATATGCTAGGAGTTTCAGATTTTACCTGACTCGTAGAGGTAGAGACATTTGCCATAAAGGCAGTTTGAGAAGAGAAAGATCCATCTTCAGTGAGAATCTTCTCCATTTCTTCTGATGTAGCATCAGCTTTCTTGATCAAGTCAGATTTCTTGTTAGCATCATTCGGCAAATTATCAGCTTCAGAATCAGTTCTTTCATTCAAATTCGACTCGTCATCCGAACTGCCACTGTATCCCGAACTATCATCTTTTCCTGAAGATTCACCATCATTGACATTCTTGACAATTTCAGCATAAAACACAGTTCCTGATTGATCACCGTTTCCCAACTGTATGGGCGGACCACAATCGACACTTGGATCAAATTGAGGTTGTGTTGTGGAAACTTGAGGTGGAGGTATGGATTGTGAAAGATAAGCACTTTGATCCCACTGTGGTTGGGCTTGATTGAACTGTGGAAACGGAGAAGAGCTTGTATTGGATACAAACGCCGTTTGAAGCTTCGGTTGCTGAACAGCACTAGAACTAGCTGAAGGACCAAAACCAGGCAAATACATTTCTGTGTTTTGAGTGGGTGCAATCCTTTTAGCTGTCCGAATTTCCTCTTTGTTTTTGTGCTCCAACTTCTGAATGAATTCATAGATATTAACAGTGACAGCATCTAAAACGCCTGTATGCTTTAAAAGCTCAATGAATGGGCTCCACTTTGGAGGTAGAGCATCAACAAACTGTGCTACCATTTCCTGTTGAGATGCAAGAACACCAAAATAATACATTTCACACATCAAATGATAATAACGAGTAGTTATATCATTTAGGGTTTCATTCTCTAAGAAATGAAATGATTCGAATTTCTTCTTCAACAGATCATGGCGTGTCTTTCTAGTAGCTGCATATCCTTCTCCTCTCGCCTGTATGTTTTGATTTTGATTCGACAACAAAGCCCATTGACTTGCACTTATGGATGGTTGAGGAAACATATTTCTTGCCCACGCGGCTGCGGAAGTTTGATCTTGACCTGGTTGTGGGTCCATACTCCAATCCCACGGACTTGTGCAACTCATGATTGGTGTATAGAAGTGAAAAATCTGGTCACACACTTGAAAACGAACTGTTAAATCACTTTTGCAAAGCCTCTGTTTAAAAACTTTAATAAGTTCGACGAATCCCAAAGTTTGATGAAGCCGTGATATTTAAAAGCGCGATTCAAATCAACTCCGCGAATACCCGACCCCACTTTGCAACTCACGAAAAATGATAGACAAATAAACCTCAATTTTTAGGAGCCCAAGTTTTAAAGTCCATGATGCGATCTGGTGAGGCCCAACTAGGATCTTGTTAAAAAATGTTACACAAGCCCACCAAAATGATTAGTTCTCCAGCCCACAAAATGCAACAAAATTTTTTTTTTAATTTTTTTATTTATATATTTTTTTATTATTTTTCGTGAAAACTGGCTGGAAAGACAATAAAAAAAATATGGCAAGCAACTTCTATTGGACCAATTCAATGATTTAGACAATATATAAAAAAATATGGCATTAATGTCAGTCCACTTCATTTTATCGGTCCAATGATAAGATAAGAAAATAAATCAAAAGGTGTCAGCCCATTATTAAGAATCTTGCGCACAAAAGATACAAGGAAAGCAATCCTCCAAGAAAGTTGTTTGGTGCCCTGGGTGATACTGCATACGTTGCTCCTGAAGAGAACAAGTGGCGTCATGATGACAGTCAGTCCGATGATGAAGAACCTGAGTTAAAAAGGAGAATGAGTGAAAAGTTTGGTCCAGATCCGATTGATTCGGATAGTTCGGGGAGTGATAGTAATGATGAAGGTGGAGATGGTGGCGATACAGGTGCCATTGGTGCATCTAGTGTTGGAACTACTGGTGGTACATCAGCGGGTGGTACATCAGCAGGGGGAGTGTCAGCTGGTGATACATCAGCCGGTGGTGATGATGAGGCTGAATCTGATTCAGATGATGATCATCTGATTGAACCTGGATACAAGATGTATCTCGATGAACGCGGTGTAAAGAGATTCAGGAGGATTCGACAAGAAGATGATCCGGAATATGTTCCTTCTGATTCGGAAGCGGAACGTCTAAGAAAAAGGAAAGCTGAAAAATCTGCAGAGCATCAGAAAAAGAAGAAAGCTCGCAGATACTTGAGTACCTCTACTCGAGAATCTGTCCCTCATGCTCCAGTTCAAGAACCACCTGTAGTCTCTTCAGCCCCTGAGAAACAAACTGTATCTCCTCAGGCTATTCCTCAAAGATCCATGGCTGAAGCGATTAGAGCAACAACCTCTCAGCCGAGTGGTGAACGTCAGAGGATCTTCCTGGAAATGACTCAAGAGGAGAAGAATAACTTTCTATTCTCTCATCTTGAAGCAGCGGCGGATCGTATCCAAAGGCAAACAGACTTTATCCTGATCACTAACATTTGAAAATACACTGTTATGATAGACTTGCAAACCTTCTGTTGAAAAATGACAACACACACGACGAAACACTTTTCACGAAACAAAGTCTGTTTCGTCGAGATACGAAACAGAAGTAGGTTCGACGAAACAGAATCTGATAGTTGACCAGTTCTGATTCGTTGACCACTGCGTTTCGTCGATTAAGTCTTCGACGAAACAGAAACAAGTTCGACGAAACAGAATTTGATTGTTGACCAGTTCTGATTCGTTGACCATTCTGTTTCGCCAATCATGTCTTCGACGAAACGGAATCATGTTCGTTTCGTTGACCGGATTCGTTTCGTTGACTTTTCTGTTTCGCCGCTTTTCCGATTCGTCGGAGTTAGGGTTTTGAAATTTTGGGCGTTTCGCCGTATGGGATTTAACCAAAGTGCAGATCATTATAACTTACAAACAGTTACTTGTTTATCCCAAACCAAGTAGAAATCATGCCCAAAAACAAATAGGGATGAGATTTTCGGTCAAAAATCTGTTTAAAACGGTAAACCCACCACCAACATCAAACCCCTGTTTTGTTTCATAAACCCAAGCCCGAATCAAAGTCAAACAAGCATATAAAAAACCCTAGATACAACAGGTACAGGTAGAAATAGCAACAAGTTCAACATCAAACATAGAATATCAAAGAAAAACAAGGTCGCAGAGGGTCTCCGAGGGTTTCTGATGAAAACCGACGGTGCAAAATATGAAAAATATAAGCATGAACATGTTTGCACCTTTGAACTTTGTGAGATTTCGAAGAAAATCGGATGATTTGAGTGAATAATAGGGTAACCGAAGGTATGGGGGTATGGGGGGTTTTTGAGTGTTTGGGAGAAGATGAACAGTTGTTGGTTTGAAAAAGTGAACAACTATCTGACAGTTTAGACTTTATACACCGACCCCCTTCGGCGAAACAGACATCTCGACGAAACATAAATTGTGGGCTTCGACGAAACGGAAATTTGGGCTTGGACTTGGGCCGGTAAACTTAGCCCATGACGAAACAGAAATGGGCTATTCCGTTTCGTCATCACCTCGACGAAACTGCCTGTTTCGCCGAAACCAAACTGGTTTGACCAAATTTTGACTTTGACTTTGACCACCCTCTGTTTCGTCGATAGGAATTTGTTTCGTCGACCATGCCTTAGGAAATTTCACAGTCTGTAATTTGTTCACAGTAGACATGGTTTGATAGGGTATCTGTCAAGTGGATACATGAACTTGTATCCACACATGTCTAAATGCATATGTAATGTGATTGTTGCTTATTGTGGACGTTTCAAATTGCAGATGGCACCGAAAGAAGGAAAAAGGAAGCCCGCAACAAAGAAGGAAAACAAAACTGAAGAGGAGATAATGTCCGAGAAACGCCATAATCAAATTGCCTACTTGGATCCGGATTCGACAAGAAGATGATCCGGAATACATTCCTTCTGATTCGGAAGCGGAACGTCTAAGAAAAATTAAAGCTGAAAAATCTGCAGAGCATCAGAAAAAGAAGAAAGCTCGCAGATACTTGAGTACCTCTACTCGAGAATCTGTCCCTCATGCTCCAGTTCAAGAACCACCTGTAGTCTCTTTAGCCCCTAAGACACAAACTGTATCTCCTCAGGCTATTCCTCAAAGATCCATGGCTGAAGCGATTAGAGCAACAACCTCTCAGCCGAGTGGTGAACGTCAGAGGATCTTCCTGGAAATGACTCAAGAGGAGAAGAATAACTTTCTATTCTCTCATCTTGAAGCAGCGGCGGATCGTATCCAAAGGCAAACAGACTTTATCCTGATCACTAACATTTGAAAATACACTGTTATGATAGACTTGCAAACCTTCTGTTGAAAAATGACAACACACACGACGAAACACTTTTCACGAAACAGAGTCTGTTTCGTCGAGATCACTTATGACGAAACAGATTGTGTTTCGTTGAAGTATTATGGCGAAACAGATTTCTGATTCGTCGAAGGGACCTTTGGCGAAACACTTTTGATTCGTCGAAGGGACCTTTGGCGAAACACTTTTGATTCGTTGTAATCTGTTTCGTCGATAATTCGATTCGTCGAGGTCTGTTACGTCAAAAAGGTGATCAGAGGGTTGGTAAAGTAGGTGAATTTTTTATACCCAAGCTGTCAACTCAAAGACTTTTCTCACATTAACCCATGCTAAATTACCAACCAAAGTATGGTGGATAAAAACAACCTTATCAGTTTGTTGGATAAAGATCAAAAAGTGAAAATATTAAGAACTCTTTGAATATTGCTTGAAGATATGAAGAACACTTGAATAATCTGGTGAACTGATAAATTTCCGAACACAACTTTTGCCTAAAACTTTCAACAAAAACCAACTGTTAACATGTAAACACTTAAACAAGCAAGGTTTTCGGTAAAACTTTTAGCAAACAAACAACATCCACGAGATTTTAAGAGTTCTTTTTCAGAAAATAATGAGCTTTTAAGAACAAACTTCTGAGAAACACACAAACACTTGGTAAAACAACCGAACTATGTTTGATTTTAAACAAGGATAAGAGCCACTGATCTGATACCACTTGTAGGTCCCGGCTTTCCGGTGGATCGATAACGTAAACCTATCCTTGTTTATCATAAACACGGTAACGGGTGCGGAATCCCCGTGACGGTGCAAACCAAACAAAGTGTAAAATAAGAACACGTAACCAAAAGATTCAATATCTATTGATTAGGGATGGGTACAACCCGAAACATATACAAACAATGTTTACAGAGTTTCACTAAGTCTCACAGGTCTCTCATACTTTTCACACAGAAACTGAGAGGGGTATTTATACTAGACACAGACACAGACTATGACGAAACTAAATGACTCGGCGAAACAACTATTGGGCCAAACATTGGGCCTGAAGAAGCCACAGGCGACCAAACAGGGCTATGCCCACTACAAAGGTGACGAAACACAAAAGTGTTTCGTCATTTGCTTTACAAATTCACAATTTTCACATAAGACAAAACTTAGTGACATCATCATGACATCACTAAGGTGATGTCATGGTGATGTGTTGGCGGGAAAGGCCGCGGCTCTCCATGCTTCGCGTGACGAACTTTGGGGCGCACGACGGAGGAATGTCGTGACGTCGGGCTTGAGCCGGACCTAACCGTGTCAACATCAAGTCGTACCGAGCCGAGTCGCGTCCACACAAAGTGTATCAACAAAAATGACAGTATTTCATGTTTTATCTCTCTATCAGTTTTATTTTATACTATTTGTGATTGTACACCGTTCACGTAGGTTTTCCTTTTATAAATTAAAAATGGTGCTTTTGTTTATAATGTTCTTTAGACTTGTGTTCACCTACCGTGGGTGTTTGGGATTGTTTATTTTGAGGTGCTTTTAAGTTTTTGACTTCTTAAAAGTTAATATGTCATTTTTATAGTGTTTGGATAATGTGTTTTGAGAATGCGTTTCACTGGTTTGAAAAGAAGAAAAAGAAAAGTTCGATGGTTGTAATATTTTCAAATAGGAGATGAAAAAGAGGAAAAAGAGAAGCAAACCGAAACACCATCAATATACATTGTCTTTGTTTGTTACCTTAGCGTAACCCGTCCAACAGACGGGTATTAAACTAGTTATAATATTAAAACTACTATTAATAAGATATACCTAAAACACCATGCACTATAATGAGATCTCTTGAAAGGATAAAGGAAAAATTGTTAAAAAGCCAAAACGATGAATTTCTAAGAGCTAAAAGCAAGTCCAGAAAATATGTCCAAAGCTTTTTTACTTTCTAGAGTGACGTTTGCTACTAATGCGTCAGGAGATGGCACGTCACCGGTTTGTAAATGATTGATCAAGGTTTGCAACGGGCAAGCAGGAATAAAGATTAAATTATAAGATTGGAGAGAATAAATATCTTTCCAAAATTCTGTTTCTAACCAAACACACGTTCCAGTTTTATTGGTACAATAGTGTAGGTTATCCAAAAATTATTACAGATAACCAGTTGGATTATGCATATGGATATACAAATGATCATTAATAGTCTAATAGAGACAATACACACAAATGATCATTAATAGTCTAATATTCACGATAAATTATCAAACTTGAAAAGGAAGGAAGTAAAGCATTTCTGCAACATGTAATCCAAAAGGAATAGTTCAGAAAGATATATTCGCCGGCCAAACAAAAGAATATTAAGTCTGGTAAAAAAGGAAGAAAGAATATTAAAGTTTCCAAGAATATCAATAATTTCTTAATAGTTTCATTAAGCATTTATTTCTATATAAACGCATGTTATATCTTGCATACACCCACAGCAAACACTCGACCAAACCTAATTACTACAACTTCATTTCTGTACCCTTCATCTTCACCCCCAAATGGCACATACTTACGAGAACAAAACTGACCTTGCTACCATTGGGAAAGAAGCGTTTGATGTTATAGATTCTCGTGGGCGTCAATACTCGAAGCAGCACGTGTCTCACTATCAGTACCAACCCCAGCAGGCTTATGTGGTTCAGGAACAAATGTATGCTGCCCCTTATGTGGTTCAGCAACAAGTGTATGCTGCCCCAGTGACTAAGAGAGTGATAACATGTGACGATGCTGCTAAGATGTACGGTGAGACTTTGTTTGTGGAGTATCCGAAAAGGAAGCCTGCTCGTAAAGGTTTCTTTTATTTCTAGTTCTAGCTAGCTAGCTATATATATCCTATATGTAGATACATCTTGGATCCATCCCTTGCCAGTAATTGGTTTTACATGGATGTTCCAAGATTGTTAAAATCAATCACCTTATGATATATAATAATATTACTGGTGGGTGTATTAACATGTTTGTGGCATCTTTTTTCGTGCCAAGACCTCAGTCTCTTTGTTCGATTGTATCACTTCTCGCATAAGGCAGGATTAAATGATTATATTAGACTTAGGAAAACCAAAACGAACAAAAGTCCCCAAATAACAGTTTATATGGGGACTTGGGCTGGATAAATAAAATCAACATAGAAAAAAAGTTTTTTCTTCTTTATGTGGCATGAACTATACAAGTCCTTAATCAGCCTCACTATACTAATATCATATTAAACTATGTATTTCATAACCAAATTACTAATTTAAAATCAGCTAATTATTTTCATGGTCACAACTAACAAATTATTATGTTAATTTAAAATAAGAGAATTACCAAACTTTGCTAATTATTAATAAATTTAACAAGTGTGATGAAGGAAACTAAACGTTAAATATATAATTTA
The DNA here is from genome assembly GCF_002127325.2 of Helianthus annuus. Classification (NCBI taxonomy): domain Eukaryota; kingdom Viridiplantae; phylum Streptophyta; class Magnoliopsida; order Asterales; family Asteraceae; genus Helianthus; species Helianthus annuus. Next base: position 6,022,111 of record NC_035449.2, read on the forward strand.
GATCGGTAATACAGTAATGTATTTTTCTCAATTTAGGGTATTAAAAAACGTTATTAAACATTGCATATATAAAACAATAACCCATAACCCAATTGTCTAGTGGTATTGTGTTTGCCTTCAAAAAATGGTATAAGTTTAAATTCTTGCTCAAACAACATTATGTAGTATTTAGGTAGAAAAGGTTGTTAAAAATATATAAAAACGTAAATAAACTATGAAATTTAAATTTCAATACTTGAAAGGACATATGAACTTATTTTTTTTATAGTGGAAAACTTACAACTTACAAAATAAATGTATATCACAACTTTATATTAGTGACTAATTTAATAAATGTGAATATATAAATATATATATATATATAGAGAGAGAGAGAGAGAGATAGTTACTTGATTATGTCTACTATATCACATTTAGCGATTACATAGTTGTCTTTTGCATCACATTTAAAACAATCACTACAAGGAATGGACATCACTGATGCCTGACATCGATGAACTAAATATGTAGGTACATACATCCGGATCCCACTAAAAACTGAATACAATTTAAATAGTTCAAAAATAAATTATTTATTGGCAATCCACATGTAAATATCGAGGGAGAGCCTACACCAGGAAAGAGACTTTTACAATTTTTGACGCATGTTCCCTCGTCAATTTGTCGCTAAAGCTATAAAGATAGAATTTTAGATAAGATTCCCTCGTATATTTTCATGTATTTGTTGGTGGAATGGGTGTTTTATAGATTTTCCCTTAGTGAGTTGTCACTAACGTTAAAGATAAGATGCTGGATAAGAGTTGTGTCCTCTTTACTTGAGCAATCTTTTCCAATGGATTACTCGGACATCCGCGTTCACCAAAAGGATTTTTGATAGATACGTCCATTGTTGAAAGTCCTCTGTTTTTAGTAAATGGATACAAGTACATTACGTGGTTCTCAATATATAATTGGTCTTCAAATGAACGTTCTCGTATCTAAATTTTGGAGTTTGTGCTGAATTCATATAATAACTAAACTTAATAAAGAAAATGTATTTATATATTATAACTTAAAGTTACTAAAGGAAGAGGCTACATCATAAGAATGTTCCCTCTCACTGTTTCATAAACAGGATTGACTCCTATTATAAATTTAACAAGCCTTTGATCTTCTTCTCGTTTAACTAGCTCTTGAAAAAACACACAAGTGCAATAAGAAGTTATTCAAAGCATGTCAGATTTCACACATGTTCTTTTCTAATTGATTTTGCTCTATTGGTTTGTCCATCATGATCTTAAGCTCAGTCCAAAGTTTGGAATTTAGTGCTATAAAGAATATCATCACTAATTAAAAATTAGATATGTATCTATAGAAAATTTACATAAGGATGGCATGTAAACTGGCAATAAACTGTGCCGCAACCCCGTTTTGAATAGCAAATCTAATTCTATTGAAAATAAACTTTGGTTCTTTAGCATCATGTAATTGCAGGGCATGACCCCCTGCACTCTGCCCAAAAACTCACTGCTTCAGGAGCAGAGTAACAAAAGGTATCAAAGGTCTAAGGAATGAAGACATGTTTATTCTTAGCACAAGCGTTTTCATGTTTAGCAGAGTTCCTTGATTCTGCCTTCAATATAGTCCGACCAAGCCACGAAGTGGTTTTCCCTGAGCCCCACAAGAGGGGATACTTCGGTAAGGTCCACACAAGCGTGTTTCACTCCTACCCAATTGAACACAAGAACATCCGCCGAACGCATAGTGGATCTCCCTTCAAGTGGATCTGTTTGGAATTCACAGGGGCCTCCTTATTTGCAGAGATCCCAACCCGCTTAATCACATCACATAGGACATGACTAAGTCATGTTTGTATTTAAAACCCGTCAGCTCCTTACAATTAACCGCATGCTCCCCAAAGTTATCCAAGCAAACCTTTGGGCAAACCGGGCAAGGCTCATCAACTGGAAACAGAAGGATCTTTAACCATTATTAAAGGATGGCTTGATACTCCACCGTTCACATGTGTTGTCCTAGGCCTTCAATTAGAGAGAGAGAGAGAGAGAGAGAGAGAGTTACTTGATTATGTCTTCTACATCACATTTAGCGATTACATAATTGGCTTTTGAATCACATTTAAAACAATCACTACAAGGAATGGACATCACTGATGCCCGACGTCGACGAACTAAATATGTAGGTACTTACATCCGGATCCCACTAAAAACTGAATGCAATTTAAATAGTTAAAAAACAATTTATTCATTGGTAATCCACATGTTAAAAATTGAGGGAGAGCCTAAACCAGGAAAGAGACTTTTACAATTTTCGACGCACGTTCCCTCGTTAATTAATTTGGGGCTAAAGCTATAAAGATAAAATTTTAGATAAGATTCCCTCGTATGTTTTCATGTATTTGTTGGTGGAAAAGGTGTTTTGACAGATTTTCCCTAGGTGAGTTGACGTTAAAGATAAGATGTCGGATAAGAGTTGTATCCGCAAATTCTTTACTTGAGCAATCTTTTCCAATGGATTACTCGGACATCCACTTTCACCAAAGGATTTTTGATAGATACGGAAAGTCCTTGTTTTTAGTAAATGGATACAAGTACATTACGTGGTTCTCAACATATAATTGGTTTTGAAATGAATATTCTCATATCTAAATTTTGAAGTTTGTGCTGAATTTGTAATAATTAAACTTAATAAAGAAAATGTACTCATATATTATAACTTACTAAAGGAAGAGGCTACATCATAAGAATGTTCCCTCTCAGCGTGTCATAAACAGGATTGACTCCCATGATAAATTTAACAAGCCTTTGATCTTCTTGTTGATACACTTTGTGTGGACGCGACTCGGCTCGGTTCGACTCGGCTCGGTACGACTTGGTTTCGACACGGTTAGGTCCGGCTCAAGCCCGACGTCACGACATTCCTCCGTCGTGCACCCCAGAGTTCGACACGCGAAGCACGAAGCACCGCGGCCTTTCCCGCCGACACATCACCATGACATCACCTTAGTGATGTCATGATAATGTCACTAGTTTTGTCATTATGTTGAAATTGTGACATTGTGAATCAAATGACGAAACACAATGTGTTTCGTCATTTTTGTTTTGTGTTGTCTCTGTTTCGTCGCCTGTAGGGCTTCTTCAGGCCCAATGTTTGGCCCAAAAGTTGTTTCGTCGAGTTATTTCTGTTTCGTCGGTCATGTATGTGTCTGTGTTAGTATAAATACTCGTCTCAGTTTCTTTGTGAAACGAGATGAGCACAGAGAGACTTAGTGAGAGTCGTTAAAACATTGTTTGTATATGTTTGTGGTTGTACTCATCCCTAATCAATAGATATTGAATCTTTTGGTTACGCGTGTTCTTATTTTACACTTTGTTTGGTTTGCACCGTCACAGGGATTCCGCACCCGTTACCGTGTTTGTGATAAACAAGGCTAGGTTTACGTTATCGATCCACCGGAAAAACGGGACCTACAATTGGTATCAGAGCTTTGGCTCTTTTCCTTGTTTAGAACCAAACATTGTTAGTGTTTTATCAAGCTGTTCTTGTGATTTTCATATCCTGGTTTTGAAAAGTTTATATATTTTCTGAAAAAGGTTCAAAAATCAGTGTTTATCTTGTTGTTTTGCTAAAACTTTGTTCAAAAACCTTGTTTGTTTGAGTGTTTACATATTAGCATTTGGTTTTTAGTAAAAGTTTTAAGCGAAGTCGGGTTTCGGAAAATTGTTCGGTGACCGGAATCTTCAAATATTCATCGTGTTCTTCAGTACCTTCATATGTGTTCTTCATATAATTTACTTTTTGATCTTTTGTGAAGTTACCGAAAGTTAGTTTGTGAATTTGTAAGGCCTCCAAATCCAAGATCTCACTCAGCTAAAGCAACCAACAGGTGTGAAGAATCCACCTGATGATCAACCACTGCAGATGAAACACTAGTATGCAAAGATTTGTGAGAGAAATCAAGAATACACTGAGTATTCTTGATGAGGAAGATGAAGATGAATGACGTCACTCACACAAAGCAGCCGCCAGAGAAAACATACACAATGATTAGGGTTAGGTGCACAAAAATTCACACAGAATCGTTACCTTGTCTATTCTACATAAAGGTATATATACAAGGCAAAACCCGGACTTTCAAGACAAACTAGAAAGCCCGGACAAACAAACTACACAAACAAAACTCTGACTTTTGTCCTAGACTCAGACAAATGACTAGCCTAAAACTTGGACAAAATGTCCAAGGATAAACTTGGGACTACAAAACTCAGACAAAAGGCTTGGCCAAAACTTGGACAAATTGTCCTAGGATAAAGTTGGGACTAACTTTCAATGAATGTACAATAAAGACCCTATAGAATGGGAGACATGCACTTATCACCTAAAGTGCATTAACAAACTCCCCCTTGATCAGTGCATGGTCTTCATTGGTCTTGAGATCTTCATCCTCTTCGAGAAGCTGCTTCCTGCCCAGACCTTGTTCTTCACACAGAACTTGTTCTTCACACAGAACTGAACCACCTTGATGAACTGGTCCGCTAGAACACGATCTTCTTCATTGTACTTTAGAGGCAGGCCCAGAAGATTCTTCAGATCTTCCATCTTGAGATGAATGAACCAAACGCACACAGCTTCTCCAAATCTTCCATCTTAAGATGAACCATCCAGACCTGAAACACTTAACACCGGATTAAGAAACTTAACCCTGGAGACATCGGCCCAAACCTGGATCCCAAAAAATAAGTTCCAATACCCCAGAATAAACAATTGAAATATTAGACAACCAACATTCACTTAACTTATTTAAATAATTTTCACAACCCTAGAGTATACTTAATAAAGATAACTCGCACATAGAAGCAAGAGAGCAAAATCTTTTTGTGGTTTTTCAATTTTTGACTGAAATGGAGATTAGACTTACGAACGTATTTACACTAATTATCTTTTTGCGAAATCGGAGCAAAGGAATCATATCGGTTTTACTTGTCAGTATCCAACATAGGAACCATAGCATTTAGCTTTAATCTTTTAGAATGATGTTGACAGTTCAAGACGTTCAACGGTATTGTGGTCCACTTAAGTTTTAGCACGCTTTCGAACATTGTTTTCGAGATATGGAATTAAGTGTATTAATAGCTGACAGTAACTATGTTTACCCATCTCAGAATATACTCCCGTATCAAGGTATGCACGAGAGATCATCTTACTGGAGAGTATACCATTTATCATCTGTTTTTGACGTATAAGCTAATGTGAGATACTCACTTATTTGGAATTGAAAACAAGTCCTTTGTGATAGAATCACTTATTGAGGAGGAACTTGAATTTCAGATGCAAAGGGCACAGGAGCAAGTCCGTGAACAGGTTAGTACCATCGTACAGACAAAGAGACGAACTTGACTCCCGCATAATTTTGTGGGACATGTGATTGTTTATCACTTATTTCGGTCGAATGCATCATTAATTAAGGATATTTACACGTATGTATGGTATCATGGAAGATCTAGACTTGCGTCCCCGTTATTTTCCGGTAAAAGAAACAACCATGATACCCAGATGATAAACAGCATAAAGACCACGTATCTCAGAACCTCGGTAATCTAGCAAACGAAATTACGGTACCAAGACCATATTTCCGAGAGATGCGCCACACGAGTTACGCAGTTCATTATGTTTATATACCAAAGACAGGTTCTTATTTACGCGTAAAACCTACCGAAGCAACATATAATGAAGCTGTCACAGTTAACGGTTAATTTTATGTATATAACCATAGTCCTGCACCAGATACGACTAACCGATGTACTATCATTTCCCTTATATCTCAACACGACTTCATTTTAAATTTTTCGAATGTTTTTATATTTTTCTGAAAATTTATCCTACAACTAAGTAAAATATTTTTGGAGTTTTTCAATTTTTCGAAAGCGGTAAGAACTGTACAGAAAAGATAAAATAAAGTTTCTATGCGAGTTTAGAAAGCATTTTACTCTAGGTTGATCATGCCAATCATTCAGACCAGATTTTCAAATCTAGCCCGATCAAATGTTTTCGTAAACAGGTCGGCAAGATTATCTAAGGTGTCTACACTAACCACTTCTATTAAACCCTTCTCAGCACAGTCGCGAATAAAATGATGCCTAACATCTATGTGCTTAGTGCGTGAGTGATTAACTGGATTGTTTGTTATGGAAATGGAAGTGTTGTTATCGACAAGGATAGGAGTTCGAGTAAAACTCAAACCGTAGTCCCTCATTTGCTGCTGAATCCACAAAACCTGAGCACAACAGCTTGAAGCAGCAATGTACTCAGCCTCACACGTGGATAGAGAAACGGCAACTTGCTTTTTGCATTGCCAAGAGACAAGACGATTTCCAAGAAGTTGTGCGCCGCCAGAGGTTGACTTTCTGTTCATCTGGCACCCTCCGAAATCTGCATCAGCATACGCCATCAAATCCAGACCACCTTCAGCTGGATACCACAATCCAAGCCTAGGCGTCCCTTTCAGATATCTGAAAATACGCTTGACTGCTTTCAAATGAGACTCCTTCGGAGTTGATTGGTACCTAGCACACAAACAAACAGAAAACATAATATCTGGTCGTGAAGCAGTAAGATACATCAATGAACCTATCATTGCTCGATATAGAGTCGGATCCACTTCAGAATCTTTCTCATCATCGGGTGAAAGCTTGAGATTTGTCGGTAGAGGCGTGTCATAGGCTAAGCTATCTTCCAATCCAAATCTTTTGAGAATCTCGTGGACATACTTTGTCTGATGCACGTACGTCCCGGTTTTTTCTTGACTCACTTGAAGACCTAAAAAGAAGGATAACTCGCCCATCGCGCTCATTTCAAATTTTGACTTCATCACCGCTTCGAACTCACGACACAATTCTTCATTTGAAGAACCAAAAATTATGTCATCATCGTAAATTTGCACGATCAGAAAATATCCCCCTTTCTTTAAAATGAACAGTGTGGAGTCAATTGCACCACGCGAGAACCCATGCTCCAATAGATGCTTTGACAACGTCTCGTACCATGCTCGAGGGGCCTGATGGAGACCGTAGAGAGCCTTGTCCAACAAATAAACCTTGTTGTCTAACCCTGGAGCTTCGAAACCCGGTCGTTGGGATACATACACAGTTTCATGCAATTTCCCGTAAAGAAATGCGCTTTTCACATCCAACTGATAGACTTTGATACGCATGTGTGCAGCAAAGGCTAGAAACAAACGAATAGCTTCCAGTCTTGCCACCGGTGCATAAACTTCGGTATAATCAATCCCTTCCTCTTGATTGAAGCCTTGAACAACCAACCGTGCTTTGTTTCTGACAACGACACCCTTATCGTCTTTCTTGCACTTGAAAACCCATTTCGTGTTGATTGCATGTTGGCCCTTTGGAAGATCAACCAAATTCCACACCTTTAACTTGTTGAACTGAGCTAACTCTTCTTGCATCGCCTCACACCAAGAATTATCTTTCAGAGCCATTTGATAGTTCTTCGGCTCTATCTGAGAGATAAAACATTCATGCAGGCTAGGATTGTAGATTTCTTCTTTCTTGATAGCAGAGAACAGACTTTGCATCTCTGAAATACTCCTCCGCGTTTGCACTCCCGCATTTGGATTCCAATAATATTATCAATAGGATGATGAATATTTGTTCTTGGAACTGGGATTGCCGGAGCTTGAAGATTGTTTCCCAAGTTCGATTGAATCTCCCCCTCAGCATTTGCATTACTACTAGGAGCTTCACCATTACCAGAAGACGCATGAACATTTGGATATGCTGAAAACTCAACGTATAGATCTCCACTTGTAGTTTGAGTAGCTGCATTGGGGATCTGCTCAGCAACAACATCATTTACGGTCGAAGAATCAGCGACTGGAACATTCGAAGACACATTAGTAGGAATACTTGCTCTCCAGCTCGCATCCACTTCATCTTTGTTCACAAGATGTGTGTATACAAACTCCGAATCTTCTTCTGAAACATCAAGAAGATCAAATGAATCAAATAATTTATCATAATCATAGCCACTTTTGGGACCAAATTCGGACGGTGGAGGATCAAAACTCAAAGGAGTTATGTCAAACACGATCTCCACTATTCGCTTCTTGATGTTATAAACGCGTTTGTTTGGAGTTCCATTGGCATAACCCAAAAAGAACCCAATTTCACCAACTTCCCCCATTTTCGGAGTATCTTTGGTGCGTTTGATAACACACTTAATCCCAAAAGGTTGAAAACCAGATAAGTTCGGTTTCTTGTTTTCAAGCAATTCATAACACGTTTTATCTTCTCTTTTGACAGTAAGCACATGATTTAACACATAACATGCAGTGTTTACCGCCTCGGCCCAGAAGAAAATTGGCAATTTTGATTCAGAAAGCATAGTGCGGGCCGCCTCAATCAGGGTACGATTCTTCCGATCTGCAACTCCGTTCTGTTGAGGAACATATGGAGCGCTGAACTGATGAACTATTCCCATTTCCCGACATAACTCATCCATATAATGATTCTTAAACTCAGTGCCGTTGTCACTTCGGATTTTCTTAATAGGAAGTGAATAATTTTTCTCAAGTTGTTTGAATAAATCTCTTAAAATACCAGCAGTTTGATCCTTTGTTTTTAAGAAAAATACCCATGAGTAACGTGAGAAGTCGTCAGTGACAACTAAGCAATAAGACATCCCACCAATGCTAGCAACATGGATCGGGCCGAAAAGATCCATGTGAAGCAATTCAAGTGGTTTTTGGATGGAGTTAACTGTTTTCGGTTTATGAGGCTTTCGTTTGATTTTTCCTTTTTCACATGATTCACATTTGTTGTGCATATTGAAACTATGTAAAGGAACCCCCAACACTATGTTGTTTTTCACTAAGTGGTTCATTTTTCGCAGATGCACGTGGCCCATTCTCCTATGCCAGAGATACGATTGATCTTCAGTCGCCTTCGAAAGTAGACATGTCGCTGGAGCAGACGAGTTAACCAACGGGCGCATGTCCATTACATATGTGTTATTCACCCTTGGAGCCGTCATAACGATCCAATCTTCAGGAACAGCAAATCCCGGACGCAAAACGAAGCAAGTTTTATCAGTGAACAACATCGTGTACTTGTTATCACAGATTTGAGAAACCGACATCAATTTATGCTTCAATTCTTCAACGTAGTTCACTTTGTGCAGCGTGATTTTTCCATTTGACACAGAGCCTTCACCGGTGATGTATCCACCCTTTTCACCGGCAAAGTTCACATAACCACCACGAATTTGTTTAAAATTGTTCAATAACTCTTTATTTCCTGTCATGTGTCTGGAACAGCCACTATCGATATACCAAATATAGATAGCCCTCTTCAGCTGCTCCTACACTCCCCAACAAAAATTTAGTTAGAGTGTGGGACCCAAGCCATGATGGTCTTGGGTCGTCCTGATTCGTCAACATAAGAAAACTCTTTGAAATAACCATCATCGCCTCTGTGTCCACCATTTCCATTTCGGAAATTGTTGGAATGAGTCCCCGCAAATCGTGGATTATATGGAGTTGACGATCTGTTGGTATAACCAGAGTTTCCATACCCTCGGCTTCCATAGTTTTGGTAACTGTAATTTTGATTCCTGGGTGGCTCAAAATTCCTACCAAATCTAGGAGCATCTTCATGTCTTGAGAATGATCGTGGATGATTATCCGAATGCGGCCTTTGATTTGGAAATCGGGAGGGTGACGCATTTCGGTCATTCACGAATTTGTTCTGTGCATGAGGTCTAACATAGTTGTTGTTCGAACCTCCAGAACGTTGGTCATTCTCAACTACTTGAAAAGTAACATGATTTTGTCGTCTGTGAGGGGTTTTCTCACGAGTATCATGTTTTTTAGATACATTTACCGATATGTCCCCATGGTTAATAACAACAGGTTTCTCCTCCTGATCCTGATTTTGTTGTGAATTAACATTTGGTTTGATAACTGGTTTTACTTCTTGTTTAATCACTTTGTTTTTCTCAACCTTCTAATTTTTACCATTTTTCTTTTCAACATTAACTGTTTCATTTTGTGGTTTTTCAACAAAAGGTTTCTTTTGATCAGGATCAACAAGAGATTTACCCTTGTCATCAGGACATTCTGCTGCTAAGTGTCCTTTCCCACGACACTTATAGCATTTGCGAATTTTTGCAGCATTCTTTGGACGTTCCTCATGATCGGTCGAAGACGATGAGACGTTGGTGGAATTTTTCAAAATTTGGTTCACAAACTGAGAGTTGGAACCTGTTTTGATTTTTACTTCTTCTTTGACAAAATCCTCCCCTTTAACAAACTCAGTTTTAGGGACATTTTTCAAAGTCTTTTTAGTTTTCCCACGTGACTTTGGTTTTGACTTCACATTTTGAACTTGATTGAAAATTTCCAAAATCTTATTGCTTATCAAATTTTCATTGTTTTCAAGATTCACCTCATTTTTCTTTGAAACTCCACTCATCTTCCACTGATCTGAGTCAGTAACTTCATCTGGCTCAGATTCTGACTCACTTTGCGGTTCAACCGTCAGAGGAGTCTTTGGCACAAAATTTGCCAATTCAGGATCAATGCTTGGCATTGATGTATAATTATGGTTTACCGGAGGAGGCACCTTAGTATACCCAATGCCGAACATTTCTTCCTCAGATTCTTTGAGACGTTGGCTGTTAATACAGAAATTCATCACTTCGGATGAATCCCTGAACTTTTCAATCTTTCGTTGCAAATCTAAAATCAGATTATCTTTTTCCAAAATGATTTTGTTCTTTTCCAAAACACAATTTTGATTCATTTCAAGTTCAGATTTTAATTCCTGATTTCTAAGATTTCCCTGAGCCACAAGTCTCTCAAATTCAGAGATATCATTTTTCAGCGCTTTTATCTTAATTCGGTGTTCTTTATCCGAATTAGACAAAACAGCAATGAGTTCTCTGGATTTTTCTAAATCTGCAATTAAGTTTGTGTTATGAAGTGCATATCTATCAATCTTAGTGACAAACTCAACACATCTAGCACATCGCTTATCTACAGAAGATGATTTTACCTCAATGCCAGCCATGAATGCACAAGCCTCGTTTTCAATGGAGTTTTCTTCCGACCTTTTAGCTTCTGCATCCGCAAATTGCTGCATTTCGGCTGTGGAGATGTTGAATTCAAAGCGTTCTCCTTTTTCTCCATCTTCTGTCTTGTTTGACTTTTCAACAGTCTCTTCAATCGAGGGATTTTCATTCTCAGCAACATTCCCCGAATCCAACTCTTCCCCAAAAACTTGAGCGACAACTGCAAGCTCCTCAATGCTAGTCTCTTCGACAACCTCTTCATACACTTCTTCGTTCACAATTTCAGCTATAAATGCTTGTGACACAATTGCTCCTGAGATGTCCTCCAAAGCACAGCCCCAGTCATAAGGCTCAGTCACACTCTGTAGAGGTTGAGCCACCATAGCATTGTTTGTCGAAAGGGTAGGATTTTCAGACCCACTTGAACGAGCACTTGAGTTAGAGGTAGCAGTTGATGCATTGTTGTGAGGTCTTGAATTATTTCCTCGGGAGTTGTTGTCTCTATCAGATCTTCCCATTTTCGGCTTTCGACAATCACGTGCGAAATGCCCGTAGATACCGCAGTTGTAACATTTTACTTTGGACATGTCGACTCCCATTCGAGTCTTTGTCTGACCTCCTATGAACTTCCTACCCGTCTTCAACAGAAACTTCTTCGCTCTACGGACTAACAGTGCCATATTGAGTTGTAGATCAAGTTCTTCCATTTCGTCTTGATCTATCTGATCAAAGTCCTCATCGAGACTTGACGGTTCGACGAGCTTTCTAAGACAGAAGTTCTCGTAGGCAGTCATGAAGGACGCCAACAGACTCATATTTTCTTCAATCATCTTCAAACAGCTTGCATCTATCTTGGAAATGTTCAAACTTGTTCCTTGTGTACATCCCTTGATTTGAATTGGTTGTTCCACCTGAACTGTCATTGTTGCTTATGAAGGCATGTTCACTTGCAGGACCTTCATTTTCCGAATACAAAGCAACACCGACTCCACCATTACTACCCTTCTCCGTTGGTTTCGAAGCCTTATATAACTGAGGATCTTGGATCTTCTCGAAATCAGATGCTTGATCTTCCATATTCCAAGCATAACCCCTCAGTTTCTGAACAGCTTCTTCCAATGAGAGCTCCTCATAGAGAACACCCTCTCTAATCAATGCGGTGTACATATTCCATTCTCTGGAAAGACAATTCAGAAACTTCTCAACCTTCTCAAATTCAGTGTAGATACCCTCTTGACTTCTATCAAGTTCGCTCAGCAGATGATAAAATCGGTTCACTGTGTCATCAAATGATTCATTTCTTAAAACCTTGAACACAACAAATTGAGTCTTCAAACGTTCGAGACGTCGCTTCTTGTACATTTCGTTTCCTTCATATCGCTGGATCATACTATCCCACAATTCCTTTGAGCTATTTCTCTTACGGAACGTATGAAGTATAGATTGCGACATTGCCATCGTTATCATTGACATAGCTTTCTCTTCACAGTCAAAAAATCACTTTTGGTCGTCAGTGAGTTCCAAATACGTATCAATCGTCAACGTACGTACTTGAGTAGCTCCACATCCTTTAACAATACACAACCAGATTTTGATGTCTTTCGCTCGTACATACCTTTCGAAACGCTCTTTCCACTCAGGAAAATCAATCTCGTTTATCAACAAAGGAGGTTTGTCGCTACTTCCTACCTCAGCATTGTGCTTGAGGTTTTGCACCATTGCAGTCAGATTGTTGTTTGCCATTACAGAAAACAACAGTAGGTTTCTAAGCAAGAACTGTGTTGTTGAAAAGATTTTCTAAGTCCAAACTCGGAAAGAAAACACGGAGTGAAGTGTCTGAGCTTTAAACAGAGTTGCGAAACCCGGATCACAAAACCAAAACCTTCAAACTAAGAACACCTACAGTAGTATTAGCACACTGCTCTGATACCACTTGTAAGGCCTCCAAATCCAATATCTCACTCAGCTAAAGCAACCAACAGGTGTGCGGAATCCACCTGATGATCAACCACTGCAGATGAAACACTAGTATGCAAAAATTTGTGAGAGAAATCAAGAATACACTGAGTATTCTTGATGAGGAAGATGAAGATGAATGACGTCACTCACACAAAGCAGCCGCCAGACAAAACATACACAATGATTAGGGTTAGGTGCACAGAAATTCACACAGAATCGTTGCCTTGTCTATTCCACATAAAGGTAAAACCCGGACTTTCAAGACAAACTAGAAAGCCCGGACAAACAAACTACACAAACAAAACTCTGACTTTTGTCCTAGACAAAACTCAGACAAATGACTAGCCTAAAACTTGGACAAAATGTCCAAGGATAAACTTGGGACTACAAAACTCAGACAAAAGGCTTGGCCAAAACTTGGACAAATTGTCCTAGGATAAAGTTGGGACTAACTTTCAATGAATGTACAATAAAGACCCTATAGAATGGGAGACATGCACTTATCACCTAAAGTGCATTAACAGAATTTAATATTCATAGTGGGATTGAAAATAGTGTTTTGAAAGTATGTTAGGCATGGTGATTGTTTGAGTAAGTTGAAAATTGTGGCATTGTGTCAGTAAAGAGATAAGGCAACTTTGAAAATATCTCAACCACTCTTTGATCTTATCCCCAAAAGCACAACCAGTTTCGTCGAGTTCTTATCAAATCACTTTCGTAGACATACAACTTTTCAGTTTCGTCACATTTGACCAGATTTCTGTTTCGTCGCACATTTCAATCATAGTGTTTCGTCGTTGATCAGACAAAGAACTGCTTCGTCGCAGATAATAGAACATCAGTTTCGTCGAGATCAATCAAAAACCCATCAAACCTATTTCGTCGATCATACCACTCAACCAATTTCGTCGTCGATCATTCATTACATTGAGTTTCGTCCAGGTTTCATCAATTCTGTTTCGTCGATACATCATTCATTTCAGTTTCGTCGATTAACTATAATATTGAGTTTCGTCGTATAACAATCAGCTGATAGGGTTACATAGATCAGAACTGTTACGTCGTCCAATATAAGTTTCATTGCTGAAATCAAATTTCGTCTACCAGCTTCTGTTTACCAGGTTTCATTGAGCTTTAATCCAATCAGAAGTTTCACCAAAGTCCACTGAAAAGAATATTGAATTGTGTCAGGCTCCATTCAATACATCACGTGAACTCTTCAAATCAATTGCACCAACCCATTAAATGTTCAAGAGTGTCGGCCCAATAATCAAATATCAAAATAATGTTGCCGGCCACTTACTCATAGCATTCACGTAACACTTTTTTTTATAAAAGAGGTTCAAGATTCTCGCAATTAATTAAAAAGGTCATCATGTACATTGAGACTTGCAATTATAATTGAAGAGGTCCAATAGAATTCTTCGACCCATGTGATCAGTTGTTGGATTCTACTCAAAGGTCATGTGTATGGCAGAAAAGGTCTTTCTTTAGGACCCACAATATTTAATTGTTTGAAGATTTTGAGTTAAGTGGATCCAAGAAGTCAAGTGAGCCGAAGACTTTTGTTGAGTCACGAAAACCCACAGGAAGTTGAGCTTCAAATTAATTTTCACTTAAATTAATTCAAATAGTCTTCGTGACACTCATTAGACAACGGTGTTGGGCTAATAACAATAATTCTTCGTGGAACCTTTATGGCCCAAGTCTAGTCAATCACAAACAAAATTCATTGGGACATTTAATACTCGTAGGTTACAGTTGACTTCATTGGGCCATAGTCACTGTTCATTGGCCCATAACAATTAGTCTTTGTGGGCAACAATTTTTCGTGAGTTGCAAAGTGGGGTCGGGTATTCGCGGAGTTGATTTGAATCGCGCTTCTAAATATAACGGTTTCATCAAAAAGAGTGTTGTCGAGAAACTTGTGTCTTTTTTTTTCACAAAAGCTTTGCAAAACTAATTTAACAGTTTGTTTTCAAGTGTGTAACCAGTTTTTCACTTTCATATATCAAACATGAGTTGTACTAGCCCTTGGGATTGGAGTACGGACTCACAACCAGTTCAAAAACCGACTTCGATGGCCGAATATTTAGCGAGTACCATACCTCGACAACAGCAGTCAATAAGTGCAAGTCAATGGGCATTGGTGTCGAATCAAAATCAGAGCATACAAAGTCTATTGCTTAGTGAGAGTGAGACGGGTAGCAACAATCGGCCGCCAAAGTTGAATTACATGAACGACTACCCATCATGGAAGGGTCGTTTCCACACATACGTTCAAGGGCAAAGCAGCGAACTTTGGACATGTTTCATCAATGCATGCAACCCTGCCCTTGACGTAGCAGCATCAACTTCAGCCGGTTTTACTAATATGCCTGAAAACGACAAAAAGGCATATGATCTGGAGAAGAAGGCATATGCTATTCTCACTCAAGCACTTCACAAAGACATCTATCATCAATTCTCCTATTATAAGACCACGAAAGAGTTATGGGATGCATTGGTAGTGAGAGGAGAAGGAAATGCAGCTTCTAGAAAGACACGCCATGATTTATTGAAGAAAGAGTTTGAATCATTTTGATTCTTGGAAAATGAAACTCTAAATGATATGACTTCTCGCTTTTACCATTTGATTAGTGAAATGTGTTCTTATAATGTTGCTGCAACTCATCAGGAAATGATTGCACGGTTTGCTGATGCTCTACCTCCTAAGTGGAGTCCATTCATTGAACTTCTAATGCATACGGGCGCTATGGATACAGCCAATGGCACTCTCTATGAATTCATTCGGAAGTTGGAGCACAAGAACGAAGAGGATATTCGGAAAGCTAAAATGATTGCACCTCCTC
Source organism: Helianthus annuus (assembly GCF_002127325.2). NCBI lineage: Eukaryota > Viridiplantae > Streptophyta > Magnoliopsida > Asterales > Asteraceae > Helianthus > Helianthus annuus. The sequence goes on from NC_035449.2 coordinate 6,038,004, forward strand.
AAAACCGAAGCTTCAAACCGCGTTTGTGTCCAACACAAGCTCATCTCCGTTTCCACAGTTCAATCAAGCCTAACCACAGTGGAATCAAAGTGCTTATATGTCGCAATCCATACCCCCAACCACAAGCCCAACAGCAACAAGCACATTATATCAACAATCCTTCACTCCAAAACACCAACACTGTCAGAGTTGATACTTCCAATCTTTCAAAAGTCAGTGTAGAGGTTGCAAAGGAACATTTGGAACTTCTCAACACAATGTTCAGTTCCTATTGTGGATTGGTGGCAGGTCACATTGGAAACATCAATATGACCAATTAAGATTATCAGCAGATAGACCGTGATGAAATGGAGTTAATGGATACCAAGTGGGTGTTTGCAAGTGCTGTTAGACGGGCAAAGGATTTCATGGCTCGAACAGGAAGAACTTCATTGGAAGGCAAGAATGATACGAAGTACGGGTTTGATAACAATGCGGTTACTTGTTTCAATTGTGGCGAAAGGGGACACTTCAAACGTGAGTGCACTCGGCCAAGCAGACAAGGCAACCAGAATCCATTCAGAAATCAGACAAGTACTTCCAATGCCAATCAAGATAACCGTGGAAAAGGGATAGTAGCGGTGAACAACAACCAGAACCAGTCTGGACCTTCAAACACCAACAGAGCATTAGTTGTTCAAGCTGATGAAGGATGTGATTGGTCTGTACAATTCGGAGATGGTAATCAAGGAGGTGGAACTGCTTGCTATGCAAAAATCATCAACCACATCAAGCATGTTCACAAAGAAAAATTTGCTGAAAGCGATGATAGCTCGGGTTATAGCGGGAGTTCAGATGAAGAAGGCTCAAATGCTGGAGATTATAATTCTGAAGATGGATCTTTTTCTTGTCAAACTGCCTATATGGCAAATGTCTCAGCCTCTACGAGTCAGGTAAAATCTGAAACTCCTAGCATATGTAGTGATTGTGCTGATATGAAACTTAAATGTGCTGATTTGAAACGTGAATCTGAAACGGTTCATAGTCACAATCAGAGTTTGGTTGTTGAACTGTCAAAGTGCAAAGAAGCAAATATGGCTTTAGTTCGAAATGAAAAAGAATTTAAATCTGTAATTGAAACCTTAAAGAAAAGTGTTTCTGAAGTGAACAAAGTTGTTTATCATAAACAAGTTAGTATTAACGATTACATTAACATTGTTGAGGAAACCAAAAGGGAACTAGCCAATGCCAAATGCGAGCATGATACTATCAAGCAAAAATTGGAGAGTTATTCTAACTCCCGATTTGTGCTCGATCACATAATTGACGTTCAACAACTGAAAGGGAACGTGAAAGGCGTAGGGTATAAGGCGTGTCCACCCCCTTTGAGACACAACTATACCAAAATGCCCGATGAATAGGATATGCCTCGTTTTGAACCATCTGTACCTCTTGATTATGAGGAAGTTACTACTGGCCTAGGGTTCAAACCGGACAATTCATCGGAGGGCTCATCTGATAACAAAGAAAAGTTATCATGTGCTTCAAATCAAAGTCCTCCAACCATTGAGGACTATGATTCTTCAGATGATGAATCTGATTGACCAGGATGAATCGCTTGATGAGACGAAAGGAGTAGAAATTCCAATTGAGAATCATATTCTTTGTGATCCTCCTACTCCTGCCGTGCAACCTATTGCCGAGCAAGTGATAGATCCTATCAAGGATGTCAAAGATGACAAGGAATGTGTGTCTGCTGTTAAGAGCAATAACTTGTTGTATACTTTAGTCGGTGATAGTAAAATTTTTTCAGACAAAGATTTTCCAATCAAAAACGTCAATCAATCTTTGATTGACAAAGTGTTTGAAGATACTACGAATAATTTTTTGGGAAAAACCATCCTCGGAGTTGTGGTAACACAATGTGATCCAATTCCAAAAGCTGAAATCAGGAAACAATTCGGAAATCAAAAATCACCGACAAAACAACAACCTATTGCTACTAAGGGCAAACAACCAGTTCAACAAGCTCAAAGGCCTAACGTTTCTAAATCAAAATTTGAAACAAAAGGAGCTCGTTATCAGAAGAAAAACAGTAATGTCAAATTTGTAGCATCAAAGGGTACGGATAAAATTGAGACTTTTGAAAACAAATCAAACACCGATTTTGTACAACAAGTCAAGATTTTAAAACGTAACAGTCAAAACAATTACACTCAACATACAAATGGGTGTGATGAAAGAGCAAGTACCTCAGGTTCTACAGGTTCGACATCTGCCAGTCGATCCAATTCTCCTAAGTTTGTTGAAAGGAGAACGTGTTTCAAATGTGGGAAGTTTGGGCACATCATTAAAGACTGCACAAACTCACCCAAACCAAATTTTGTTGAAAGAACCCCTTCTGAACAAGGTCACTCACAACGTCGTCCTATTTCTCCAAAACATGATAAAAGAACTGTTAAGGAACAAGAAACGAAACAACGACGTCATAACATCAAAGCTGTTGAAAAGGCTTTAAAATCTGAAGTCAAAACGGTTAAAAGGAAACCTAGTTTGTCACAACCATTAAAACCAGAAACTGTACATAATACACAATCTGGTAAACAAAAACAAACTTGGAAACCTAAAACGGGTGAAAGTTCAGGGGGAGCTGCTGTGTTTGAAAACCTTCAAGAAATTGAAATTACATTTCTTGATTCTCAGGGGCAACCCAAGTCTATGAAGGCTTGGGTCCCCCTCTCCAACTTATCTCTGAGTGAGTGTGATGGAAGTTCCAGGAGGAACTATCGATAGTCATAGAAAGACAAAGACCTTCGCTGGTGCAATGTGGAAGACCTGCCGGACCCGGAGGTTTATGATCTTGTTGCTGTGAAGAGATTTCTCAGTAGCTACAAAATCGATTATGAAATCCACACCGGGTGGATATCCAGTTTGGGAGAGCACTCAGATTCCCTGCAATGCATGAAACAGTTGCAGGATACGGTTTTGAATTTCTAATCTCTCCTATGCTTGTCGATATTTAAGCTGCTTTATAAATTATTATCATCTCGTACAGCACTCTTTGACCAGACACGTTGATCTCGAATATCACCTCACACGTGATTGTTTCAATATGAAACTCGTCAATGTTGTCTTGGTCCGCACCGCTTACCGACGTGCCAACTCATTTTTCCAAAATTCGATATATCATTTCTGATTAACAAATCAATTTTGGTAAACGACATTGAGGTAAAACATGAGTTAATCCGAAATCGGGAAATCGATTTTATAAATACCTTTGTGTCTTTTAAATTTATCTTAGTTTGTTGATTTTAGGGGGGAGCAAATCCAATTTTAAAAATCCAAAAACATCGAAAAATTTCAAAACACAAAAACAATAGAAAATCAAAAATGAGTTTCATGGCGAGCAAAAGAGAAAATGATAGTACATCAGTGGTCTGTCCAAACCTCTTTAAACTGAACCTTAAACTGAAAAACGATAAGCAGCTCTATATAAGATGTATCGGTAGGCTTACAATCATTTTAAAGTGTGCAGGGTGATATAAACTTAAATCGACTGAAGACCAGTTGGGAACCGCACATTGGCATATGGTCTTAGTACCGAAATTTCGTTTGAGAGATTGCCGAGGTTCTGAGATATTCGGTCTTTATGCTGCTTATCATCTGGGTATCATGGTTGTATCTTTTACCGAAAAAAAACGGGGACGCAAGTCTAGATCTTCCATGATACCATACATACGTGTACATATTGCATTCGACCTCAATAAGTGATCAACAATCACATGTCCAACAAATAAGTGATAAAATATCACATTTATCCGGGAGTCAAGTTCGTCTCTCTGCTGTACGAAAGTACTGACCTGTTCACGGACTTGCTCATGTGCCCTCATGCATATGAAAATCAAGTTCCTCATTAATAAGTGATTCTATCACATAGGGCTTGTTTTCAAAATCAAAATAAGTGAGTTTCTCACATCATATACGGTCAAACAGATGATAATCGGTATACTCACCGGTAAGATGAACCCTTGTGCATACCTTGATACGGGAATGTGTCGTGTGTGGATGAACACCGGTCGGTTAGTATAAATCATACCTTAACGTATCCCCTCGCCATGATTACATCTGATAAGTTGAGCTTAAGTGGACAACAATACTGATAATCGTTATAGGATGCTTATCTAAACGTTAACTAATTGAACAAAAAGAGCGTTTTCGCATGACCGTACACTGATATGATTCTCTTACCCTCGAAACTCGCAAAAAGAATGTTTGTAAATATTTATTTATTGCTTTTAGTTTTTGCATCTTTGTATATATTTACTTATTGCTTTCTGTCTTTACATTTGAGAAATGAAAAAAATTTCAAAAAGATTTTAGGTGTGTTTTAGTATAAACTTTATAAAATCCAAAAAGATTTTGCTTCTAGTTTATTTTTGATTGACCGATGTGGAACTCGAGTCTATCCTACCCAAAATCCTGATTGTAAGCCGGAAAACAATTGCATCTTCATAAATGTTCGAAGTTAACGAGTTTTGAAAGTTAAAGGATTAAAATTGATCATTTTCTAAACTTTCAAACTGTTGTCGGTCGGTAGTTGATTGTAAAATGATCACACATGTGTCGTTTGTTTATGGAAACTATATTCCAAGCAGTTGTTCTCATTATGCGTTTAGCTTTCTTGCATGTGCAGATGCTAAAGGCGAGGAGAACATGTTCGATAACAAGCTTCGGAATGAAGACACGATGTGAAGGCACTCAAAGGATAAAGATGTTCGAGTTGCCGATGACTCTACATCAACACCACAAGAATTAACGATCAAAGATTCACGAGCATAACTCAATGGAGAGTTCTTTCTAAGGGAGAGTTTGTTAACACACTTCCTAAATGAAAGGGAGTTTGTTGATACACTTTCTTCTTACAAAGCGTGAAGACTTTGAAGATCCTCCGACATGAAAGACACAGAAGACGAACAATCACAGAAGATGAACCATCACGAGTAGCGTCCAAGGGGGAGTTTGTTGATACACTTTGTGTGGACGCGACTCGGCTCGGTTCGACTCGGCTCGGTACAACTTGGTTTCGACACGGTTAGGTCCGGCTCAAGCCCGGCGTCATGACATTCCTCCGTCGTGCACCCCAGAGTTCGACACGCGAAGCACGAAACGCCGCGGCCTTTCCCGCCAACACATCACCATGACATCACTAGGTGATGTCATGATGATGTCACTAGTTTTGTCATTATGTTGAAATTGTGACATTGTGAATCAAATGACGAAACACAATGTGTTTCATCATTTTTGTTTTGGGTTGTCTCTGTTTCGTCGCCTGTAGGGCTTCTTCAGGCCCAATGTTTGGCCCAAAAGTTGTTTCGCCGAGTTATTTATGTTTCGTCATGTATGTGTCTGTGTTAGTATAAATACTCGTCTCAGTTTCTTTGTGAAACGAGATGAGCACAGAGAGACTTAGTGAGAGTCGTTAAAACATTGTTTGTATATGTTTGTGGTTGTACTCATCCCTAATCAATAGATATTGAATCTTTTGGTTACGCGTGTTCTTATTTTACACTTTGTTTGGTTTGCACCGTCACGGGGATTCCGCACCCATTACCGTGTTTGTGATAAACAAGGATAGGTTTATGTTATCGATCCACCGGAAAAACGGGACCTACACTTCTTCTCAATTAACTAGCTCTTGAAAAAACAGACAAGTGCAACAAGAAGTTATTCAAAGCATTCTATTCATCCCTATTTCATTTCACTTTAGTAAAGTAAGTTGCAATGTCAGATTTCACACATATTCTTTTCTAATTGTTTTTGCTCTATTGGTTTGTCCATCATGATCTTCAGCTTAGTCAATAGTTTGGAAGCAGTTTCAGTGATATAAAGAATATCTTAACTAGTTAAAAATTAGATATATGTCGATAAAAAAAAATTACATAAGGATGGCATGCAAACGGGCTACAAGCTGCGTTGTAACCCTTTTTTGAATAGCAAATCCAGTTCTACTAAAAATAAACTTTTGCTCTTTGGCGTCATGAAATTTGTTGTGTACGACCCTCTGCACTCTGTCCAAAACCCCACCGCTTCAGGAGCAAATAATTAGATATATGTCGATAGAAAAATTACATAAGGATGGCATGCAAACGGGCTACAAGCTGCGCTGCAACCTTTTTTGAATAGCAAAATCAGTTCTAATAAAAATAAACTTTTGCTCTTTGGCGTCATGAAATTTGTTGTGTACGACCCTCTGCACTCTGTCCAAAACCCCACCGCTTCAAGAGCAAATAAACCAAAGGTATCAAAGGCCAAAGGAATAAAGACATGTTGATTCTCAGTACAAGCTTTTTCATGCTTAGCAACGTTCTCTGATGTTGCCTTCAATATAGTCCAACCAGCCACAAAGTGGTTTTCCCTAAGCCCCACAAGAGGGGATACTTTAGTGAGGTCCACACAAGCGTGTTTCACTCATGCCCAATCGAACACAAGAACATCCATCGACCGCCGAGTGGATCTCCCTTCATGTGGGTCTATCTGGAAATTCATAGGGGCCTCCTGCTTTGCAGAGATCCCAACCCGCTTAATCACACTCATAGGACATGACTAAGTCATGTTTGTATTTAAAACCCGACAGCTCTTTACAATGAACCGCATGCTCCCCAAAGGTATCCAAGCAAACCTTGTGGCAAACCGGGCAAGGCTCATCGACTGAAAACAGAGGGATCATTAACCCGTATTTAAGGATGGCTTGATACTCCACCGCTGACATGTGTTGTCCTAGGCCTTCAATAGAGATGACGGTCAGGAAGTCTTGGATATGAGAGGACCCCGAAGACACTCTAACACTGCTTTCTAGCACAGAGATAGATCAAACTTCTCCTCCAAACTCTAGGTGGCTTTATTATAAAGGGCACTCGCCGAAGTATTTTGAGCCTTTATGTAAAGAAATATTTTTTGCAAACAATTGTGTGGCATGTGATGGTGGCCGGAAATTGATGGTGATGGTGGTCGCCGAACATAAGTGGTAATGGTGGTGAGGATGAATTTTGTGGCCAAACATAGGGGCTGGTGGTAATGGTTGAATATAGATGGTGGTGGTGGTGGTTGTTGGATAGAGGTGGTAGTGGTGGGGATAATTCTTGGTGGTGGTGGTGTTCATAGTTACAGAGAGATTGAGCGTTTGTGTCTGGGGTGGAATAGGGTGGGGCTAATATGGTTGAAAACTTGATAACAAAAATAAACAAATAAATAAATAATATAGTAATATAAATAAACAATTAGGAAAAGGATGAAAATGCCCTTCGAGTTAATGTTAAAAAATGGATACAGATAGTTAGTTGGACTAGAATTGCAATGCTGAAAACTTTTTGGACTCACTGGTTATAAATGAAACCTTTGAACTAAACTAACAAAACTGCCCAAACCACAGACTAAAATGACATTTAACTCATATTGATCTATAAAGCCTAGCTCAAATATGAAATGCCCAGTAAATATGTAATAACAACATTAATTAAATAAATAGTTTATATAATTTAATTTGTTTGGGCCTAAGCGCCTTTTTTCCGGCTCATAGGACACTTGCATCCTGGACCAGCCCTGCCACCAATGGTCATCACCATACCGATGTTGATATCTTGGAACCCGATTGTTGATCACGTAATCATGCACTTCACTAAGCGTGCTCCATGGGTGAAGCACCGTGGGTGTACCCGACACATTCTGGATCCAATGGGTTAGGATATTGTGCGTTGAACCAACAGAAACACCTGGTCTAGTACCATATCTCCTTGGTTATAAATTTACGGACTTGTCCAAATTAGTTCTTTTAATAGATTCACAGAACTTACATAGGAGATACCTTTAACTTAAATCACAAAGAAAATAAAGCCTAAAAGACCATACACTATAGTGAGATCTCTTGACTTTAACTTAAATCACAAAGAAAATAAAGCCTAAAAGACCATGCACTATAATGAGATCTCTTGATAGGATAAAGGAAAAGTTGTTAAAAAGCCAAAACAATGAATTTCTAAGAGCTAAAAGCAAGTTCAGAAAATATGTCCCTGAAGCTTTTTTTACTTTCTAAAGTGACGTTTGCTACTAATGCGTCAGGAGATGGCACGTCACCGGTTTGTAAATGATTAATCAAGGTTTGCAATGGGCAAGGGATAAAGATTAAATTACAAGATTGGAGAGAACAAATATCTTTTCAAAATTCTATTTTTAACCAAACACGCATTCCAGTTTTATTGGTGCAAGTGTAGGTTATCCAACAATTATTACAAATAACCAGTAACGAATATGGATATGGGTAGAACGGACCCAAAAAACTACTAAAACACACAAATAAGAATATATTAGTTTCCATTAAACTAAAAAGAATAAGAATATAAAAAAGCAAAAAATACCATTACCATTGTCCAGTTGCTTTTTAGGTGGCTATATATGAATGCATATCATCTTTGGTATACACACCATAGCAAAATATAACTTAAAACACACCTACATCCATCTTTTCTTGTAATTAAATCAAATCATAATAAAATGTCATATTATTCAAAACAAAGAGCCGATCTTGCAGTGATTGGAGCTGAAGCGTTTGCTCTCCTGGATGATAATTTCTCAGGTGGGAGGCGCAAGTCGAAGCCAGTGGAAACTGGTCCACCAATCTTCTTCACACCGAAGTCTTATTTTGTGCAACAAGTACCAGCCAAGAAGATAGACATGGTGGTAGAATTCTACCAGGCGGACAAAATATATGGTGGCCAGGCGGCTCTGCTTGTAGATTATCTGAAAAGGAAGCCTGCCCGTAAAGGTTTCTTTTTTTAATAATTCAAGCTAGCTAGCTACAACTATAAGCCATGTTTATTTCAGTGTTTGGTGTGTACCTTGAATCCATCCCTTGCCATATCGGTTTTATGTGGATGTAGGAAGATTGTTGAATACAAAAGTAATCTATTAATATACATACTACTTGATGGTGTTCTCTATCTTTCCTGATCCCACTCTTTGTTGTAATATCAATGACAATGATAAATAAAACCAAGAGAGGAACATGTATATAAAACTACAACGACGTCGTCCAGCAATATATAATTTTCAAACTGATACTTGTAGTACACAGAGAACTCCAGGAAGAAAGATATTTCCTAAGAGAAACAACCACCAGAAAGACAACTGCAATTAGATAAATGACAAATTTTGAATTATATCTGTATTTTAAGATTATTAGAACTGACTGTGTTTTGCGAAAGAATCATGACAGATTCTATAAAGATTTAACTAAGATTTCAAATCAAATTAAAAGTAAGTATTGAATGACTTGAAAGGATTATAAGCGGTAACATCTAAAGTTCATGCTTGGAGACCAAGGAATCAGGTCAGGATTCGAGATAAAGACCGAATATGTGAATACTTAGGGGATTTGATTCAAGATAAAGCTCAAAGATATATTCTTCAAGATGGATATAACATATAAGGATCAAGAATAGAGTTATTAAAGTCGCAATTCAAGTTGATCTAAACAACTTTAATTATATCAATCGTCATATAATGAAAAAACTCATAAAACTAATCATCTTTTTATGTGTAGGTCAGAAAGAAATCATTGTTTGTAGTTAAGTGTTACTAAACACATATGTCAGGAATCACTTTTTTATTCACTTATTACGTTAAAGGTCGGTTAATCATGAGGTATATGATGTGAGTTCGTGTTCAAGATTGATTGAATCTTCAATGGTTGAACACCATTAACGCTCAGGGAACTTATGGAAAAGATTCCGAAAGTTAGTTAATAGGATTGAGAGAAGAAGATAGAGAGACAAAGTTATTATTGATTTCTGAACCCTCTTTACAATACAAGTTCTCCAATTTATACAACAGATCTTTGACTAATTGACTTTCTAACCAACTAATAACCAACTAACAAATCACCGTTACTTGACAACTAACTAGAGTAAACTTTGATACACATCAATATATGTGTACTCACTCCTGTAGTCCTGTATATAACCTTCTCGTCGTGTTTCATCACTAAAACGTATGTTTTCCATGAATTCAATGCATACTAGAATCTATGTCGTGTTAATTTTCCATGTAATCTCCACATATTTGGCTCTATTTGATGCATGAAGTTTTTCCCAAATTTATTATTGACTTAAATATATGAGAGATGATCCAAGAATATTAATTCTACACATTAACAAGATCAATCATAAGTGGTGGTGTTGTCCAACACTATCAACTTACCAAAGGATGAGAGCATGAATAGTACCACTTTATATCCGCAAGTTTTCATGACACTGTCTGAAAATGGTGTGGCATACATCTAAGTTTGTTGCTCCTTTAAAAAGAAGTGAGTCTTTTTGCCCCTTTGTTGATATTAAATATGTTCCTTCAAAGCTTTCAAGATTCCCTTAGTATTGAAGATATCAGGTTAGTACTAGAAAAAGGACCTTTAATGACGTGTATTGCGCGTCATTAAGGGTATATGTAGCGTGTCAAGTAAGCCCCTCTTAAAAGTCGAAGATGACATGCATTTGTAGCTAATTTGCTGGGAATGGTGACTTAATCTCATCTTATGATGTCGATGGAGTCTTGTCATCTCACCTTTTGCTATATATTGTTTTTTACTTTCATATCCTAATCAAGCAACCAATACTAACAACTTAATGTGTCACAATAGACCGTTATACAGATATGCTAAAGTGCTTACTTTGGTCGTTTTCCACTAAGATGTATTTCTTTCGGAGAAACATTTAATAAACTTCATCCAATCCCCTATATTATGCTACCAAGGTTGTATTATTTTTTTCAAACCGCTCACTTCAAATTTAAATGTATATTTAACAATCTCTCTATAATTAAATACAATGGTTACTCAAATGACGTGAAAGGAACATGATACCACAATGTTAACTAATAATGGCAATACAATATGTGAACTAGTACACAAGGCATGATACAATGTTTAAATATATGAACTACAACATAACAACATGACCATTTTACTTGGCATGTTTTGATAGTTTCATTACATGTGTGGCACAAACACCCCTTAATTTATTGATATCATGAACCAACCAGAAATAACAACTATTGATCTTGTTATTGTAAAGAGCTTCACTATGATTAAATTGTTCCGACAAAATAAAACTAATATGTACGTAGTGAACTTTATGTTTGTATTGTTTAGAGGAGTTGTGAAACGGGCATATGCGTTGCTTATTTTGTGTTTGGTTTAGTTTCATCCTTAAATTGTACGTTTTATTGACAATATACGTGACGAAAGTTTAATACACAAGAATTGTTTCATTAAACTAACATGTGCACCATATTAAACTAACATGTGTGTTTGTTATTTTTGAAGGTTCAGGACTAAATTTTCCTTTCAAATTGTTAACTTTTGATTATCGTTTTTTTTCTTTCAATAAAGATCAAAATTGCCCAGTACATTTCCCCACATCAGTAGAGGAGCTTAACTTTTAAATAGGGGGAACTTTTTGAAGGAAAAAAATAGGTGGGACCGGACTCAATACATATAAAATTTTCTATATATTTTACAATACCAAGCAAAAAAGGCAGGGACGGCCGGGGCCACCCCTACCCACACTAAGCTCCGCCCATGTCCCACTTGCATGTTTTTCTGAGTCTTTCTTACCGAATGCATTGTATGTTCTTAGAGCTCAAGTGAGCTTATAGAAGATATCATTATGTTTAAACAAATGGATCATGATATAAAGTGCATCTCTAAATATGAATGGAATATAAATCATATATTATTTACAAGATTGAAAGGAACAAATGCAAATATCTTTTAATGATTTTGTTTATTAAACAAATTCACATCCAAGATGACACAGACATATTAATTAAATATCCAAGATCTGATATGGATGGATCTCTAAAGTGTGAACTATTTTTATAAGCTGAAACTATTTGCACACCAATATGCTGCATATTTACACACTTAGGGTTTAATATAGGTTCTGATATGGATGGATCTCTAAATTGTGAACTATTTTTTGTAAGTGCAGTTCCTGCCGGGTAACTGTCGCTTATGAGTTCTGGTCAACCAAAGCAAAAGTCCAAGTTAAAGTCAACCATAACGAAGAAGTCAAGACCACATGAAGACCATACATTAATCAAGGGGGAGTTGTTAATGCACTTTGGGTGAAAAGTGCATGCCTTCCAATTGTTAGGGTCTTTATTGTCACACCCCCAAAATCCCACACGCGGAGTACCACCGCTTGGGAGCGTGACTGACCAGGATCAAGCCATCAATCATATCAAACATAGCATTTAATAATAAAAGTAGAAAGAGTAATTCATCACGACATGATTGATGTTTCAAAAACCAAACTTTGTTTAAGTAGCGGAAGCATAATAATGAAAACCCAAATAAGTTATAAGTTCAAATATCGTTCACAATCCGTATCCCACAACGACCTGCTCCTCCCTGTGCAAGCTCCATAATGTACCTAAGGTCCTGCAAGGCATGCAGCAGATAATCAACAACTAGTTGAGCGAGTTCACAGAAGGTAAGTTCATAACAGTAATGCGTAAGTTCATCTAATGGGGGCTTCCCATGCATGTAGGTACTAATGGTGGGGGTTTCCCATGTCTTGTATATATATAATACTAGTGGGGGATTCCCACGTTTATCTTTACTAATGGGGGCTTCCCAATATGGTACTTACTAGACTATTTGCAACCATGTGTTCTTCTTAATCCGAGAACAGGAATACGTACAAGGTCACGTAGGATTTACGTGAGTGCCCTTCCCCGAGGACAGTGGTACGCGTGGGGTTTACGTAGGATTTACGTAAGTGTCCTTCCGACCCGGAAGACAATAGCGGGTATTAGGTTACGTAGGATTTATGTAAGTGTACTCCCGACCCGGGAGACAATGGTAGATACTAGTTTACGTAGGTTTTACGTAAGTGTCCTGACTATCCTGAGGACGATGGTCTATAGTCTAGTGATTGCGTAAGTACGAGTAATCATTCCATATCTAACATTCCAACCCAATTCCCAACCCGGGAATCCCATGCCTTGGCTGTGTGAACTCACCTTGGTTTGCTCGGCAGATACACAGAAAGTACAGGTAAGCTAGTAAGTGGCCAACCACGTCCTATCATGGTTATTATACAAGTCAGGTTTTGACTCAAGTAATGCACGTATGAACCACGTATGTTAACACGTTACAAGCATGTATAGATCATGTCAACAGTTTATAATTGAAGCAAATCCATTCAACTTGTGCAAACAATTATCAGCCCAAAAGTACTCGGCCCAAAAATATAACTCGTAAGTGCACTTGTGCGATCCGACTAGTATTGTGCGATCGGACAAGTCCAGCCCAAAAACCACCCGGTCCAAACAACAAAACAGGCCATAAGCCCAATAGTGTGTGCACGTGCATGTGGTCTCGAGTCGAGATCTCGAGTCGCAATAGGAGGTTTCGAGTCACAACAGGGGCGGTCTCGAGTCGCAAAGGGACTCGCAACTGTGGTTTCGGCTTGTCATGGTCCGGTTTCGAGTCGCAATGGGACTCGCAACCGTGGTCTCGGCTCGTGCTGCTGTGTCGGTGTGAGGTCCCGAGTCGCAACTGGACTCGCAACCACGGTCTCGACTCGCAACTGTGTTAAGTTTATCAAATTGTAACAGATTTCCATGTTTCATGCAATCAGTTTCGTGGTTTCCAAACTTGCACAAAATCAATCAATAACTAACAGTTTCCACCCATGTGTTATTCGATCAAATCCAGCAAATTCCCACTAAATCACATGAACCCTAATCAATCATATGAACAATATTCAACAATTCACATGAACATATATCATAATATTCAATCCGAACCATCTAGCACATCGACTGATTTCAAGCATTACCGATTACCGTTTAATTTATATCATGCAATCCGATTTCATAATCATGTAACCGATTTAACAAGAATATTATCATTAACATCAACATCAACATCATCAAATACCATCCGAATCAAATACATGGCAGCCGATTATCAATTCACATGAACATCACTCAATGTATACAAGTGGGCCGATTATTAGTACACAATTCATTTAACAACATAAACAGTCAATCATGAAACAATTATAAGCACACTAACCGGTTAATGATGGCAAGAGAGTGATCCGAACAAGAATGTTCCTTGGTGCCGTCAGGTTTCAAGCAAACGAGAGAGAGAGAGAGAAGTCTAGGGTTTCTTGTGTGAGAATGATTTTGCCAAAGTGTGTAAAGGTTACTAACACCCTAGTGTTATGTGTGTAAGGTATGTGGGCCGAACCCATACATGGGCCGCCCTTATGGTCCGATCACAAAAGAATGTGGCCCCCTCTAATGGGCTTGTGCGGTTGTGTGAGAGTTGTGTGGTTGGTTCATGTTGTGCGGTTTGAGTGATATAAACACATAATGCAAAGCATTCACGTAACATGTGACACATATACACATAATAACGTAACATTCACATAAAATTCGCTTTCATAAAAGTCACATATCGTACACACACGTTACATCAAAGTACAAGGATTGGTTTGGAAATACGAGTTGTCACATTATCCCCAACTAAAAAGAAATTTCGTCCCGAAATTTGGTATGCACTCACTGAGGAAGCTAGATAAGTTCAATCGTTCACTGGTTTTCCTGGGGTGTCACATCCTCCCCCCGTTGATCTGGAATTTCGTCCCGAAATTCCGAAGTAGTAGCTTCAGTCTCAGTAGTGGTTGCATTGGTTCCGAATAACTGGGGGTACTTTTCTGTCATCCTGTCTTCGCGTTCCCAGGTGTACTCTGGGCCACGTTTGAAGTTCCAACGTACTCGAACAAGAGGGATTCTCTTGTTTTTGAGGACCTTCACATCCCGGTCCGTGATTTCTACTGGCTCCTCGACGAACTGCAACCGCTCGTCGATAGTGAGTTCTTTGAAAGGAATGATGAGGGTCTCATCTGACAGGCACTTCTTCAGATTCGACACGTGAAATACATTGTGAACTGCCCCGAGTTCAGCTGGTAGGTTCAACTTGTAAGCTACTTTGCCGATCTTTTCTATGATCTCGAATGGTCCGACATACCGCGGATTTAGTTTGCCCCGTTTGCCAAAACGAACCACACCCTTCCAGGGTGAAACTTTTAATAAAACCCGGTCCCCGACCTGAAATTCCAATGGCTTTCTACGCTTGTCCGCGTAGGCTTTCTGACGGTCGCGTGCTGCCGCCATGCGTTGTCGTATTTGTGCAATCTTTTCTGTGGCGTCCACTACAATCTCTGGACCCGTAATCTGACTATCCCCCACCTCTGCCCAACAAAGAGGTGACCGGCATTTACGCCCGTACAATGCCTCGAATGGAGCGGCTTGAATGCTGGTGTGATAACTGTTATTGTATGAGAACTCCACCAAAGGGAGGTGCTTTTCCAAGCCGTTGCCGAAATCAATAACGCATGCCCTAAGCATGTCTTCAAGTGTTTGAATCGTTCGCTCAGACTGCCCATCTGTCTGAGGGTGATATGCTGTGCTCATGTCTAACCGTGAGCCGAAAGATTTGTGCATTGCTTGCCATAGTTCTGACGTGAATCGTGCATCGCGATCCGAAATGATGGAGGTGGGCACCCCGTGCCTCGAAACAACTTCCTTAAGGTAGATGTCTGCGAGAGTGGAGAACTTATCCGTTTCCTTGATAGCTAGGAAGTGTGCAGACTTGGTGAGTCGATCCACGATCACCCATATGGTATCATTCCCACGCTGGGATTTAGGTAGGCCTGTAACGAAATCCATGGAAATTTCTTCCCATTTCCATTGAGGTATCTTAGGCTGCTGAAGTAGGCCCGCTGGTTTCTGGTATTCAACCTTGACTCTCGCACAGGTCAAGCATTTTCCAACGTACGTAGCGATGTGGGCCTTCATGCTTGGCCACCAGTATATTGTTCTGATGTCGTGGTACATCTTATCCGACCCTGGATGTACCGAGTAGCGGGACTTGTGAGCTTCGTCCATCACAAGTTCGCGTAGACCGCCATAAAGTGGGACCCAAATACGCCCCGTTACATAGTAGGCGCCGTCTGCCTTCTGTTCCATTCATTATCGTGAGCCGCGTAAGGCTTCAGCCTTGATGTTTTCGGGTTTCAATGCTTCTACCTGAGCATCTCGTATCTGTGTTGGAAGGCTAGACTGAATCGTAAGCTGTAGCGCTCGCACGCGCCGTGGTAGGGTGTCTTTCCGACTGAGGGCATCAGCCACGACATTGGCCTTGCCTGGATGGTACTTGATAGCGCATTCGTAGTCGTTTAGTAGTTCAACCCGTCGTCGTTGACGCATGTTCAAATCCTTCTGCTTAAGAATATGCTCGAGACTCCTGTGATCAGTGTAAATCGTGCACCTGGTACCGTACAGGTAGTGTCGCCATATCTTAAGCGCGAAAACAACAGCTCCCAGCTCTAAGTCGTGCGTCGTGTAGTTCCGCTCGTGAATCTTAAGTTGGCGCGACGCGTAAGCAATGACCTTGTCGCGCTGCATTAACACACATCCAAGTCCCCGAATGGATGCATCACAATAAACCACGAAGTCATCTGTGCCCTCTGGCAAGGAGAGGATAGGTGCGCTGCAAAGCCTATCCTTGAGGTGCTGAAAAGCAGTCTCCTGGGATTCTCCCCAGCGATAAGTGACACCTTTCTGTGTCAGTAGCGTAAGCGGCTGAGCAATCTTTGAAAAGTCTTTTATAAACCGTCTGTAGTATCCCGCCAAACCCAAGAATTGGCGTATTTCCGTTGGTGTACGTGGTGCATGCCAGTTTCTGATCGAGTCTACCTTGGATGGATCGACATGGATCCCATCCTTGTTCACTACATGGCCTAGAAAGTGGACTTCACGAAGCCAGAAGTCGCATTTCGAAAACTTTGCGTACAGCTGTTCCTTCCGTAGGAGTTCCAAAATAAGGCGTAGGTGCTGCTCGTGTTCCTCCTGACTCTTGGAGTAGATCAGAATGTCGTCGATGAAGACAATGACGAACTTGTCAAGGTAGGGTTTGCACACCCTGTTCATAAGGTCCATAAATACAGCAGGCGCGTTCGTTAACCCGAACGGCATGACAAGAAACTCGTAGTGACCGTAACGAGTTCTGAACGCAGTTTTGGAGACGTCCTCATCCCGGACTCTCAGCTGATGATAACCAGACCTCAAGTCTATCTTCGAATAGTAGCACGACCCTTGCAACTGGTCGAATAAATCATCTATACGTGGAAGAGGATAACGGTTCTTCACCGTCACCTTGTTGAGTTCACGGTAGTCGATGCACATTCTGAACGTACCGTCCTTCTTTTTCACAAATAGTACTGGAGCTCCCCAAGGCGAAGAGCTTGGACGAATGAAGCCCTTTTCCAAGAGCTCTTGTAGCTGCTTTGACAATTCCTCCAATTCTGATGGAGCTAGACGATATGGTGCGCGAGCTATGGGTGCTGCTCCTGGAGCGAGCTCGATTTGAAAATCGACCTGACGGTGAGGCGGTAAGCCAGGTAAGTCTTCAGGAAACACCTGAGGGTAATCTCGTACAACTGGAATATCCTCCAATCTCTTTTCCTTCACTGATGCATCTGAAACGAGTGCCAAGATTGCGGTGTGACCCTTCCGCAGACACTTCTGAGCTTTCAAGAAAGAGATGATGCCAACCACTGCACCACTCTTGTCGCCTTGGACTTCGAGAGGTTCTTGTCCAGAACGTGGAATGCGAATAACCTTCTCACTACATAAGATCTCTGCCTGATGTTGGGATAACCAATCCATCCCTATGACGATGTCGAAGCTTCCCAAGACTATGGGAATAAGGTCGATCGAGAAAGCTTGACCAGCTAGGATAAGATTACAACCCTGAACTACGTGCGTGGCTTCTAGACTTTTACCGTTAGCTAACTCTACAACATGTTTGGTGGGTAAAAGTGTTGGTGTACGTTTTAGCAGTTGACACATTTTCACAGACATATAGCTTGTATCCGCACCCGAATCAAACAAAACAGTAACGTAAATATTGTCGAGGAGAAACTTACCCATAACCACATTGGGATCGTTCACTGCGTCACCTCGACCTAGCACAAAAGCGCGTCCCCTAGCCTCGTTGCCATTATTGTTGTTGTTCCCACCGTTGTTGTTGTTCCCGTTGCCCTGGTTATTATTGTTGCGATTCTGGTTCAACTGAGGACAGTCGCGTTTGAAATGACCCTCAGCCCCACACTGGAAACATCCCCGGTTTCCACGCTGTGGCTGCTGCTGCTGCTGTTGGTTCTGTGGAGCTGGTTGTTGCGGTTGCTGGTTCTGATTTGCAGGTCGTGGGCTCCTACAGTCTTTGGCCTCGTGACCCATCTTGAGACATCTTTGACAACGACCCTTGTTGCACTGGCCGCTGTGATGCCTGTTGCAGTTGTAACACTTAGGGTGAAACCCTTGATACCTTCTCTGTCTATGACCACCAGAGGATTGCTGACTAGGACTCTGGTAGTGATCAGTCTTCTGCTGCTGAGCTTGGGATTGAACGGATGCTGAACCTTTGCTAGAATCCCCATCCCACTTTCTTTTGCTGTCACTGGGTGTAGTGGGAGTAGTGGCTGAAGTGGTAGCACTGATGCGTTTGGGCAACTTGTTTTGATCTACCGCCTGATCCGTGAGGCGATGAGCAAGACGCTGGATGTCTTGGATGTTATCGAGGTTAGCCGACGTAACGTGGCTCTGAATTTCTGAGGCTAGACCCTTGAGGTACAACTCGATGCGCTTGATCGGAGGGTCTACCATGGTAGGACACAGAATAGCCAGTTCATTCGATCGCTTCGTGTAAGCTTCTATCTCTGACCCCGTCATCTTCAAATGATAAAACTCATTCTCCAACTTGTGGATATCATCCCTTGTGCAGTACTCACGATTGATGAGTTCCTTGAAATCGTTCCATGGGGTGGCGTTAGCAGCTGCCAACCCGAGAATCTGAACTTGGGCGTTCCACCAAGTTAGTGCTATTCCTTCTAGCGTGCCAGTGGCGTATTTCACCCTGCGAGCCTCAGGGCATTCGCACATCTCGAATACCGACTCGAGCTTTTCAAACCAGTGGAGGAGTGTCACGGCCCCCGACCCGGTTTGACCCGTTTCAGGAGCCGCGGGACAGAAATCCTGCGGTATTTTAATTTAGGCGACAGCGGAAGTCTTTTAAAACAGGATCTTTAGTATTTAAAACTGCTCATTACATAATTTAGGGATAAAACCCAGTAATTTACAATAATGTGATTTCCATGGAAATCTTTATTTTTAAAACATGTTCCTTTATTTATTTACACTGAGCCACTTTTCTAAGCTGGTAGTGCTTCCTGGCACTTTTCTTTGCTCACAACAGATTACCTGAAACATGTTTGAAAAAGGTTTTGTCAGCGGGGAAATACTGAGTGAGTTCATTCAGTTTTTAGGAAATGACCCATAGTTATAAATTACAGCATAAGAGCAATTACAATGGTTTACATCTTTATCTTTATCTGGCTTTCTGCCACAATGGTGACAAGTCACAATGGTGACGATGGTCATACCACTATTAGGTTAATGAACTCTAATAGTGACGTTTCTCCCTAGTAGGTCAATGAACCTAACTGGGAGAAATAGTAATGTGCACAATACCCCACTAACCAATAAATCAAGATATCCACGACTTAGTCCCTGTAATTATAACACTTTGAAAATAATTTGGAGTATTGTAAAACAGTTGATAAAAAGAAGAATGACTCACATTGCAGATTTAACGAGCAGTGTATAAGCCTACTGATTAGCCTTGATTATTTCTAATTTAACAATAATGCACACAAAACAGGATTAGTGATCAATACAGCAGTTACGATAATTTCCCGAGATCAAATACTCGCAATTGATGACCAAGTGCAATACTTCAACTCATTTATCAAAATGACAAACGACAAAGTATAGTACTTCAACTCATTATCGAATTATCGACAACGACAAAGTACAATGCTTCAACTCATTATCGAATTTATCGACAACGACAAAGCATAGCCCAATGTGGGCGGCACTTAAACATTCTTTGGATATATTGATCGCTCGGAAACTGAATCGTAATAGCGATCGAGTAATTACCCTGTTATTGCGGCAGAATTTCGAGATTATGTGGGTTTTTGTAGTATTTCGACGATATCTGAGTGTACAAATTGAATTTTACCGTCGAACCAACGCAGGAAATCAAGTGCCAAACTCCTCTATTTATACTGGAAATTTGACACCGTCGCGTAGCGCGAGGGGGTACCCCTATAGGCGTCGCGCTACGCGAGTGACCACCCTACTTTCATAGAGTAGCCCTTCATGCATGTAGGCTTGCTGTGTCGACAGTTTTTAAATTTTCGAATTTTATAATTAGTTATGAGGATAATCGTTGGCTAGGGTTTATCCCCCCTGAGTTTTAGGGGCCCTGATCCTGATTCTGATTGTTCTGGAAATTCTAGGGTTAGTGCAGAATTACTTGGGTTTCTCAATTAGGGTTTTCTTAATAGATAATTAACATCCTAATTAGGGATTTTAGTGACAGTTGTTACATCCTCCCCATCTTAAGAAAAATCTCGTCCTCGAGATTCACTGAAATAGATGAGAGTATTTTCACTTCATCTCTGATTCCAGTTCCCAAGTGTATTCTGGTCCTTTTCTGGATTCCCATTTGACTTTCACTAGCACTAGTCGTTTGTGTTTTGAAAAACTTAATCTTCCGGTCTTCTATTTGTAAGGGTTTCTCTACGAATTTCAGTGTTTCATTTATCTCTACCAGGGATTCGTCTGGGAGACATTTCTTGTGATTGGATATGAAACACATCATGTACTCCTGCTAACTCTTCTGGTAGTTGTAAATGATAAGCTACTGGTCCTATGCGTTGGATTACTGAAAATGGTCCTACGTATCAGAGACTTAGTTTCTTCTCTTACCGAATTTATAAATTCCTTTCCAAGGAAATACTTTCAATAGCATTTTGTCTCCAACTCGAACTTCGACGGCTTTTGTTTATTATTTGTATAATTCTTCTACCCGTCTTCAGCCTTTCCTTCGTGATACTAAATATCACAGTCGTAATCACCGAGGATTTCCTTTTTCTCATGTTTAATTCTTGTTGCTCAAATATGTATCTTAAATTCTTATGACCTATATGGATAGTAAGCTTGCTTAGATAATGTTTCATAATCTTAAGGATAACTTGTGGTTTCTAAATTTTTTTTTTTAAGCTTACAAGTGGTAAGGCTTTCTTCGTGCTTTTGCAACTGCCTTGATGCATATACAATTACCTTTTTGTGGCGTATTACCATTCATTCAAATTCTAACTTTGAAGCATTACCGTATACTTTAAAATCTTTTGTTCCTTCTGGTAAGGCTAGCTAGAGGCTTCTTTTTGTTTAGGTTCTTATTTAGAATTAACTGTGTTAACTTAGTTAAGGATGTATCTATCTAAAAGAATCCTTAATAAACTGCCTATAGTATCCGGCTAAATTTACAAAATACTTACTTTCTATTTAAAGATTGCGAACTCTTCCATTGCTATCTTAGCAGGATCTAAGTGAATATCTTCATGATTTATCATGTGACCTTACGTGGTTTATTTCCTATAATCATAAATACTTTTCCGGCGGTTACCTGGATTTTTCTATAAAGTTCTTATCACAGAGAATTCGAGTAGGGTTGGCTACTAACCAATCTATTTCTAACACAACATTAAACTTGGCTAATTTCATAGGAATTAGGTTAGCGAGGAATTATATGACCTGAGAGTTATATTTTCCTTTTTGCATGTTTTGACTGTAAAGATTTGTCTTAAGTTAAGCGTTTGACAGAATGAAGTATTTATAAAACTTTGGGGTGCATCAGATTCAGTTAATACTTTTTGTGTAAACGTTGTAACCTAGGACGTACCGGCTATTACATCTGGAATAAGCTCTGTTTCCTGAGCAGTCAATTGAAAGGCTCTTGCATTCCTTTTTGCTTCTTCTGCAGGTTTGGCTTTAGTGTCAGATGGTTTGTTCAGTTTTGGACAATTTGGCCTAAGATGTCCAGTTTCTCCACAGTTGTAACAAACTGAAAATTTCTTCCTTCTGCAGTCTTCTTCCTGATGCCCCGGAATTTTGCAAAAATTGCAGTATCCTTTGCATCTTCCAAAATGCTTCCTTTTGCAAAAATTGCAAAATGAACTAGTAGAAGATTGCCCATTCCCTCCTTTCTTAAAATTGTTATGGTTATCCGAACGGATTACCTGGGTAATCTTTTGGGCTACTTCCTTCCTTCTATTTTCTTCTCTTGTCCGTACTAGTTCGTCAGTCAGAGTATTGGCTAAATCTACCGCATCATCAATCGTGCGAGGTTTCGCAGCCTTGACGATGTTACGGATTTCAGAAATCAATCCCCAAATATATCGAGAAATAAGTACTGGCTCTGGCGAAGCCAGGGTTGGTACTACTCGAGCATATTCGAAGAATGTCGTAGTATACTTTCGACAATCTACATCAACCATTCGGTGGGTTAAAAACTTGTTTGTCATTTGTTCCTTTTCATATTCGGGACAGAATTTTCTTTCTACCAAGCTTTTAAATTCTTCCCAGTTCATAGCATACGCCATTCTTCTTCCTTTTGATTGTAACACCGTATTCCACCATTCTAGCGCTCCTTCTTTGAAAAGATTTGACGCGTACATGACCTGATCATCCTGAGCACATTTACTTATGGCAATTACTGCCTCAGTTTTCTCTAACCAACGTAGTGCCGCAGTTGCTCCTTCATTGCCTGCAAACTCAGATGGTTTACAAGCAAGAAATTCCTTGTAAGTGCAACCAGGTGTTGCAGCTTTCATTTTCTTAGGGAGCGGCGCTGGTTGTGGTTCATTGTCATGATTAACATGATCATTGCCTCCGTTTACGCTATTACTGAAGTTATCTTCGGAAATACGTTTGCTAGGAACGGGTTGTTGTGGTTCTATTGGATTTTTAACAGCAGCAACGATGGCTGGAATAGCGTTGGCTATCCCTTGAGCTATCATTGTTGGAATAGTGTTGGCTATCCCTTGAGCAACGATATTTTCTATATCCTGCCTAGTCATATATTGATCCCCCGGTTATTGCTCAGAATCATTAACCTCATTAACTGGTTCATTATTAGCGTTTTCCATTTGACAACTAAGTTATAGATAAATAATTAGTATACAAGAAATAATCCAATATCACACTTAATTGCACATAATCACGTATACGAACAAAATTTGTAAATTTTCTAAAATTTCATGCTTCTATATATAACCGTTTTATTATTTATCTTACACATACTGATTTTACTATTATTATTACACAATAACAGTTTCATAAATCCCCTATCCTTTTTGTCAACGATATTCTAGTAACTGTGTTCCCTCTTATCGTAGTTCCAGGAGATCTGTCCCCCAATCTCTTGGATCCTATTCCCAGTATCCATTAGTTCTTCACCAAAGCGAAGTTCAGTCTTATTCTTGTTACTCATTGGTGGATTTGGTAAAGGTTCTAGATGGAACTTGAGGAAAAAGCTTATAGGGATAGTTTTGTAACTGTATTTCATTAATTAACCATTCGTCTATTTGCGAGTGGATTGAAGGGTTTGGAATAGATGGTTCTAAGTTCATTGGTAGTGGTGTTTCAAGAGAGCGATTAAAAATAGTTTCATTAACAGGCTTAATAGTATTATGGCTTGCCATTATAGAATCTAACTCTTCCTGAGATGGTAACTTTTCAATTTGCCTAGAACTTTCCCCTAATTTCTATTTCCTTGGGCTTGGGTTTCTCGAGAGGTAAAGCATCGAATTCTATAGGTTCTTCTATATCTGGTATATACCTATTGAAATCTCTGGAAACTTCTACTCTTACTGGATAGAGATTTAAATTCTGAAGGGCCTCAGACAAGTTACTCATGCTGTTTAGCAAAAATAGACATAGTCAGAATTCATAAAATTTATAGAAAACTTTTTTTAAATATTAGTTCCTACTGGGTACTATTGAAATTTATATCATACGAGGTTTTATTTGAAAATTTTATGATTTTCTTAATAAGACTTCTAGACTGTAGATAATAAAGGTACTAATACTTGAGTCAAATTATTTAAGAATTTGTATGACTTACTACATTGACTAGCATACAAAGATCTGCTCATACTGTACACAATTAGTCAGATAAATAAACAAATAATCACAAAATAGCAATTAATGGAAATTAAGTATTTTCTAAATACTTAATTGGCTTAAATCAGTGGCTTGAGAAGTGGCTCTGATACCACCTTATTTCTGTCACGGCCCCCGACCCGGTTTGACCCGTTTCAGGAGCCGCGGGACAGAAATCCTGCGGTATTTTAATTTAGGCGACAGCGGAAGTCTTTTAAAACAGGATCTTTAGTATTTAAAACTGCTCATTACATAATTTAGGGATAAAACCCAGTAATTTACAATAATGTGATTTCCATGGAAATCTTTATTTTTAAAACATGTTCCTTTATTTATTTACACTGAGCCACTTTTCTAAGCTGGTAGTGCTTCCTGGCACTTTTCTTTGCTCACAACAGATTACCTGAAACATGTTTGAAAAAGGTTTTGTCAGCGGGGAAATACTGAGTGAGTTCATTCAGTTTTTAG
The DNA here is from genome assembly GCF_002127325.2 of Helianthus annuus. Taxonomy (NCBI): domain Eukaryota; kingdom Viridiplantae; phylum Streptophyta; class Magnoliopsida; order Asterales; family Asteraceae; genus Helianthus; species Helianthus annuus. The sequence goes on from NC_035449.2 coordinate 6,062,652, forward strand.
GAAATGACCCATAGTTATAAATTACAGCATAAGAGCGATTACAATGGTTTACATCTTTATCTTTATCTGGATTTCTGCCACAATGGTGACAAGTCACAATGGTGACGATGGTCATACCACTATTAGGTTAATGAACTCTAATAGTGACGTTTCTCCCTAGTAGGTCAATGAACCTAACTGGGAGAAATAGTAATGTGCACAATACCCCACTAACCAATAAATCAAGATATCCACGACTTAGTCCCTGTAATTATAACACTTTGAAAATAATTTGGAGTATTGTAAAACAGTTGATAAAAAGAAGAATGACTCACATTGCAGATTTAACGAGCAGTGTATAAGCCTACTGATTAGCCTTGATTATTTCTAATTTAACAATAATGCACACAAAACAGGATTAGTGATCAATACAGCAGTTACGATAATTTCCCGAGATCAAATACTCGCAATGAATGACCAAGTGCAATACTTCAACTCATTTATCAAAATGACAAACGACAAAGTATAGTACTTCAACTCATTATCGAATTATCGACAACGACAAAGTACAATGCTTCAACTCATTATCGAATTTATCGACAACGACAAAGCATAGCCCAATGTGGGCGGCACTTAAACATTCTTTGGATATATTGATCGCTCGGAAACTGAATCGTAATAGCGATCGAGTAATTACCCTGTTATTGCGGCAGAATTTCGAGATTATGTGGGTTTTTGTAGTATTTCGACGATATCTGAGTGTACAAATTGAATTTTACCGTCGAACCAACGCAGGAAATCAAGTGCCAAACTCCTCTATTTATACTGGAAATTTGACACCGTCGCGTAGCGCGAGGGGGTACCCCTATAGGCGTCGCGCTACGCGAGTGACCACCCTACTTTCATAGAGTAGCCCTTCATGCATGTAGGCTTGCTGTGTCGACAATTTTTAAATTTTCGAATTTTATAATTAGTTATGAGGATAATCGTTGGCTAGGGTTTATCCCCCCTGAGTTTTAGGGGCCCTGATCCTGATTCTGATTGTTCTGGAAATTCTAGGGTTAGTGCAGAATTACTTGGGTTTCTCAATTAGGGTTTTCTTAATAGATAATTAACATCCTAATTAGGGATTTTAGTGACAGTTGTTACAAGGAGTCCCACTGCCCCCTCTGTGCCGCTGAAGGTACTTGGACGACAGTCCATGAAGTTCTTAAAGGTGCAAACTTGCTGCTGCGCTGGTTGACCTATTGTGTACGAGTAGGGAAAAGTTTAAATACGAGGGCTAGTTTAGGAGTGTAGGATCTAAAGATCCTAGCGTAAATTGTGACTACAGGATATACTACCTGCTTGAGCAGCTGCAAGTGCCGCAGCAACTTGAGCTTGAACGAGAGCCTCTAGCTGGGCTTGAGTCATGTTGATTCGTCCAGACATGATCTTCATGGCAAAAGTAACGTAAGTGAGAGTGGTTCGCGAGTAGGTCGATGACAGAAAAGTGTAAGCACGTAGGTATTCTCGTGTAATAAAGTCATGTGTATCTAAGCGTAATGCGAGCAAAGTTCTAAGCAGTTCTAGCAAACAGGCAATAAACATAAACCTTATTACCTAGGATGTCGAGTCTTGCACGTGGAGCGAAGCGTCGTTGTGGATCATTGAGAGCACTGTTCTGGTTATAGTCTGGTTTTAATAAAAACGTTTTCCCATATTAAAACCAAGTTCTCTATAACCAATGGCTCTGATACCAATCTATCACACCCCCAAAATCCCACACGCGGAGTACCACCGCTTGGGAGCGTGACTGACCAGGATCAAGCCATCAATCATATCAAACATAGCATTTAATAATAAAAATAGAAAGAGTAATTCATCACGACATGATTGATGTTTCAAAAACCAAACTTTGTTTAAGTAGCGGAAGCATAATAATGAAAACCCAAATAAGTTATAAGTTCAAATATCGTTCACAATCCGTATCCCACAACGACCTGCTCCTCCCTGTGCAAGCTCCATAATGTACCTAAGGTCCTGCAAGGCATGCAGCAGATAATCAACAACTAGTTGAGCGAGTTCACAGAAGGTAAGTTCATAACAGTAATGCGTAAGTTCATCTAATGGGGGCTTCCCATGCATGTAGGTACTAATGGTGGGGGTTTCCCATGTCTTGTATATATATAATACTAGTGGGGGATTCCCACGTTTATCTTTACTAATGGGGGCTTCCCAATATGGTACTTACTAGACTATTTGCAACCATGTGTTCTTCTTAATCCGAGAACAGGAATACGTACAAGGTCACGTAGGATTTACGTGAGTGCCCTTCCCCGAGGACAGTGGTACGCGTGGGGTTTACGTAGGATTTACGTAAGTGTCCTTCCGACCCGGAAGACAATAGCGGGTATTAGGTTACGTAGGATTTACGTAAGTGTACTCCTGACCCGGGAGACAATGGTAGATACTAGTTTACGTAGGTTTTACGTAAGTGTCCTGGCTATCCTGAGGACGATGGTCTATAGTCTAGTGATTGCGTAAGTACGAGTAATCATTCCATATCTAACATTCCAACCCAATTCCCAACCCGGGAATCCCATGCCTTGGCTGTGTGAACTCACCTTGGTTTGCTCGGCAGATACACAGAAAGTACAGGTAAGCTAGTAAGTGGTCAACCACGTCCTATCATGGTTATTATACAAGTCAGGTTTTGACTCAAGTAATGCACGTATGAACCACGTATGTTAACACGTTACAAGCACGTATAGATCATGTCAACAGTTTATAATCGAAGCAAATCCATTCAACTTGTGCAAACAATTATCAGCCCAAAAGTACTCGGCCCAAAAATATAACTCGTAAGTGCACTTGTGCGATCCGACTAGTATTGTGCGATCGGACAAGTCCAGCCCAAAAACCACCCGGTCCAAACAACAAAACAGGCCATAAGCCCAATAGTGTGTGCACGTGCATGTGGTCTCGAGTCGAGATCTCGAGTCGCAATAGGAGGTTTCGAGTCACAACAGGGGCGGTCTCGAGTCGCAAAGGGACTCGCAACTGTGGTTTCGGCTTGTCATGGTCCGGTTTCGAGTCGCAATGGGACTCGCAACCGTGGTCTCGGCTCGTGCTGCTGTGTCGGTGTGAGGTCCCGAGTCGCAACTGGACTCGCAACCACGGTCTCGACTCGCAACTGTGTTAAGTTTATCAAATTGTAACAGATTTCCATGTTTCATGCAATCAGTTTCGTGGTTTCCAAACTTGCACAAAATCAATCAATAACTAACAGTTTCCACCCATGTGTTATTCGATCAAATCAAGCAAATTCCCACTAAATCACATGAACCCTAATCAATCATATGAACAATATTCAACAATTCACATGAACATATATCATAATATTCAATCCGAACCATCTAGCACATCGACTGATTTCAAGCATTACCGATTACCGTTTAGTTTATATCATGCAATCCGATTTCATAATCATGTAACCGATTTAACAAGAATATTATCATTAACATCAACATCATCAAATACCATCTGAATCAAATACATGGCAGCCGATTATCAATTCACATGAACATCACTCAATGTATACAAGTGGGCCGATTATTAGTACACAATTCATTTAACAACATAAACAGTCAATCATGAAACAATTATAAGCACACTAACCGGTTAATGATGGCAAGAGAGTGATCCGAACAAGAATGTTCCTTGGTGCCGTCGGGTTTCAAGCAAACGAGAGAGAGAGAGAGAAGTCTAGGGTTTCTTGTGTGAGAATGATTTTGCCAAAGTGTGTAAAGGTTACTAACACCCTAGTGTTATGTGTGTAAGGTATGTGGGCCGAACCCATACATGGGCCGCCCTTATGGTCCGATCACAAAAGAATGCGGCCCCCTCTAATGGGCTTGTGCGGTTGTGTGAGAGTTGTGTGGTTGGTTCATGTTGTGCGGTTTGAGTGATATAAACACATAATGCAAAGCATTCACGTAACATGTGACACATATACACATAATAACGTAACATTCACATAAAATTCGCTTTCATAAAAGTCACATATCGTACACACACGTTACATCAAAGTACAAGGATTGGTTTGGAAATACGAGTTGTCACATTTATTGTACATGTCTTGAAAATTAGTCCCAAGTTTATCCTAGGGACAACTTGTCCAAGTTTTAGGAGAACTTTTGTCTGAGTTTTTGGTGTAGAATTGGTTTGTCCGAGGTTTAGTCCCTAGCCTATATATATGTGTGTATTGTGTAGATTAGGGCAACTCTTGTAGTTTGGTGCACCTCTCCCACTCGTTCAGCCTCCTAGTGTGAATTCTAGAGAGAGAGACTATGTGTTAGTGAGAGAAAGCTAGGGTTTAGATCTTTGTGATCTAAACCAGCTTGTAGATGATGTATACTCCTTTGGTTTGTGTAATCTGTGATGACTGATTCATCAATAAAGAGATTCATCTTCTACATATTTCTATCTTGTTCTTCATATTTTGTTCTTCATGTCTTGAATCAAGTGCAATGTTTGATGTTCGTCATCGATCCGGTGCCTTCACAGTGGTATCAGAGCTATGGTTACCGATTCAGAATGGTCTAACCGCCTTCTGAATCACCATTGCTCTTGATTTGATGTTTGTTTCCGCCAAACATCTTGAAGACTTGAAGATTTTGTAGGTCCCTAAATCGGAGGATCAATTTTCACCACAAAATCCTTGTTTATAACAAACAAAGTTAAGTGTGCGAAATCCACTTAACTAAGCCAAATCGAACATAGAACAAAGTAAAGACAGTGGTTAACCAAAGAAACACAATCGTTTGATTAACTGGATGAGAATGCACAACTGATACAAACACAGTTTACACCAAGTGACCTTCAGGGTATTCTCTCATCTCTTTCACACAGAAACTGAGCGGGGTATTTATACTAGACACAGACACCCACTTGACGAAACACAAATAACTCGACGAAACAACTTTTGGGCCAAACATTGGGCCTGAAGAAGCCCACAGGCGACGAAACAGGCCAAGGCCACTAAAGAAATGACAAAACACAATTGTGTTTCGTCATATGTCTTCACATATTCACAATTTCCCACATAAGACAAATTAGGTGACATCATCATGACATCACTAAGGTGATGTCATGGTGATGTGTCGGCGGGAAAGGCCGCGGCTCTCCGTGCTTCGCGTGTCGAACTCTGGGGTGCACGACGGAGGAATGTCGTGACGTCGGGCTTGAGCCGGACCTAACCGTGTCGAAACCAAGTTGTACCGAGCCGAGTCGAACCGAGCCGAGTCGCGTCCACACAAAGTGTATCAACAAACTCCCCCTTGGACGCTACTCGTGATGGTTCGTCTTCTGTGATTGTTCGTCTTCTGTATCTTTCATGTCGGAGGATCTTCAAAGTCTTCACGCGTCGTAAGAAGAAAGTGTATCAACAAACTCCATTTTCATTTAGGAAGTGTGTTAACAAACTCCCCCTTAGATTGAACTCTCCATTGAGTCATGCTCGTGAATCTTTTGACTTGTCAAATCTTCAGATCCTTGTGGTGTTGATGAGGGGTCATCGGCAACTCTATCATCATTATCTTTTGAGTGCCTCCACATCGTGTCTTCATTCCAAAGCTTGTCATCGAACATGTTCTCCTCGCCTTTAGCATCTGCACATGCAAGAAATCTAAACGCATAATGAGAACAACCGCTTGGAATATAGTTTCCATAAACAAACGACACATGTGAGATCAAATCTCAATCAAACACCGACCGACAACAGTTTGAAAGTGTAAAAATATTCAGATTTAATCCTTTAACTTTCAAAACTTGTTAACTTCGACTGTTTATGAAGATGCAATTGTTTTCCGGCTTACGATCAGGATTTTGGGTAGGATAGACTCGAGTTCCAACATCGGTCAATCAAAAATAAACTAGAAATAATTTTTTTTTTTGGATTTTATAAAGTTTATATTAAAACACACCTAAACTCTTTTTGGAATTTTTCAATTTTCAAATGTAAAGACGGAAAACAATAAATAAATATATACAAAGATGCAAAAACTAAAAGCAATAAATAAATATTTACAGATATTCTTTTTGCGAGTTTCGAGGGTAAGAGAATCATATCAGTGTACGGTTATCCCAAAACGCTCTTTTTGTTCAATTAGTTAACATTTAGATAAGCATCCTATAACAATTATCGGTATTGTTGTCCACATAAGCTCAACTTATCAAATGTAATCATGGCGAGGGGATACGATTAGCTATGATTTATACTTACCGACCGGTGTTCATCCACACACGACACATTCCCGTATCAAGGTATGCACGAGGGTTCATCTTACCGGTGAGTATACTGATTATCATCTGTTTAACCGTATATGATGTGAGATTCTCACTTATTTTGATTGAAAAACAAGCCCTATGTGATAGAATCACTTATTGATGAGGAACTTGATTTTCAGATGCATGAAGGGCACGAGAGCAAGTCCGTGAACAGGTCAGTACTTTCGTACAACAGAGAGACGAACTTGACTCCCGGATAAATGTGATATATTATCACTTATTTTGTTGGACATGTGATTGTTAATCACTTATTGAGGTCGAATGCAATATGTACACGTATGTATAGTATCATGGAAGATCTAGACTTGCGTCCCCGTTATTTTTCGGTAAAAGATACAACCATGATACCCAGATGATAAGCAGCATAAAGACCGAATATCTCAGAACCTCGGCAATCTATCAAATGAAATTTCGGTACTAAGACCATATGCCAATGAATGGTTCCCACCTGGTCTTCAGTCGATTAAGATTTATATCACCCTGCACATTTTAAAATGATTGTGAGCCTACCGATACATCTTATATAGAGCTGCTTATCATTTTTCATTTTAGGTTTAAAGAGGTTTGGATAGACCACTGATGTACTATCATTTTCTCTTTTGCTCGCCAGGAAGCTCATTTTTTATTTTCTATTGTTTTTGTGTTTTTGAAATTTTTCGATGTTTTTGGATTTTTCAAATTTGGATTTACTCCCCCTAAAATCAACAAACTATGATAAATTAAGAAAACACAAACAAATATTTACAAAAATGATTTTCCGATGTCGGATTAACTCATGTTTTACCTCAATGCCGTTTACCAAAATTAATTTTAATCATAATTGATTTATCGAATTTTGGAAAAATCAGTTGGCATGTCGGTAATCGGTGTTGACCATGACAACATTGACGAGTTTCATAGTGAAACAATCACGTGTGAGGCGATATTCGAGTTCAACGTGTCAGGTCAAAGAGTGATGTACGAGAGGATAATAACTCATAAAGCAGCTTAAATATCGACAAGTAAAGGAGAGATTAGAAATTCAAAACCGTAATCCTGCAACTTCTTCGAGCATTGCCAGGAATCTGAGCGCTCTCCCAACTGGATATCCACCCGGTGTGGATTTCAAAGTCGATTTTTGTAGCTACTGAGAAATCTCTTGACAGCAACAAGGTCATAAACCTCCGGGTCCGGCTGGTCTTCCACATTGCACCAGCGAAGGTCTTTGTCTTTCTCTTTGAAAAGTAGTGTGCGGTTGTTCAATCCATGCCAAGGCATCCGCACACCCGGTTGGTTTGTTCAACAAACACATTTTCTTCAATTACACCGCGAGGAAATGTACACTGCACGTTCATTTTGTTGATTTTGAACATCAGACGTGCTGCAGGTGCGTACATTTTGATTTGAATCTATCCCGGGGACCCGATCAAAGCCTTTAGCAATCACACTTTGAAATGATTTTTCATTTTGTCGAAGTTATCAAATTCTTACAACAGACAACTCTGTTTCCCTTTTCTTCTTCTTTTTCTCTCCAGCAAAGGCAACAATTTCTTCTGTCGCCTATCTTGTGCAAGGACGCTCCACTATCAACAATCCTATGACTATCGATAGTTCCTCCTGGAACTTCCTGCACACTCACTCAGAGATTAGTTGGAGAGGGGGACCCAAGCCTTCATAGACTTGGGTTGCCCCTGAGAATCAAGAAATGTAATTTCAATCTCTTGATGATTTGGAAATTTCACGCCTCCCCTTGAACCTTCACCCATTTTAGGTTTCCAAGTTTGTTTTTGTTTACCAGATTGTGTATTATGTACAGTTTCTGGTTTTAATGGTTGTGACAAACTAGGTTTCCTTTTAACCATTTTGACTTCATATTTTAAAGCCTTTTCAACAGCTTTGACGTTTTGACGTCGTTGTTTTGTTTCTTGTTCTTTAACAGTTCGGTTATCATGTTTTGGTGAAACAGGACGACGTTGTGAGTGACCTTGTTCAGAAGGGGTTCTTTCAACAAAATTTGGTTTGGGCGAGTTTGTGCAGTCTTTAATGATGTGCCCAAACTTCCCACATTTAAAACACGTTCTCCTTTCAACAAACTTAGGAGAATTTGATCGACTAGCAGATGTCGAACCTGTAAAACCTGAGGTACTTGCTCTTTCATCACACCCGTTTGTGTGTTGGGTGTAATTGTTATCGCTGTTACGTTTCAAAATCTTGACTTGTTGAACAAAATTGGTGTTTGATTTGTTTTCAAAAGTCTCAATTTTATCCGTACCATTTGATGCTACAAATTTAACATCTTTTGCTTTCTTCTTGCAACGAGCTCCTTTTGATTCAACCTTAGCCTTTGGCTTTGGAGCTCGTTGTTGTTGTTTACCCTTAAAAGCAATCGGTTGTTGCTTTGTCGGTGATTTCTGTTTTCCAAATTGTTTTCTGATTTCAGCTTTTGGAATTGGGTCACATTGAGTTACAATGACTCCTGGAATTGTCTTTCCCAAAAACTGGTTTGTAGTATCTTCAAACACTTTGTCAATCAAAGATTGATTAACGTTTTTGATTGGAAAATCTTTGTCTGAATAAATTTTACTATCACCGACTAAAGTATACAACAAGTTATTGCTCTTAACAGCAGACACACATTCCTTGTCATCTTTGACATCCTTGACAGGATCTATCACTTGCTTGGCAACAGGTTGCACGGCAGGAGTAGGAGGATCACAAAGAATATGATTCTCAATTGGAATTTCTACTCCTTTCGTCTCATCAAGTGATTCATCCTTGTCACTTACATCTGATTCATCATCTGAAGAATCATAGTCCTCAATGGTTGGAGGACTTTGATTTGAAGCACATGATGACTTTTTTTTGTTATCAGATGAGCCCTCCGATGAATTGTCCGGTTTGAACCCTAGGCCAGTAGTAACTTCCTCATAATCAAGAGGCACACTGGGTTCATACCGAGGCATATCCTCTTCATCGGGCATTTTGGTATAGTTGTGTCTCAAAGGGGGTGGACACGCCTTATACACTACGCCTTTCACATTACCTTTCAGTTTTTGAACGTCTATGATGTGATCGAGCACAAATCGGGAGTTAGAATAACTCTCCAATTTTTGCTTGATAGCATCATGCTCACATTTGGCAATGGCTAGTTGCTTTTTGGTTTCCTCAACAATGTTTATGTACTCATTTATGCTCACTTGTTTATGATAAACCACTTTGTTAACTTCGGACACGCTTTTCTTTAATGTTTCGATTACAGATCTAAATTCCTTTTCGTTCCGAATTAAAGCCATATTTGCCTCTTTGCACTTAGACAGCTCAATAACCAAACTTTGATTATGACTATGAACCGTTTTCGATTCACGTTTCAAATCAGCACATTTAAGTTTCATATCAGCACAATCACTACAGATGCTAGGAGTTTCAGATTTTACCTGACTTGTAGAAGCTGTGACATTAGCCATAAAGGCAATCTGAGAAGAGAAAGATCCATCTTCAGTGAGAATCTTCTCCATTTCTTTCGATGTAGCATCAGCTTTCTTGATCAAGTCAGATTTTTGACTTTTTGTCTCCTTGGCATCATCCGACAAACTATCAGTTTCAGAATCCATTCCCTCCTTGATGTCCGATTCTAAACTGTAATCACTCACACCTGAGCCATCTTTATCAGTACTAGTACTGCCACTATATCCTGAACCGTCATCATTTCTCGAAGATTCACCATTGTTGACATTCTTGATGATTTTAGCATAAAACACAGTTCCTCCTTGATCTCCACCCCCACATTGTACAGACCAGTCACACCTTTCATCAGTTTGATTTGAGTTGGACGTGGATGTAACTGTTTGATTTCTGAAAGGATTCTGGTTGCCCTTTTGAGGTTGAGCTTGAGATGGTTTTGGAATATAGGCATTTGGATCAAAAGGTCTTCCAAATGTTTGTGGTTCGACTTGTGGTTGTGACGGAACAGGAATATAAGCCCTCGGATCGAACTGAGGTTGAGTAGTACTAACTTGAGGTGGAGGTTGGGGTGTTGGAATAGGAATATAAGCCCTCGGATCAAAAACCGGTGTAGGAGCTGAATGTGGAAACGGAAAGAAGCTCGACATTGGATTGTTATTTGTGAGTAATTACTTGAAACACCAAATGCGAAACCCAAATGAACGACAAGGCCCAAACCACCTTCCACGAAAAATTAAAAATAGTTGGGCTGGAAGTTGTCTATTAAGAATAACGGATATGGGCTGATAACTGATGGAACCCAAGAGAAAGAAAGAAAAAAAAACAATCCACTTTAAATTGTTGAGCCTACACGAAGAATATAGGCCCAAATCACCACAAAAATAAATCTGAGAGTCCCAAAAAGAATTAGTTAAATTCTTCTCATTCTCTTTAACCTCAACAATGAAGATTGACTTTCAATATAATCTGACACTTGCCACTAAAATTAATTTTATTGGACCTCAAAGCTCAAACACTTGATAATAGATTTCTTATGCAGTCAAATCAAATCATATGATAACTCAGCAAGTTCAGTAATCACATGGGCTAGAGATTCTATGGCATACACCTGAAAATTACACTTAAATCAAACTGTTAAACCACTTTGACAACCCTTCTGTTTAAATTTACAAGGGTTTCGACGAAACAGTTTTATAATTTAAACTTTGACTTTAACGAAACAGGTTAAGTTATGGTTGAATGACGAAACCCAAGTCCAACACTTATTCACTAAACATTAGCGAAACAGATTGTATGACAAGTGAAGGTTCAACGAAACAAAAGCAAATTTAATTTTGAAAATTCGCCCAACAGTTGACGAAAGGAAATCCCACAAAGTGACGAAATAGATATTTCTTTGTTTTCATTGACTTTTCAAAGCAAAATGGAAATTTCTTTCAAAGCAAAATGGAAATTTCTTTGTTTTCGTTGACTTCCCACAATTGTGTGTTTTAAATATTGACGAAATGGAAATTTCTTTGTTTTCATTGACTATTAGTTTAATTGTTATGGGCTTTCAAGTTAACGAAACAAAATCCAAACAAAGGCCTTGACGAAACAGAAAATTTTTGAGGCCCAATTGACGAAATGAATTATAAGCCCAAGAGACAAGCCCAATTCACAACAATGTTCGACGAAACAAGAGGATTCTGTTTCCTCAAACACACTTTGGCGAATCAAATTCGTGTTTCGTTGAGTTTCTATTTCGTCAAAAAGTTGTCAGTGGGTTGGTAAACTTTTCAACCCTTATCCTGTTCTGACACACAACAGACACCCTTTCGGCTAAAGCATACTTGTTTCACCAAACAAGTATGGTGAACAATATTATAATCAGTTAACACACCCCAATGCACAAACAACTTTCTAAACTAATCTTAAGGATCAAAAAGTCCACTTTTGAAGAACACCATGAAGATTATATGGATATATGAAGAACACAGTGAACTTTTGAAGTTTCCGGTGAACCGAAAAACTTTCGGAACTCACTGTTTTGCTAGATAGTGTTTAATAAAAACCTATTTATAACATGTAACCATCAATTAAACAAGGTTTTTAACATAACACCAAGCAAAAACACAAACTTAAACCCGATTTTCAGAAGTTTTTCAGAAAATATGAATTTTTTTTTTAAGAACAAGAATCTGAAAAACACAAGAACACACTTGTTTCAAACACGACAATGTTTGGTTTTAAACAAGGATTAGAAGCCAAAGCTCTGATACCACTTGTAGGTCCCTAAATCAGAGGATCGATTTTCACCACAAAATCCTTGTTTATAACAAACAAAGTTAAGTGTGCGGAATCCACTTAACTAAGCCAAATCGAACATTGAACAAAGTAAAGACAGTGGTTAACCAAAGAAACACAATCGTTTGATTAACTGGATGAGAATGCACAACTGATACAAACACAGTTTACACCAAGTGACCTTTAGGGTATTCTCTCATCTCTTTCACACAGAAACTGAGCGGGGTATTTATACTAGACACAGACACCCACTTGACGAAACACAAATAACTCGACGAAACAACTTTTGGGCCAAACATTGGGCCTGAAGAAGCCCACAGGCGACGAAACAGGCCAAGGCCACTAAAGAAATGACGAAACACAATTGTGTTTCGTCATATGTCTTCACATATTCACAATTTCCCACATAAGACAAAATAGGTGACATCATCATGACATCACTAAGGTGATGTCATGGTGATGTGTCGGCGGGAAAGGCCGCGGCTCTCCGTGCTTCGCGTGTCGAACTCTGGGGTGCACGACGGAGGAATGTCGTGACGTCGGGCTTGAGCCGGACCTAACCGTGTCGAAACCAAGTCGTACCGAGCCGAGTCGAACCGAGCCGAGTCGCGTCCACACAAAGTGTATCAACAGATTTTGGAGAAAAGTTGAAGAAAATGAAGCTGTTCGTGGTTGTTTTGTTCTCCAAGTTGTTGCAGATATGAGGTTTAATCCAAAAATTGCTCTGTCCGAGTTTTTCTTAGTGTTAAACTTGTCTGAGTTTTTAAAACTCTGTGTTTGTTGTTTCCGGGGTTTTTGGTGAACTAGTGTGAAGTCACACTAGGGAGAAAGTCCGGAGACTTGTTTCTTCTAAGCTTCAGCTTGACTGAGTTTTCATTTAACTGTCCGAGCTTCAACCATTTAACATGTCTGAGTTTTTCTTTACTGAGAATTCTTGACTGTCCGAAGTTTATCTCCTTATATTGTTCGAACTTTTAGTGGTTCCAACTCAGTATTTAGAGTAAAAAGGTCGGACTTTGAGTTCTTTCCGAGTATATATGGTCCGAGTCTCCTTTTGTGGTCCGAAGTTTGTCCGGATTACATCAAGTCCGAGTTTTATCTAGTCAAAGTTTTAAACAGTTCTGAGTTCATGTTGATGGTCTGACTTTTAATCAGTTCAGCTTTGTTCCGTCTTTTAAACAGTTAAATGAAGTCCGAGCTTTTTAAACAGATCCACGTTGTCCGGCCTTTGAAATCTGTTAAGACTCCGAGTTTTAGCAGGTCCGTCTTTTAAAATAGTATTATTCCGAGTTTTGCAGTTTAAATGAGTCCGAGTTTTTCTTCACTTTTGTTGGTTTGTCTCCGAGTTTTGTCACATGATATTTTTCCGAGTTTTGATATCGTTTATATGGTCCGAGTTTTGTTTTTAAAACAGTCACCCCATCCGTCCGAGTTTTGACCTGTGAACAGTGTTTTTGTCCGAGTTTCTCAGTTTTGTTCCGAGTTATCTTTCATATTCAAAGGTTCCGAGTTTTGATACATGACATTGTGTCCGAGTATTAAAGCTTTATTTTGATCGTTCCGTGTATTGACATAAGATAGATGGTCAGAGGTTTAAAGTGTCTGTTCCGAGTTTCAGAAGATCTGAGTTTCATAGTCCGACCTTTAACAGCAAAGTGTCTATTCCGAGTTTCCGAGCTTTTACAGCAAAGTGTCTGTCCGAGTTTCTGGTCCGACTTTTTATGTAGTTCCTGTCCGAGTTTTTTTTTAATTTTCTAAGGACCAACTTGCGAGTATTGTTTACAATATCCGAGTTTTGTCAAGATTGTTCTGAGTTTTTTAAACTGTCAGTTTTTTAGAGTTTTTGTTTTGTCCGAGTTTTGCTTATTCAAGCCTCCGAGTTTTAACAGTCTCCCCGTCTCTGATTCCGATTTTTGATTACCTCTGTGTCTCCGAGTTTGATTCCGAGCTTTTAAACATACAGTTCATTTGTTATGTCCGAGTTTCTTTACGGCATTTTGAGTTTAAACAGTCGCACTCTGGTGACCTATCGGAAATTGGTGGTGAATCAAGATGTCAAGATAGAGGGTGTCGGCCTTGGTGATGACTGGAATTCGTTTCCAATTCGTTGAAGTTATACAGTGGTTCAGGTGGTTGTTCAGAGGCGCCTAGGTATGGGTATTTATCAGTGATTTACGGTTGTGCGGTTCGGTTAAGTTTTATAGCAGAACGTCGATATGGAGATGTGTCGGCTAGGTATTTTTGTTGTGAATGGCGGTTGCTGGAACACTTATTTTCCGGTCAACGGAATTATTGTAGATGTTGTCTGATAGCAGATGATGTTGGCGGCTGTAAAGTGTCCGCTAGGGTTTTGGCAGGTTTGTGTTTGCATGGGCTAGGGTTGAGATGCATACATGATTGGGCCGATGGTGCATTGTCCACATAAATTCCACATTCATGTGTACATGATTGTGTAATCATTCTCTTGGGCCCACTTGCTAAATGTGGGTGATAGGTGCGAAGATTTTTTATTGGTCCTTGATTACGTTTTCATCTGGTGTCAAGGTATGGGGATTACTTTGTGATCTGTATTGCATTGTTATCGAATTTATGGGTTTTTCGGAATTCTTTGCTTGTTCTGAATCTCTTTGTACTCTAAGTACTATTCCGATGATCTGATTTGAGGTTTCAAGAGCTTTCGGGTTTTACGAGTTCCGAATTTTCTAGAATTCCGGGTTACCTGGGGTACCGGATTTATAGCTAAGTTTAGAAGCTTGTGTAGTTCGGAAGTTTCAAGTTGTGCATGTTCCGAGTTTTTCTAGTTATTCCGGGTTACCTGGGGTACCGGATAACTAGCTTAGAGTCAGAGTTATGCGTAGTTTGAAGACTTGAAGTCGGTTTCGGATTATCGAAAAGTTTTATGGTATTTATGCTGTTCGGATCAAGTGAGGAGGTGAAGAGAATAAGACGTGCTTGGATTTTTGTATTGTTTACAAAGAAAAAGGGGGAGTAAAAATTTTGAAGTTCCTGTTTTCTTTGTAAATCAAAAGCTCGTGGTGCTACATCGAAACAAGTTCATGTACACTATCTTTGAGATTAACTTAGTGTTAATCTTACCGATGGCGAAGTGTAACATGAAGCAAGTTAGAGCTAGTGTATGATTGAGTTATGTCAAGTTTGTTAGAGGTTCAATCAAGTGTTGACGTGATGAAGCAAATTGTTCGTTTGGCAAGTAGTTGAAGGTCATCCCTTTATCGTATCGTATGCCGGTTAGAGTAGAGAAGATTAGTCTTCTTGGTACCTCTTCTAAGTTGGTGACTGATCGGATTCTCGAAATAGGGGTTCTTACATTGAGGGGGAGATCAGAGACGAAAGTCATCGGGTAATTGGTGGATTCGTGAAGATAGGAGATTGATTCATGAAGATTCGTGACGAGATGAGATCATACATGAAGGGTTGAAGACTTTTGATCAAGATGGTGGATGTACTTTTACAAAGTTCAGTTTGTTATTAATTTATCGAACTGAACTTCATGTCTTTGCGAAATTTGAAGTGTTCAAGGCTGGGCATTGGAAATCCAATGTTTCTTTCTGCTACCGGTTAGGTTTGAAGATTAATGTATCGAGCGATATTCTTACATGTGGTTGTAGGTCGGTTCGCGTTAATTTGATTCGGGAGTAGTTTGAGGGGGAGGATCTACAGTGTTTGATGTTGGATTCTTCGGGTTTCTCAAAGCGGCCTTAAGTGATCGTCAGCAAGTCTTTGATTAGAAGGGTTGAAGATCACAGTGCTCTACCAGAAAGATCAAGTCTCAGCCAAAGTTGAAAGCTGACATGATATCTTCGGTCAAGGTGGGAGTCTGTAAGTGCAGTATCCGATAATTGAAGATTATCTATGCCATACAGAACTGATGCAACAGTTAAGGGGGAGACTGTAAGTGCAGTTCCTGCCGGGTAACTGTCGCTTATCAGTTCTGGTCAACCAAAGCAGAAGTCCAAGTTAAAGTCAACCATAACGAAGAATTCAAGACCACATGAAGACCATGCATTGATCAAGGGGGAGTTGTTAATGCACTTTGGGTGAAAAGTGCATGCCTTCCAATTGTTAGGGTCTTTATTGTACATGTCTTGAAAATTAGTCCCAAGTTTATCCTAGGGACAACTTGTCCAAGTTTTAGGAGAACTTTTGTCTGAGTTTTTGGTGTAGAATTGGTTTGTCCGAGGTTTAGTCCCTAGCCTATATATATGTGTGTATTGTGTAGATTAGGGCAACTCTTGTAGCTTGGTGCACCTTTCCCACTCGTTCAGCCTCCTGGTGTGAATTCTAGAGAGAGAGACTATGTGTTAGTGAGAGAAAGCTAGGGTTTAGATCTTTGTGATCTAAACCAGCTTGTAGATGATGTATACTCCTTTGGTTTGTGTAATCTGTGATGACTGATTCATCAATAAAGAGATTCATCTTCTACATATTTCTATCTTGTTCTTCATATTTTGTTCTTCATGTCTTGAATCAAGTGCAATGTTTGATGTTCGTCATCGATCCAGTGCCTTCACATTTTTGTAAGCTGAAACTATTTGCACACCAATATGCTGCCTATTTACACACTTAGTGTTTATATACGTCGCGTATAGAGCTATACCCATCAGAATTTTGTTTGGTTATTTTGGTGTATTTGTGTTATAAATTATCTCCCGGTTCCAAAGTTAAATCGCTTAAGATATATAACCGTTAATGTTACACCATTGATATTATATACCGTTAAAATTTTTTGAAAAAACATATAAACGGTTCGAATATATTATATTGTTATCGTTTATATTAAATTATGATACCACGTTTAATGCATACTATAAACGTTTAAATATCATACCGTCAATTATTTTTAAATACTCGTGTACGGTTCGAATATATTATACCGTTTAAATTAAAACACTATACCAAGTATGGGTGCGGTTCGAATACTATAAAGTTAAATATTTTACAGTTAAATATTTTGAAATGTATCCGGGTACGGTTCGAATATATTATATCATTTCAATACTATTCCGTTTAAATTAAATTATTATACCAAGTCTCGGTGCGATTCGAATATTATACCATTTAATATTTTTACCGTTAATTTTATGAAATTACTCCGTATGGTTCAAATACATTCTACCGTGTTTCCATACTATACCGTTTAAATTAAAATTTATTACCAGACTTAAATTTTTATAACGTTAATTATTTTGAAATACCGGGGTACGGTTCGAATATATTACACCGTTTCCATACTATACCGTTTAAATTAAAATACCTGTTTCAATACTATATGATATATACAGTATAAGTTGGACATATACAGCATAAGTTTGTACATACATAACGAAAGATGTAATAGAACTAAATACTAAATACATCGCAGAAGATAAAATACTATGGCAGCGGATCCTACTGCTACTGGCATGCTGCAGCCGGAATGAAGTCTTGTGGAGGTAACCCCTCACGTTGTCGACGATCATGCGCCTCCTTAACTAACCGCTCCATCACATACGTCAGCCTGTCAATGTTGTGACGTAGCTGCTAATACGCCGCGTGTGAGGGGGCAGGACCGGACCCAACATACCGTGGGAACTAAAGCGCCTCAGGTGGTCCACGCAGCTTTGGTGGTTCCAGGATGTACATCTCCGGCTCATGCTCTGCCACCTGCTACGGCATGGCTGTGGGATCTACTTGGTCGAACTGTGTCGGCAGCTACTTTGGCACGAAGGGCCGACTGTCTGCACCCTTAAACGCTTTCCGTCAGGTGGGAACTTTTCGATAATCTTCATTCTGCAACCTCTTCGGATGTATCGCCGGGCGTAAAATTGGGTCACTCTCCGGGTGATAGCTAAACGAAAGGGCTATCACAATGACGTAGGCGCCGCCATATAATAATCCGCGCTCATGTCGATGATATGCGGAGGCGAAGTATTACGCCAACCCGTGTGTGAGAGCTCACGATCTCTTGTACATGAGGCAATAAAGGTAAAAAAGGTCACTATTCGTACACCACTCCCGGCTCTTGTTTCGAGTGGTGTGCGAGAGCGCACAACCTCTTTGCTACAATGTAAAAAATGTTCAGCTTCACAATTGGTCTTTTAAAGATTATCTGCCCAAGTTTAATATATTACACCCTTTTAACACGGTTTCAAAATAACTAATCTTTGAGCTTCTACCAAAGAAACGTACTTTCGAAGCTATACCAATGGTACTTTCGAACCTATACCAATGGTACTTTCGAACCTATACAATGGATCCAATTCTCTTACTAGATCTACTTTATCAAAGGTTCAATCCGGAAAACGCAAGCTTCTACCAAAGAAACGTATTTTAGAACCTATACCAATGCTACATCTTATTAATTGCCTCATGCACACATTTGCTTATTTTTGAAACCTGAACACAAACTTCCTCCTGTTTATCATATCAACAAGTTCATTTCTATAAAATCCCTGATAGAAATGAAGACCCAAGCCTTTATTTTATTGGTGTCTCAAATATCCCGTTTTCTCACAGGATCAACTATATGTCGCATTGTCAAGAGTAAAAAGTTGAGCTGGTGGTCAAGTTAGTTATACTAGATAAAGATGGAAATGTTACAAATAAAACAACCAATGTGATCTACAAGGAAATACTTACTGAAATTTAATGATTTGTTTCTTCCAATGTATTAGTGTTTTACACGATTTTAATTTTCCACAAATAAATTTATTTTCATTTGTTGAAACCGTGTTTAACACGGGTAATAGCCTAGTAGTCTAATATAACAACAAATTACCAAACTTGAAAAGGAAGGAAGTAAAGCATTTCTGCAACACGTAATGCAAAAGGAATAGTTCAAAAAGATATATTCCACGGCCAAACAAAAGAATATTTAAGTTTCCAAGAATATCAATAATTTCTTAATAGTTTCATTAAGCATTTATGTCTATATAAACGCATGTTATATCTTGCATACACCCACAGCAAACACTCGACCAAACCTAATTACAACTTCATTTCTGTACCCTTCATCTTCACCCCCAAATGGCACATACTTACAAGAACAAAACTGACCTTGCTACCATTGGGAAAGAAGCGTTTGATGTCATAGATTCTCGTGGGCGTCAGTACTCGAAGCAGCACGTGTCTCACTATCAGTACCAACCCCAGCAGGCTTATGTTGTTCGGGAACAAGTGTATGCTGCCCCTTATGTGGTTCAGCAACAAGTATATGCTGCCCCAGTGAGTAAGAGAGTGATAACATGTGACGATGCTGCTAAGATGTACGGTGGGACTTTGTTTGTGGAGTATCCGAAAAGGAAGCCTGCTGGTAAAGGTTTCTTTTATTTCTAGTTCTAGCTAGCTAGCTATATATATCCTATATGTATATACATCTTGGATCCATCCCTTGCCAGTAATTGGTTTTACGTGGATGTGCCAAGATTGTTAAAATCAATCACCTTATGATATATAATAATATTACTGGTGGCTGTATTAACATGTTTGTGTCATCTTTTTTCGTGCCAAGACCTCAGTGTCTTTGTTTCGATTGTATCACTTATCGCATAAGGCAGGATGAAATGATTATATTAGACTTAGGAAAACCAAAACGAACGAAAGTCCCCAAAAACAGTTTATATGGGGACTTGGCTGGCTAAATAAAATCAACATAGAAAAAAAGTTTTTTCTTCATTGCATATATAAAACAATAACCCATAACCCAATTGTCTAGTGGTATCGTGTTTGCCTTCACAAAAATTGTATAAGTTTAAATTCTTGCACATACAACATTATGTAGCTAGTATTTAGGTAGAAAAAGTTGTTAAAAATATATAAAGTAGTAAATAAATTATGAAATTTAAATTTCAATACTTGAAAGTACATATGAACTTATTTTTTATAGTCGAAAACTTACAACTAACAAAAAAAATGTATATCACAACTTTATATTAGTGACTAATTTAATAAATGTGACTATATATATATATAGGGGAGCGTTAAAATGAAAACTATTTTCAGTTGTAAGAACTATAAGAACCACTCTCCACCAATCATATTCTTCCAACAAAAAGGGTAGTTTAGTCATTTACCCCAAATGTCAATCTCTACCTCTCTCCACATTTAAAACCACATGCTTTTTAAAATTGTCAGATTTATTTAAAACCTTCGTTTGTCTCTCTCTCTCCTCATTTGAAACTCACCCCTCACTCAAATCTTCATCCTCTCTCAAAGAACTCTTCATCATCTTCATCAAATTCCGGCGACATCACCACCCCCGCCATTCTGAATCAAACCCCAACCCGCAATACAAAACACAAAATATTCTTTATAAAGGGTGAAGAAATTAAAATTAAGAAATTGAGAAAGGTGTTGAAGAACAAGCACGCATCTTGAACATGACGACATGCTCATAGGTGGCCTGGCCATGATCTTTGATCAAAACCCACCATACCTACAAATCCTTTTCAACACCCACCTATCTTTTAACCTGATACATCAATTTCTCTACATCTTTTCATATATTTTGTGATAAAGTTGATGTCTTTTGTTGAATTTAGTTGACCCTTTTTGTTTGGGATGGAGGGTATGATGAAAAAAGGTGTTAATGTTGAAGATGACGATGTTGATGGTGACGACGGCAGCCGGTCGACGCCGGAGCTGCACCGGCGATGACTGCAGTAGAGGTGAGTGTGTTTGGTTCAACTTCGGCTTAGATTTCGTGCTCAGATTCTGATTCTGATGTGGTTTGAGTTTTGTTTCGGGTTAGGTTCGGGTTCACTTCAGATTTTGTCAGGTTTTTGGCTTGGTTTCGGGTCTCGGTCAAAGCTGGTCAGCCGCGGTTCGGGTGTGGTTCGGGTCTCGGTCAAAGCTGGTCAGCCGCGGTTCGGGTGTGGTTTCGGGTCTCGGTCAAAGCTGGTCTCACTTCACCGACGGTCAACAGCAGTCAACCACGGTCAAAACCAGACCTGGTAACAATTTAAACAATGCGAAAATCTTGTTTATATAGTTATAGATTTTTAGTTATACGCGACGCGAGCTCGAACTGACTGGATTAGAAATTTGTTATGTTTTGACATTTCGACGAAAACTATATATATTGATAATTGTGATTGGTTTATTGTTGTATTTTAAAAAAATAAATCAACACTTAGTTGTCGGGATTGTCGAAAAACAGAGGAAACATTGCCCGATTTTCGAAAAATCCGTTATACAAAACATTTATACTTCCAACATCGGTTTTGGGGGTGGCCCGACGGTGTTCGCGGCGGTGGTGTTGGAGGTGGTGGCTGTCTAAAAACTTTATGTAAAAACTTTTTAACGTAAAACGTAATCTTAATACGTAAAACGTAAACTTTTTAATGTAAAACATAAACCGTAAAACGTAAACCTTTTAACGTAAAACGTAAAACGTAAACTTTTTAACTTATAAGGTAAAACGAAAACTTTTATCTAAAAACTTTTTAACGTAAAACTTTTTTATGTAAAAACTTTTTAACGGAAAACGTAATTTTTTTTTATGTAACCTGCAACACGTACAACGTAAAACGTAAATTTTAAACGTAAAACATAAAACGTAAAACATAAACTTTAAACGTAAAACGTAAAACGTAAACTTCTATGTAAAACGTAAAACTTTTTTATGTCAATTGTAAAACGTAAACTTTTTTTATGTAAATTGTAAAACATAAAACGTAAAACCTTATTATGTAAAACGTAAAACATTGTGTTATGTAAATTGTAAAACGTAAAACGTCAAAAAAGTTTTCGTAAAAAAAAATTAAAACCGTAAAAAAAAGTTTTCGTAAGAGAAAAAGTTTAAAAGCGTAAAAAAAGTTTAAAAACGCATGTGTAAGAAAGGGGGCGCAAAAAACGACGCGCAAAAAAACGACGCGTGACAACGGGGCGCAAAAAATGGCTCTTAAAAACGGGTGAAAAAACGGCACGTAAATAAGGGGCGTGAACACGGGGCGTAAAAACGGCGCGTAAAAACGGGAGTAAAAAACGACGCGGTATAAAACGGCGCGTAAAACCGGGTATAAAAAACAGAGCGTAAAAACACGGTCGCAAAAACAGCGTGAAGAAAACGGGGCGTAAAACGGGTCGTAAAAAAACGCACGTAAAAAACGGGGGCGTAAAAAAATGGCGTATAAAACGGGTCGTAAAAACGGCGCGTAAAAACGGGACGTAAAAAACGTGGGCAAAAAAACGGCGCGTAAAAACGGGACGTAAAACACGGCGCGCTAAAAAACGGTGCGTAAAACCGAGAATAAAAAAAACGCACGTAAAAACTCGGTCGCAAAAACGGCGTGAAAAAAACGGGGCGTAAAAAAACGGCGCGTAAAAACGGGACATAAAAGGGACGCTAAAACGGCGCGTAAAAACGGGACGTAAAAAATGGGGCGTAAAAACGGCTTGTAAAAACGTGACGTAAAACACGGTGCGGCAAAAAACGGTGCGTAAAACCAGGCATAAAAATGTCACTTAAAAATCCGGTCGCAAAAACGGCGTGAAAAAACGGAGCGTAAAACGGGTCGTAAAAAAACGCGCGTAAAAACCGGGTCGTAAAAAAGCGCGCGTAAATTTTTTTTATCAAAAAATCTGATTTCAAAAATGTTGTTTGATAAAAAAAATATGATTTAGAAAAAAACAATTAATGCAATAGGACAAAAATCTAATAAAAACAATAAAATTAATAAGAAAAAAAAAACAAAATTACTTAAATACCCTTTTAGATTAAAATATTAAAGACACAAAAAAAATTAATATTACTTTTAACTACTTTTAATCTCATCCATCCATTTTGAAAATCTAATGGCCAGAAAGTGGTTCCCGCAATTCTTACAACTGGAGGTTGTTTTCATTTTAGCGGTCCTATATATATATATATATATATATATATATATATATATATATATATATATATATATATATATATATATATATATATATATATATATATATATATATATAGAGAGAGAGAGAGAGAGAGAGAGAGATAGATAGTTACTTGATTATGTCTACTATATCACATTTAGCGATTACATAGTTATCTTCTGCATCACATTTAAAACAATCACTACAAGGAATGGACATCACTGATGCCTGACATCGACGAACTAAATATGTAGGTACTTACATCTGGATCCCACTAAAAACTGAATACAATTTAAATAGTTCAAAAATAAATTATCATTGGTAATCCACATATAAATATTGATGGAGAGCCTAAACCAGGAAAGAGACTTTTACAATTTTTGATGCATGTTCCCTTGTTAACTTGTCGCTAAAGCTATAAAGATAGAATTTTAGATAAGATTTCCTCGTATATTTTCATGTATTTGTTGGTGGAAAGGGTGTTTTACATATTTTCCCTTGGTGAGCTATCACTAACGTTAAAGATAAGATGTTGGATAAGAGTTGTGTCCGCAAATTCTTTACTTGAGCAATCTTTTCGAATGGATTACTCGGACATCTGCTTTCACCGAAGGATTTTTGATAGATACGTCGATTGTTGAAAGTCCGCTGTTTTTTAGTAAATGGATACAAGTACATTACGTGGTTCTCAACATATAATTGGTTTTGAAATGAATGTTCTCGTATCTAAATTTTGAAGTTTGTGTTGAATTCGTATAATAATTAAACTTAATAAAGAAAATGTATTCATATATTATAACTTAAAATTTCTAAAGGAAGAGGCTACATCATAAGAATGTTCCCTCTCACCGTGTCATAAACAGGATCGACTCCCATGATAAATTTAAGAAGCCTTTGATCTTCTTCTCTTTTAACTAGCTCTTGAAAAAACACAAGTGCAACAAGAAATTATTCAAAGCATTCAGTTCATCCCTATTCCATTTCACTTTAGTGACGTAAGTTGCAATGTCAGATTTTAGACATATTCTTTTCTAATTGATTTTGCTCTACTGGTTTGTCCACAGGGGCGGACCTGTAGTGTAAACGGGCGTAGCCCGGGCTACGGCTCAAGTTTTTACGAGTAGTGTAAAAAAAAATTTTTTTTCGATTTTTATACACAGGACACCCCTGAACAAGTACGAGGACACCTCTAAAAGATTTTGGGATACCCCTGAGTTGAAGGTCTAGTTCCGCCACTGTTTGTCCATCATGATCTTAAGCTCAGTCCAAAGTTTGGAATTCACTGCTATAAAGAATATCATCACTAATTAAAAATTAAATATGTACTGATAGAAAATTTACATAAGGATGGCATGCAAACAGGCAATAAATTGCATCGCGACCCCGTTTTGAATAGCAAATCCAGCTCTATTGAAAATAACTTTGGTTCTTTGGCGTCATGAAATTGCTGGGCACGACCCCCTGCACTCTGTCCAAAAATACACCGCTTCAGGAGCAAAGTAAATAAAGGTATCAAAGGCCAAAGGAATGAAAACATGTTTATTCTTAGCACAAGCTTTTTCATGTTTAGCAAAGTTCCCTGATTCTGCCTTCACGACCAGCCATGAAGTGGTTTTCCCTGAGCCCCACAAGAAGGGATACTTCGGTAAGGTCCACACAAACTTGTTTCACTTTTGCCCAATCGAACACAAGAACATCCGCCGACCGCATAGTGGATCCCCCTTCAAGTGGATCTGTTTGGAAATTCACAACCCAACCCGCTTAATCACATCACATAGGACATAACTAAGTCATGTTTTGTCACACCCCGACCACGTAAAACAACAAAACGTGGCGGAACGTCAGGGAGTGTTGTAATAGAATCATTGTTTCACAACCATGGATTAAACAAATTTCGTTTTATTGAATTAAATGAGTTACAATGTCTTAACAATAAAGAAACATAACAAAAATTAACTAGTCTTGCATCTTTTAATGTCACTAAGGTCTCGTCCAATCCTATGTGAGCATGCATCAATATCATCATCAAATATCATCAACTATTGTACCTGAAACACATGTGAAAATACGTTAGCATAAAAATGCCGGCGAGTACATAGGTTTTATGAAAAATAGGATCCATGACTTAGGTTTAAGAAAATGTTTAACCAAAAACTTGTCATGAATCCAGTTTAAGTGTTTGCTTTTATAAAACGTTTGAAAATCGATGATAGATATGTATAGTTAAAAGAATGATGTAAGGTTAAATGAATAACCAAGTAAAAATGAGTTTGTATAAAACAAACTGTTTTGTAAAACAATGTCTTGTGAAAAATATGTTATTTGTGTAAAAATGTATAAATCCAAATGAATGATTTAAATAACGCTACGCCATGTAATATAATACAAGCACTTATATATAGGAAGTACCAGCGGCGTATCCACCATGCTTGTATCACATTACACACGTCTCGTTACTCAAATCACTTACCCACATAAACCACCAATGTAAATTGCCCATGTCTAAACCGTTGTCAAATGTCAATCAAGTATTGTGTAAACAAAATGTCATGTATGGCAAGTGAAATATGTAACAACCAAACCATAGGTAAGAATGCACAAACAATGTACTAAGTATGCGACGGATGGACATACATAGCATGATACCAAGTATAAGATGTCTTGTAAAACGATGTACTAAGTATGATGAACATACATAGCATGAAATGTTATGTAAAATGATGTACTAAGTATGCACACAATGGGCATACATAGCATGTGATGTAAAATGTACTAAGTATGATGAACATACATAGCATGAAATGTTATGTAAAACGATGCACTAAGTATGCACACAATGGGCATACATAGCAAAAACATAAAGAAATCATGTACTAATAGTGTACTAATGAACATAGCAAGTATATGATATAAAAGCATGAAATCATGAAAGTAACAAGTAGGCACATGTGTTTCAGCCCAAAATGTTTGAAAAACAGTAAAAGAGGGGTCTATGTACTCACTTGAGGGTGCTTAGAAGTCTTAGGATAACCACCAAGCAAAGCTAGAAGATCACGGAATCAAACGGCACCTATATAGGTATCTACATTAATAAACTGACCTATCGGAGGATCGGGTAGTACAAGGGTTCGTAAACCAAATAAATATGGGAACTTATGTAATATGGTTTAACAAAGCCTACGTACTAAAACGAAACCTATCCTAAGTGCTTTTGACCCATTACGACCCGTTTAGGTAGCTTACGCCACTTTAACGCGTCGTTTGCGTAAAACGCGTTTGGAATGCCTAACTAGTCCTATGACAAGCAAGATATGCCTTAATATGTTTAATATTGTTGTTAAATCAGTTTAGATGTCAAAAATTTCGTTACATAGACTTAAAATGAATTTATGCGTAAAAAGGGCATTTTGGTAATTTACCTAAGGCATATAAACTACCTATCATATAACTAACTAAACGTCGTGACCATAAGGTATAACCTCGGAAGGTTATTCCCTATACAACTATGGTCACCTAATGTGTTTGGTCGGATCCTAAAGATCGACCAATGGATCGGGTTCGTAAGCATAAGCGATTGATTAGATCGCTTACCTTTACGACCCTAAACAAGCACAAATCTAAAAGCGACGAGCTAAACATGCTAGAACATGTTTAGTAAAGTTAGAAAACAAGTTTGGTATTAAAACAAACGGTTTTAATACCCTAGAGTAGTTTGGTTACAAAATACGCGAGAAAACGCATTTTGGCCGAAACTACGACTCGTCACTGAGCCTAGATAACGTGGTAATCAGTAGGTATAGTTACTAGGGACTATAACCATCGTGATTACGCTCACTTTATGAAGTTCAAACAAACTTCGCATTGACCATAAACTGGTTAATGCAGAAAGTCAAACGCAGTTTGACTTTAACGCTAAAACGAATGAAAAACGCGAAAGAATACTTACAGAAGGTCCCCGCAAGATTCGAACCCGATTCACTCTCAGGTAGGAAGCATATACTTCCACTTAGAGAGTGTAGAATCAGATTCAAATGTGAGGAAGAATGAAATGGGTGAGGGGTATTCATAGATTTCCTTGAACCGTTAAGATCGTTTGTCGAAAAACGTGATTTGATCTAGACCTTACATGTGGGCACATGGTTTTCAAAAACCATGGGAGCCCCTAATGTGGACTATGTTCATTGAATACCATCCCATGGTTTTTCAAAACCATGGGTGAAAACCATTAACACTTCAAAATGGACTAGGTTCATTGAATCTGCCAGAAATTTCAAAAATGGTCCCTACACTTGTAAAACTTGATTTTTTTGGCACTTTTAAACCCCTTTAACCTCATTTCAAGGCTCTAAAATGATATTAAAGTATAGGGAAATTAAAATTTGCTCAAAGACATCACGGATGTCGGTTCGTTTGGTCGTACGGTTGCGTTATTCGCTTAATTACGACGGGAGTCGTAACGAACGCAAAAACGATCCAAATTAAGCGACGAATGGAATTTATCATACCAAACACTAAAATAAAATATTTTAATGCTTACATAAATTTTTGGAAGTCCGGAAGTATTCAGAACGTAAAATATGCGCGAAAATGCAAACTTATGCACTTTTTGACGCTTTTAGTCCCTGAATGAGCATAAAGTTTATTTTTGCGCACCAAACACCTCAAAGCCTATTTCTAAGCTATGTAAAGAATATATAGGGCATACTTAACTTATGATCAAGTTCCGGAAGGTCTGTTACAGTACAAATTGACATACTTTCGTAGTTTGTCGAATTTAGTCCCTATAAGCGAATAAACTTGATTTCATCCAAAACTTATTTCTAAGTTATGTAATGGTTATTTAAGGTATGTTAAGCCTATTTCACTGTTCCAGAGTGTTTGTTGCATTAAACTGGTTATATTTACGCATCAGATCGCGTATAACCTTCCAGAAAGCGATTTAAAGCCCGAAATCGAACAAGAATTGATACGTGCAAAAGATACACATATTTATACAGATCCCAAGTATGAAATACAATATTTCATTGGCTTGGTATTTGTTTGATGGTGGTGGTGACACAGGTGTCACAGTCTCCCCTACTTTACGAAATTTCGTCCCGAAATTTATTCGTAGGAGTCTATCTGTGACTTTGTGTCAAAAAGCCACCAAAGATATGCAAGGCAATATCCTGTCATTTCCTTAACGGAGACTCTTCAGAAACGGAAATGAAGGAAAGATCAGGGATATTCATTTCCCTTCGAGGGAAAATTTTCAGAAACGAAAAATGCATAGAATGAGTCATTTTCCTTAATGGGTATCCTTTAGAAACGAAAATGCACGGAATGAGTCATTTTCCTTAATGGGTATCCTTTAGAAACGAAAATGCACGGAATGAGTCATTTTCCTTAATGGGTATCCTTTAGAAACGAAAATGCACGGAATGAGTCATTTTCCTTAATGGGTATCCTTTAGAAACGAAAATGCACGGAATGAGTCATTTTCCTTAATGGGTATCCTTTAGAAATGAAAATGCACGGAATGAGTCATTTTCCTTAATGGGTATCCTTTAGAAATGAAAATGCACGGAATGAGTCATTTTCCTTAATGGGTATTCTTCATAAACGAAAATGAACGGAATGAGTCATTTTCCATAATTTCTTCAGAAACGAAAATGAACGGAATGAGTCATTTTCTACGATTTCTTCAGAAACGAAAATGAACGGAATGAGACATTTTCCATAATTTCTTCAGAAACGAAAATGAACGGAATGAGTCATTTTCTACAATTTCTTCAGATACGAAAATGAACGGAATGAGTCATTTTCCACAATTTCTTCAGATACGAAAATGAACGGAATGAGTCATTTTCCATAATTTCTTCAGATACGAAAATGAACAGGGTTAACTCTAGATACACGACAAAACTTGTTGTGGTTTCTGTGCACTAAATTCCATAATTATGTATGCATCCATAATTACGTAATTCCTTGCACAGTCCGCACAGTTTGTTTTGTAATGTTTTGGGGAAGAATATCAAACTTGTGATGAGGGTGACTAGACTACCATAAGGTCCTATTAATTAGATCGACAGATGATCTTTTTAACTAGGCCACCAAGGAGTCCTTTCAGCTATATCATCACATGATATTCCTAACTAGATTTTTGGATCAATCTGTTTAACTAGACCACTCAAGGGGTCTAATTATGGAATAGTACAATATAATCCAAGGGTCTTTACTATTACGTAAAAGTGTAAAAGCCCATTGAGGATTTAATATAGTACCTTTGGATATCCTACTATGAATCCCTTATACGAATGATATGGACGATTCTACGAGGATTTGGATAACAAAAACTTGGATTACACCAAAAGCATAAAAGGGAACACTTAAGCACATAATCACATAGTTGCTTAACTCAATTATTAATTTGTTATCTTTGAACGCGGATACTTAAAGTACACCAGGAATTCAATCCGTGGATTTCATTTGGCACTTTAATCATTTTCAAGAATCTATCTATGAAGATAGAAAAATCTTAATAGGAATTCGGCTTTGTCCTTATTGAATTGTAATGTACGTATTGAATCATACAGAGAATTTAATTAAGGACTCCGATGAATGTTACTCACCCACAAGGATCTAATTATGAGGATAGAAAGATCCTATATGGATTTTGGAGTTTGTGTAACGAGAGGTGTTCCGACACCCTGCACTAGGTGTGCTTACGTCGATACACAAGGTAGAAAGTTCATCAGGTTGAGGCGCTAGATATGCCAAGGCGACATATGAAGCAGAAATTGAAGGTTAAGCAGCAGCAAGATTGTAACAGCTTTGCTTTGGATTGCAAAGCGGCACATGTTAACCAAATGTCCCCATCGTCCACTGTGGGTACACTTAAAACAGGGTATTTGATTCGGATGATGACGGTGGAATTTATTGCACCAAGGAGCAGTTCCCTTATACAGCTTCATCCCTGAGGCGAGTCATGGTGGTAGCTAAATCAACGGTCCTCTTGAGTACGACGCCTATTCGCTGGGTAATTGCAGCACCAGGGTTAGACATTTGAGTATTGTTGCGATGAAGAGGCATCTTGAAGACAATGGAAGGCATAGGAGGAAACAAGCAAAAGATAGTCAAAAGAGAATGACAACGCATGAAGATTGTGACCATTTGTTTGTTACCAAAGGCAAACAAATGAGATAGTGACTAATCAAAGTAAGCGGGTCAATATAATGTATCGTGAAGACATGCTCGCCTATAAGTGGACACTCACTCCAAGAGTTCCCAGGTAAGAGTGACTGGTCCGATACTGCGGATTTGTACGAACACTCTAGCCTTAGACAGAAAACTCAGGGTACAGGCACCCACTCTTCCAGTTTGCACGTGTTCACATTATTTAGACCCAAACTTTGACGAAATTTTGAAAACTTAAAGGGTTCGAAACCTTATAACAAAGGGTTCAAAACCTAGTAATCAATCATCCTAGAACAGATGATTAGTTTTCAAAGCAGATCAAATTTATGTTCTTGTTGTGGTTGTCACCTAAGGATAAGTGACGGTATTGTTTTATGACTAAACGCAAGTAAACTCGCGTTAGGGTCCTAGGAAGGTTATAGTCTAGGTCAAAGCATTACTAATAACCTAATTCTCTATAACCATTGGCTCTGATACCAACTTTTCTGTCACACCCCGACCACGTAAAACAACAAAACTTGGCGGAAACGTCGGGGAGTTTTGTAACAGAATCATTGTTTCACAACCATGGATTAAACAAATTTCGTTTTAATGAATTAAATGAGTTACAATGTCTTAACAATAAAGAAACATAACAAAAATTAACTAGTCTTGCATCTTTTAATGTCACTAAGGTCTCGTCCAATCCTATGTGAGCATGCATCAGTATCATCATCAAATATCATCAACTATTGTACCTGAAACACATGTGAAAATACGTCAGCATAAAAATGCCGGTGAGTACATAGGTTTTATGAAAAATAGGATCCATGACTTAGGTTTAAGAAAATGTTTAACCAAAAACTTGTCATGAATCCAGTTTAAGTGTTTGCTTTTATAAAACGTTTGAAAATCGATGATAGATATGTATAGTTAAAAGAATGATGTAAGGTTAAATGAATAACCAAGTAAAAATGAGTTTGTATAAAACAAACTGTTTTGTAAAACAATGTCTTGTGAAAAATATGTTATTTGTGTAAAAATGTATAAATCCAAATGAATGATTTAAATAACGCTACGCCATGTAATATAATACAAGCACTTATATATAGGAAGTACCAGCGGCGTATCCACCATGCTTGTATCACATTACACACGTCTCGTTACTCAAATCACTTACCCACATAAACCACCAATGTAAATTGCCCATGTCTAAACCGTTATCAAATGTCAATCAAGTATTGTGTAAACAAAATGTCATGTATGGCAAGTGAAATATGTAACAACCAAACCATAGGTAAGAATGCACAAACAATGTACTAAGTATGCGACGGATGGACATACATAGCATGATACCAAGTATAAGATGTCTTGTAAAACGATGTACTAAGTATGATGAACATACATAGCATGAAATGTTATGTAAAACGATGTACTAAGTATGCACACAATGGGCATACATAGCATGTGATGTAAAATGTACTAAGTATGATGAGCATACATAGCATGAAATGTTATGTAAAACGATGTACTAAGTATGCACACAATGGGCATACATAGCAAAAACATAATAAAATCATGTACTAATAGTGTACTAATGAACATAGCAAGTATATGATATAAAAGCATGAAATCATGAAAGTAACAAGTAGGCACATGTGTTTCAGCCCAAAATGTTTGAAAAACAGTAAAAGAGGGGTCTATGTACTCACTTGAGGGTGCTTAGAAGTCTTAGGATAACCACCAAGCAAAGCTAGAAGATCACGGAATCAAACGGCACCTATATAGGTATCTACATTAATAAACTGACCTATCGGAGGATCGGGTAGTACAAGGGTTCGTAAACCAAATAAGTATGGGAACTTATGTAATATGGTTTAACAAAGCCTACGTACTAAAACGAAACCTATCCTAAGTGCTTTTGACCCATTACGACCCGTTTAGGTAGCTTACGCCACTTTAACGCGTCATGTGCGTAAAACGCGTTTGGAATGCCTAACTAGTCCTATGACAAGCAAGATATGCCTTAACATGTTTAATATTGTTGTTAAATCAGTTTAGATGTCAAAAATTTCGTTACATAGACTTAAAATGAATTTATGCGTAAAAAGGGCATTTTGGTAATTTACCTAAGGCATATAAACTACCTATCATATAACTAACTAAACGTCGTGACCATAAGGTATAACCTCGGAAGGTTATTCCCTATACAACTATGGTCACCTAATGTGTTTGGTCGGATCCTAAAGATCGACCAATGGGTCGGGTTCGTAAGCATAAGCGATTGATTAGATCGCTTACCTTTACGACCCTAAACAAGCACAAATCTAAAAGCGACGAGCTAAACATGCTAGAACATGTTTAGTAAAGTTAGAAAACAGGTTTGGTATTAAAATAGACGTTTTTAATACCCTAGAGTAGTTTGGTTACAAAATACGCGAGAAAACGCATTTTGGCCGAAACTACGACTCGTCACTGAGCCTAGATAACGTGGTATCAGTAGGTATAGTTACTAGGGACTATAACCATCGTGATTACGCTCACGTTATGAAGTTCAAACGAACTTCGCATTGACCATAAACTGGTTAATGCAGAAAGTCAAACGCAGTTTGACTTTAACGCTAAAACGAATGAAAAACGCGAAAGAATACTTACAGAAGGTCCCCGCAAGATTCGAACCCGATTCACTCTCAGGTAGGAAGCATATACTTCCACTTAGAGAGTGTAGAATCAGATTCAAATGTGAGGAAGAATGAAATGGGTGAGGGGTATTTATAGATTTCCTTGAACCGTTAAGATCGTTCGTCGAAAAACGTGATTTGATCTAGACCTTACATGTGGGCACATGGTTTTCAAAAACCATGGGAGCCCCTAATGTGGACTATGTTCATTGAATACCATCCCATGGTTTTGCAAAACCATGGGTGAAAACCATTAACACTTCAAAATGGACTAGGTTCATTGAATCTGCCAGAAATTTCAAAAATGGTCCCTACACTTGTAAAACTTGATTTTTTTTGGCACTTTTAAACCCCTTTAACCTCATTTCAAGGCTCTAAAATGATATTAAAGTATAGGGAACTTAAAATATGCTCAAAGACATCATGGATGTCGGTTCGTTTGGTCGTACGATTGCGTTATTCGCTTAATTACGAATAAGCTTGATTTCGGCATACCAAACCATCCAAAACTTATTTCTAAGTTATGTAATGGTTATTTAAGGTATGTTAAGCCTATTTCACTGTTCCGGAGTTTTTGTTGCATTAAACTGGTTATATTTACGCATCAGATCGTGTATAACCTTCCAGAAAGCGATTTAAAGCCCGAAATCGAACAAGAATTGATACGTGCAAAAGATACACATATTTATACAGATCCCAAGTATGAAATACAATATTTCATTGGCTTGGTATTTGTTTGATGGTGGTGGTGACACAGGTGTCACATGTTTGTATTTAAAACCCGGCAACTCCTTACAATTAACCGCATGCTCCCCAAATTTATCCAAGCAAACCTTTGGGCAAACCGGGCAAGGCTCATCGACTGGAAACAGAATGATCATTAACCGTTATTAAAGGATGGCTTGATAATCCACCATTGACATGTGTTGTCCTAGGCCTTCAATTAGAGAGAGAGAGAGAGAGAAAGAGAGAGATAGTTACTTGATTATGTCTTCTACATCACATTTAGCGATTACATAATTGTCTTTAGCATCACATTTTAAACAATCACTACAAGGAATGGACATCACTGATCCCGACATCGACGAACTAAATATGTAGGTACTTACATTCGGATCCCACTAAAAACTGAATACAATTTAAATAGTTCAAAAACAAATTATTCATTGGTAATCCACATGTTAAAAATTGAGGGAGAGCCTAAACTAGGAAAGAGACTTTACAATTTTCGACGCACATTCCCTCGTTAATTTGTCGCTAAAGCTATAAAGATAAAATTTTAGATAAGATTCCCTCATATGTTTTCATGTATTTGTTGGTGGAAGGGTGTTTTGACAGATTTTCCCTAGGTGAGTTATCACTAACGTTAAAGATAAGATGTCGGATAAGAGTTGCATCCGCAAATTCTTTACTGGAGCAATCTTTTCCAATGGATTATTCGGACATCCACTTTCACCAAAGAGACGTCCATTGCTGAAAGTCCTATGTTTTTAGTAAATGGATACAAGTACATTACGTGGTTCTCAACATATAATTGGTTTTGAAATGAACATTCTCATATCTAAATTTTGAAGTTTGTGCTGAATTTGTATAATAATTAAACTTAATAAAGAAAATGTATTCATATATTATAACTTAAAGTTACTAAAGGAAGAGGCTACATTATAAGAATGTTCCCTCTCACCGTGTCAAAAACAGGATTGACTCCCATGATAAATTTAACAAGCCGTTGATCTTCTTCTCATTTAACTAGCTCTTGAAAAAACACACAACAAGTGCAACAAGAAGTTATTCAAAGCATTCTGTTCATCCCTATTTTTAGTAAAGTAAGTTGCAATGTCAGATTTCACACATATTCTTTTCTAATTGTTTTTACTCTATTGGTTTGTCCATCATGATCTTAAGCTTTGTCCATAGTTTGGAAGCAGTTTCAGTGATAAGAATATCTTAACTAATTAAAAATTAGATATATGTCAATAGAAAAATTACATAAGGATGGCTTGCAAACGGGCTACAAGCTGCACTGCGACCCTTTTTAATAGCAAATCCAGTCTGAAAATAAAGTTTTGCACTTTGGCGTCATGAAATTGTTGTGCACGACCCTCGGCACTCTGTCCAAAACCCCACCGCTTCGGGAGAAAAGAAACCAAAGGTATCAAAGGCCAAAGGAATAAAGACATGTTGATTCTCAGCACAAGCATTTTCATGCTTAGCAAGGTTCCCTGATGTTGCCTTCAATATAGTCCGACCAGCCACAAAGTGGTTTTCCCTGAGCCCCACAAGAGGGAATACTTCAGTAAGGTCCACACAAGCATGTTTCACTCTTTCCCAATCGAACACAAGAACATCCATCGATCCCCGAGGGGATCTCCCTTCAAGTGGGTCTGTCTGGAAATTCACAGGGGCCTCCTTCTTTGCAGAGATCCCAATCCGCTTAATCACATCACATAGGACATGACTAAGTCGTGTTTGTATTTAAAACCCAGCAGCTCCTTACAATGAACCGCATGCTCCCCAAAGTTATCCTAGCAAAGCTTGTGGCAACCCGAGAAAAAACAGATGGATCATTAACCGGTATTTAAGGATGGCTCGATACTCCACCGCTGACATGTGTTGTCCTAGGCCTTCAATAGGGATGACGGTCAGGAAGTCTTGAGCATGAGGACCCCGAAGGCACTCTAACACTTCTTTCTAGCACAGAGATAGATCAAACTTCTCCCCTAAACTCTAGGTGGCTTTATTATAAAGGGAAATCGCCAAAGTATTTTGAGCCTTTATGTAAAGAAACATTTTTTTGCAAACATTTGTGTGGCATATGGTGGCTGGAAATTGATGGTGATGGTGGTCGCGGACATAAGTGGTAATGGTGGTGAGGATGAATTTTGTGGCCAAACATAGGGGCTGGTGGTGATGGTTGAATATAGATGGTGGTGGTGGTTGTTGGATTGAGGTGGTAGTGGTGGGGATAATTCTTGGTGGTGGAGGTGTTCGTAGTTACAGAGACATAGAGCGTTTGTGTCTAGCGTGGAATAGGGTGGGGTTAATATGGTTGAAAATGAAAACTTAATAACAAAAATAAACAAATAAATAAATAATATAGTAATATAAATAAACAATTAGGAAAAGGATGAAAATGCCCTTCGAGTTAACGTTAAAAAATGGATAGAGTTAGTCAGTTGGACTAGAATGGCAATGCTGAAAACTTTTTGGACTCACAGGTTATAAATGAAACTTTTGAACTAAACTAACAAAATTGTCCAAACCACATGGACTAAAATGGCATTTAACTCATATTGATATATAAAGCCTAACTCAAATATGAATGCCCAATATTTATACATTAAGTTTATATGTAATAGCAACATTAATAAAATAAATAGTTTATATAATTTAATTGGTTTGGGCCTAAGCGCATTTTTTCCGGCTCATAGGACACTTGAATCCTGGACCAGCCCTGCCAAAAATGGTCATCACCATACCGATGTTGATATCTTGGAACCCGATTGTTGATCACGTAATCATGCACTTCACTAAGCTTGCTCCATGGGTGAAGCACCGTGGGTGTACCTGACACATTCTGGATCCAATGGGTTAGGATATTGTGTGTTGAACCGAACAGAAACACGTACCTGGTCTAGTACCATATCTCCTTGGTTATAAATTTACGGACTTGTCCAAATTAGTTCCTTTAATGGATTCACAGAAAATAGAATTTTGAAAAGATATTTAACTTAAATCACAAAGAAAATAAAGCCTAAAAGACCATGCACTATAATGAGATCTCTTGAAAGGATAAAGGAAAAGATGTTAAAAAGCCAAAACAATGAATTTCTAAAAGCTAAAAGCAAGTTCAGAAAGATGTCCCTGAAGCTTTTTTTACTTTCTAAAGTGACGTTTGCTACTAATGCGTCAGGAGATGGCACGTCACCGGTTTGTAAATGATTAATCAAGGTTTGCAATGGGCAAGGGATAAAGATTAAATTATAAGATTGGAGAGAACAAATATCTTTTCAAAATTCTATTTTTAACCAAACACGCATTCCAGTTTTATTGGTGCAAGTGTAGCTTATCCAACAATTATTACAGATAACCAGTAACGAATATGGATATGGGTAGACCGGACCCAAAAAACTACTAAAACACACAAATAAGAATATATTAGTTTCCATTAAACTAAAAAGAATAAGAATATAAAAAAAGAAAAAAAAATACCATTACCATTGTGCAGTTGCTTTTTAGGTGGCTGGCTATATATGAATGCATATCATCTTTGGTATACACACCATAGCAAAATATAACTTAAAAACACCTATATCCATCTTTTCTTGTAATTTAATCAAACCATAATAAAATGTCATATTATTCAAAACAAAGAGCCGATCTTGTTGTGATTGGAGCTGAAGCGTTTGCTCTCCTGGATGATAATTTCTCAGGTGGGAGGCGCAAGTCGAAGCCAGTTGAAACTGGTCCACCAATCTTCTTCACACCAAATTTTGGTGCAACAAGTACCAGCAAAGAAGATAGACATGGTGGTAGAATTCTACCAGGCGGACAAATTGTATGGTGGCCATGGGGCGGCTGTGCTTGTGGATTATCCGAAAAGGAAGCCTGCCCGTAAGGGTTTCTTTTTTTATTAATTCAAGCTAGCTAGCTAGCTACAACTATAAGCCATGTTTATTTCAGTGTTTGGTGTGTACCTTGAATCCATCCCTTGCCATATCGGTTTTATGTGGATGTAGGAAGATTGTTGAAAACAAAAGTAATCTAATAATATACATACTACTTGATGGTGTTCTCTATCTTGCCTGATCCCACTCTTTGTTGTAATATCAATGACAATGATAAATAAAACCAAGAAAGGAACATGTATATAAAACTACAACGACGTCGTCCAGCAATATATAATTTTCAAACTGATACTTGTAGTACATAGAGAACTCCAGGAAGAAAGATATTTCCTAAGAGAAACAACCACCAGAAAGACAACTGCAATTAGATAAATGACAAATTTTGAATTATATCTGTATTTTAAGATTATTAGAATTGACAGTGTTTTGCGAAAGTGTAGGTCCCTCTCGGAGGATCGAGAACAAACCTAAACCTTGTTATACTAACTCACTAGCGAGTGCGGAATCCAAGCTAGCAAGCAAACCGGGATGATGCAAGAACAAACACAAGAACACACAAGACTCAACGATTAACACCACTTGTATTAATACGTATGAAAGGTTACGGTTACAAGCACAATGTTTACAATCAGTTTGCAAACTCTCAAAGTGTGTGTGTGTGTTTCGGACAGAATGCTCTCAACTTCCTAACTTTCTGTCTGTGTGCATCTATTTCACTCAACACACTGCATGGGTATTTATACCCAGCTCATGTTGTCTATCCTGAAGGATCCGATAGATGGTCCGAAGGATCATCTATCGAGTACATTTCATTCGAAGGATGAGCAGGGACCTCGAAGGATGATCCTTCGAGGTCTAACAGTCGAACCATATCTATCGAGCACCTCGAAGGATCAACAGTATCCTTTGAGGCTATCCTTCGATACAGACAAACATATTACAACTTATTGGCCAAGTCAAACTAGGAGGATAGTTGACTTGGTCAACTTACAGACTAACTTAGGACATCGTTTACATACAGACCGAATACAGACAAAGTACAGACACAAGTGCACCAACAAACTCCCCCTTGGCTGTAGCTTTGTCTTTATCTTCTATAGTTGTAGACTCGTCTCGACCTTCGACGGTCTTTGGTCTTCGAGTTACCAAAACTCTGATGTCCTTTCAAGTCTTCATTGTCGGAGGATCTTCAAAGTCTTCACGTCTTGAAAGCAGAGAGTGTATCAACAAACTACCCGTATCATGTAGGAAGTGTGTTAACAAACTCCCCCTTAACATAAGCTCCCCCTTGAGTTATGCTCATGAAAAACTTGATCTTTATGAAGTGAGATCCTTGTGGTGTTGATGAGGTCAGCGACAACTCGATCATCTTCATCTTTTGAGCGCCTTCTCGTCGTGTCTTCATTCCAAAGTTTGTCATCGACCATGTTCTCCTAGCCTTTAGAATCTGCACATGCAAGAAATCTAAACGCGTAATGAGAACAACTGCTTGGAATAGTTAGTATAACCAAATGACACACGAATGACCATGTCATAATCAAACACCGTCCGACAGTTTGAAAGTTTAATAAATTTGTCAATTTTAGTTTTAACTTTCAAAACTTGCAAATTTCGACCGTTTATGAAGATTTAGTCAATTTCGGTTTTCGTTCAGGTTTCAGGCAACGAAGACTCGAGCTCCAACATCGTACGATTGAAAATAAAGAAGAAATAAAATCTTTTTGGCTTTTATAAAGTTTATATTAAAACACACCTAAAATCTTTTTGGGATTTTTGAATCTTTTGAAAGTAAAGACTGAAAGCAGTAAATAAATATATACAGACATTCTTTTTGCGAGTTTCGAGGGTAAGAGAATCATATCAGTGTACGGTCACGCCAAAACACTCTTGTTGTTCAGTTAGTTAATATTAAGATAAGCATCCTATAACAATTATCGGTATTGTTGTCCACTTAAGCTCAACTTATCAGATGTAATCATGTTTAGGAGATACGTTAAGGTATGATTTATACTTACCGACCGGTGTTCATCCACATCACGACACATTCCCGTATCAAGGTATGCACAAGAGTTCATCTTACCGGTGAGTATACCGATTATCATCTGTTTGACCGTATAAGCTGTGAGATACTCACTTATTTGATTTGAAAACAAGCCCTATGTGATATAATCACTTATTGATGAGGAACTTGATTTTCATATGCATGAGGGCACAGGTGCAAGTCCGTGAACAGGTCAGTACTTCCGTACAGCAAAGAGACGAACTTGACACCCGGATAATTGTGATATTTTATCACTTATTAGTTTGGACATGTGATTGTTTATCACTTATTGAGGTCGAATGCAGTATGTATTATGTACACGTATGTATGGTATCATGGAAGATCTTAGACTTAGTCTATTTATAGAATCAACCATGATACCCAGATGATAAGCAGCATAAAGACCGAATATCTCAGAACCTCGGCAATCTATCAAACGAAATTTCGGTACTAAGACCATATGCCAATGAATGGTTCCCACCTGGTCTTCAGTCGATTAAAATTTATATCACCCTGCACACTTTAAAATGATTGTGAGCCTACCGATACATCTTATATAGAGCTGCTTATCGTTTTACATTTAAGGTTTAAAGAGGTTTGGATAGACCACTGATGTACTATCATTTTCTCTTTTGCTCTCCAGGAAACTCATTTTTGTTTTTCTATTGTTTTTGTGTTTTTGAAATTTTTCGATGTTTTTGGATTTTCAGATTTTTGGATTTACTCCCCCTAAAATCAATAAACTAAGATAAATTTAAAACACACAAAGATATTTACAAAAATGATTTTCCGATGTTGGTTTTACTCTTGCTTGACCTTAATGCCGTTTACCAATAATAAGAAGTCAAATCTAGATTTGTCAAAAGCTTTGGTAAATAAATCGGCACGTTGGTCATCGGTGTGGACCTTAACAACATCGATTAGCCTTTTCTCAAAGCAATCACGTATGAAGTGATATTTGATTTCGATGTGTTTGGTCTTTGAATGCTGCACAGGATTTTTAGTGATATCTAAAGCAGCAGAATTATCAACGTATATAGGAGTAGTTAGGAATTCAAAACCGTAGTCCCGCAATTGTTGTTGGATCCAAAGAACTTGGGAGCAACAACTTGTAGGTCCCTCTCGGAGGATCGAGAACAAACCTAAACCTTGTTATACTAACTCACTAGCGAGTGCGGAATCCAAGCTAGCAAGCAAACCGGGATGATGCAAGAACAAACACAAGAACACACAAGACTCAACGATTAACACCACTTGTATTAATACGTATGAAAGGTTACGGTTACAAGCACAATGTTTACAATCAGTTTGCAAACTCTCAAAGTGTGTGTGTGTGTGTTTCGGACAGAATGCTCTCAACTTTATCTTTCTGTCTGTCTTTCTAAGTGTCTCCATGAACACAACACACTGCATGGGTATTTATACCCATACACAGCAGGTCTTGCTCGAAGGATTCGATAGATGGTCCGAAGGATCATCTTTCGAATGCAATGCTCTCGAAGGATCAGCAAGGACCTCGAAGGATGATCCTTCGAGGTCTATCAGTCGAAGCATATCTTTCGAAGTCATCGAAGGATATGAAACATCCTTCGATCCTCAACCTTCGAGACAGACACTTTACAACCAATATATGATTGTTTGGCCAAGTCAAACCAGGAGGACGGTTGACTTGGTCAACTTACAGGACTGACACGGACATCGTTTACATCGTGACCGAATACAGACAAAGTACAGACACAAGTGCACCAACAAACTCCCCCTTGGCTGTAGCTTTGTCTTTATCTACTATAGTTGTAGACTCGTCTCGAACTTCGATGGTCTTTGGTCTTCGAGTTCTCAAAAACTCTGATGTCCTTTCAAGTCTTCAAAGTCGGAGGATCTTCAAAGTCTTCACGTATTGAAAGCAGAGAGTGTATCAACAAACTACCCGTATCATGTAGGAAGTGTGTTGACAAACTCCCCCTTAATATAAGCTCCCCCTTGAGTTATGCTCGTGAATGACTTGATCTTTATGAAGTGAGATCCTTGTGGTGTTGATGATGGCCAACGGCAACTCGATCATCTTCATCATTTGAGTGCCTTCTCGTCGTGTCTTCATTCCAAAGCTTGTCATCGACCATGTTCTCCTAGCCTTTAGAATCTGCACATGCAAGAAATCTAAACGCGTAATGAGAACAACTGCTTGGAATAGTTAGTATAACCAAATGACACACGAATGACCATGTCATAATCAACCACCGTCCGACAGTTTGAAAGTTTAATAAATTTGTCAATTTTAGTTTTAACTTTCAAAACTTGCAAATTTCGACCGTTTATGAAGATTTAGTCAGTTCGGTTTTCAGTCACGTTTCAGGTAACGAAGACTAGAGTTCCAACATCGTACGATCGAAAATAAAGTAGAAATAAAATCTTTTTGGTATTTTTGAACTTAAAAGACAACAATTTAAAATCCTTTGAGTGTTATCAAACGACATCACCGCTAATGTCGTGCTGATATGCACCAAACGACGAAACTGTTTAAGAGAGAACAATAAAAGTTAAGCAGTAAACAGATAAATATATACAAACATTCTTTTTGCGAGTTTCGA
The DNA here is from genome assembly GCF_002127325.2 of Helianthus annuus. NCBI lineage: Eukaryota > Viridiplantae > Streptophyta > Magnoliopsida > Asterales > Asteraceae > Helianthus > Helianthus annuus. Next base: position 6,104,638 of record NC_035449.2, read on the forward strand.
GGGTAAGAGAATCATATCAGTGTACGGTCATGCCAAAACACTCTTGTTGTTCAGTTAGTTAACATTAAGATAAGCATCCTATAACAATTATCGGTATTGTTGTCCACTTAAGCTCAACTTATCAGATGTAATCATGGCGAGGAGATACGTTAAGGTATGATTTATACTTACCGACCGGTATTCATCCACATCACGACACATTCCCGTATCAAGGTATGCACGAGAGTTCATCTTACCGGTGAGTATACCGATTATCATCTGTTTGACCGTATAAGCTGTGAGATACTCACTTATTTTGAATTGAAAACAAGCCCTATGTGATATAATCACTTATTGATGAGGAACTTGACTTTCATATGCATGAGGGCCAGGTGTAAGTCCGTGAACAGGTCAGTACTTCCGTACAGCAGAGAGACGAACTTGACACCCGGATAAATGTGATATTTTATCACTTATTTGATTGGACATGTGATTGTTTATCACTTATTGAGGTCGAATGCAGTATGTAATATGTACACGTATGTATAGTATCATGGAGGATCTAGACTTGCATCCCCGTTATTTTTCGGTAAAAGATACAACCATGAAACCCAGATGATAAGCAGCATAAAGACCGAATATCTCAGAACCTCGGCAATCTATCAAACGAAATTTCGGTACCAAGACCATATGCCAATGAATGGTTCCCACCTGGTCTTCAGTCGATTAAGATTTATATCACCCTGCACACTTTAAAATGATTGTGAGCCTACCGATACATCTTATCTAGAGCTGCTTATCGTTTTACATTTAAGGTTTAAAGAGGTTTGGATAGACCACTGATGTACTATCATTTTCTCTTTTGCTCGCCAGGAAACTCATTTTTGTTTTTCTATTGTTTTTGTGTTTTTGAAATTTTTCGATGTTTTTGGATTTTCAGATTTTTGGATTTACTCCCCCTAAAATCAATAAACTAAGATAAATTTAAAACACACAAAGATATTTACAAAAATGATTTTCCGATGTTGGTTTTACTCTTGCTTGACCTTAATGCCGTTTACCAATAATAAGAAGTCAAATCTAGATTTGTCAAAAGCTTTGGTAAATAAATCGGCACGTTGGTCATCGGTGTGGACCTTAACAACATCGATTAGCCTTTTCTCAAAGCAATCACGTATGAAGTGATATTTGATTTCGATGTGTTTGGTCTTTGAATGCTGCACAGGATTTTTAGTGATATCTAAAGCAGCAGAATTATCAACGTATATAGGAGTAGTTAGGAATTCAAAACCGTAGTCCCGCAATTGTTGTTGGATCCAAAGAACTTGGGAGCAACAACTTGAGGCAGCAATGTATTCAGCTTCGCATGTTGATGTAGCGACGCATGTCTGCTTCTTGCACTGCCATGTGACTAGGCGATTTCCTAAGAACTGACATCCAGCCGTTGTGGATTTGCCGTCGATTTTGCATCCGCCAAAATCAGAATCACTGAATGCGACCAAGTCAAAGTTATTATCCCTAGGATACCACAGACCGGTGTCGGGGTAAGCCTTCAAATAACGAAAAATCCTTTTGACAGCTGCAAGATGTGAGGCCTTCGGGTTAACTTGATATCTGGCAAGCAGGCACGTTGGGTACATTATATCTGGCCTTGATGCTGTGAGGTACATAAGGGATCCGATCATCGCGCGATAGTATGAGGGGCTAACAGGTTCACCCTTCAAGTCAGGAGTTATTCCGTGATTAGTTGGCAATGGGGTACCAATGGGCGTTGCATCGGACATCTGGAACCGGCTCAAGATGTCACCAACATATTTAGTCTGATGGATGAATATCCCAGACTCCGTTTGTTGCACTTGTAGGCCCAAGAAGAAATTCATTTCCCCCATAGCACTCATCTCGAATTTATCCTGCATAATACGCTCGAAATTCCTACACAAAACATCATTAGTAGAACCAAAAATAATATCGTCAACGTATACCTGAACCAGAAGAAGATCTCCATCTTGTTCTTTGACGAAGAGAGTACAATCGATAAGACCTCTTCGAAAACCGCTCTCCAGCAGATATGTAGATAAGGTTGCATACCAAGCTCGTGGCGCTTGATGAAGACCATAGAGAGCTTTGTTGAGCAACCAAACCCGATCGGGATGGACAGGATCTTCAAAACCTGGAGGCTGTTCGACATATACCTCTTCTTCAACCACACCATGTAGAAATGCACTTTTGACATCCATCTGGTAAACCTTGAATCCTTTGAATGAGGCATAAGCCAGAAAGATCCGAATAGCTTCCAGACGTGCAACCGGTGCATAGACTTCGTTGTAGTCGATCCCTTCTATCTGACGAAAACCTTGAACGACTAAACGAGCTTTGTTCCGAATAACCACTCCACGGTCGTCTTTCTTGCATTTGAAGACCCATCGAGTGCCAATCTTCTTGTAGTTCTCAGGCTTTTCAACAAGCTTCCAAACACCAAGCTTGTGAAATTGCTGTAATTCTTCCTGCATGGCTTCAACCCAAGCACTGTCTTTCAATGCTTCTTTCCACGACTTTGGTTCTTCTTGTGACACGTAACACGCGAAGGACCAGTCATTTTGTTGACCAGATTCTCTTATAGCTGAATACAAACCAGCATTCCGGTTGTTTCTCAGCTGATTACGCGTCTGCACACCGTGATGGACATCTCCTATGATATTCTGCTGGGGGTGGGTATCGTGAATCCTCATTTTAGGATTATCTGGCACACGAGCATTGATACCCAAGTTGGTAAGATTAAGATCAACAACCAACTCCACACCAGGAATGTGGGTAGAGGTGGATGCATTCCCTTCAGCAGTATCTATATTCTGCGTATGAGGAGTATCACCAGAGGCACCTTGAACAGGAGCAGCTGGAGCTGAAGATCCTTCGGCTGCATCATGATATTCATCATCTTCAGAAGAGTCATTATAATCAGCAGCATCTTCATAAACCTCATTATGACCCATATTGTTGACAGACGAAGAAACTTGAGGATCAACAACAATAGGTCTAACCAAAGGCGAGACAGCAGCGTTGTCACTTTCCAACAACATCCTAGCCGCTGCTGATTCTTCGTCAAAGGTTGGCAGATTGAAGGAGTCAAATAGCCCATCATAATCGAACATCCACGGATCACCCGGAGCCCTAACAGGACTCGTGTACCTCTGAACCCTAACTTCGCTCCAAAGCTCAATCTTTTTGGTAGCTAGATTCCAAACACAAAAATTCGGGGTAGCATATCCAAGGAAGAAACCCTCGATAGCTTTAGCTCCAAACTTTCCATCCGGCTCAATCATAGTACAAGGAGCACCAAACGGTTCAAGGTAAGAAAGATCCGGTTTCCTTTTCTGAAGGAGTTCGAAGCAAGTTTTGCCATGTCTCTTTACTGTAAGAACTCTATTTAACGTGTAGCATGCAGCCGATACAGCCTCCCCCCAGAATTGAATAGGGAGTTCCGACTCTACTAACATTGTTCTTGCAGTTTCAATAATCGTCCGATTCTTCCTCTCTGCGACACCATTTTGTTGTGGAGTATAACGAGAACTGTACTCATGAAGAATGCCTTTAGAAGTACAAAACTCATCCATAACTTGACTCTTGAATTCGGTACCATTGTCGCTTCGGATCCTCTTCACTTTCAACGAATAGAGATTTTCCAACATTGTAAGAAGATCCTTGAGGATGCCAGGAGTTTGACTCTTGTGTGCCATAAAGGATACCCAAGAAAATCTAGAGTAGTCATCAGTAACTACTAAACAATAGGCATCACCAAATGTTGTCTTGTGCTTCATAGGTCCAAAAAGGTCCATATGAAGACGTTCGAGAGGCATGCTGACAGTGTTGATTTTCTTCAAAGGGTGAGACTTCTTTGTTTGCTTCCCCTTTTGGCACGAGACACAGATATCTTGTAGATGAAAACTTCTCACAGGCACACCATTCACAAGATTATTTTTCACCAAATGGTTCATTTTTCTCAAGTGAATGTTTCCCATTCTTCTGTGCCAAGATATAGACTCCTTTTCCGTGGCTTTTGAGACAAAGCAAGTGACTTGTGCAGATGTTGTAATCGCCTGGCTCATGTCGAGAATATAAAGATCATTAACTCTCGGAGCCGATAAGAGAATCCATTCTTGTGGAATTTTGAATCCAGGTTTCAGCACATAGCAGCCGGCATCATCAAAATGCACTGAGAATTTCTTATCGCAGATTTGTGACACACTGAGAAGATTGTGATCAATTTGCTTCACATAATTGATCTTATCGAAGCACACCATACCATTTGAAATACTTCCTTCTCCAGTGATAAATCCGCCTTTGTCACCCGCAAAAGCAACATACCCTCCTCTAATGTTTCTCACATCGTATAGGAGCCGTAAGTCGCCAGTCATGTGCCTGGATGCTCCACTATCAACAATCCAATGACTATTAATAGTTCCTCCTAGAACATCCTGCACATGTCAATTAAACACATCAGTTGAGAATGGGGACCCAAGCCTTAGTGGTCTTGGGTCGTCCCTGAGCATCACGAAACGTGATATCAATCTCTTGATGGTTTTCAAGAACAACTGCTCCCCCTGAATTGTTACCCGACTTAGGTAACCAAGTTCGTCTTTGCCTACCAGTTTTTGAAGATTCTGGTTTTACAGGTTGTGACACACTTGGTTCCTTTTGCACTGTTTTAACTTCAGATTTTAAAGCTTTTTCAACAGTTTTCATGTTCTTACGTCGTTGTTTAGTTTCTTGTTCTTTTACAGTTCGTTTATCATGTTTAGGCGAAACTGACCGACGTTGAGGGCAAACTGTTTCAGGTGGAGCTTTCTCAATAAATTTCTTCTTCGGAGCATTTGGGCAGTTTCTGATAATGTGCCCAATTTCACCACATTTGAAACAAGTTCTCCTTTCAACAGACTTAGGAGAACTTGATCGACTACCAGATGTTGAACCTGTAGAACCTGAGGTACTTGCTCTTTCATCACACCCGTTTGTGTGTTGGGTGTAATTGTTATCACTGTTACGTTTCAAAATCTTGACTTGTTGTACAAAATCAGTGTTTGATTTGTTTTCAAAAGTCTCAATTTTATCTGTACCTTTTGATGCTACAAATTTAACATCTTTTCCTTTCTTCGTGTAACGAGCTCCTTTTGATTCAACCTTAGCCTTTGGCTTTGGAGCTCGTTGTTGTTGTTTGCCCTTAGAAGCAGTAGGTTGTTGAGTGGTTGGAGATTTTTGATTACCAAACTGTTTTCTAATCTCAGCCTTAGGAATTGGATCACATTGAGTTACCACAATTCCCGGAAGTGTTTTTCCCAAAAATTTGTTTGTGTTGTCTTCAAAGACTTTGTCAATCAAAGATTTATTTACTTTTTTAATTGGGAAAACATGATCTGAGTAGATTTTATTATCTCCAACCAAAGTATACAACACATTACTGCTTTTAACAGTAGTCACACCTGTCTTATCAACTTTGACAGGATCAATCACTTGCTTCTTAACAGATGGAACCTCAGGAGTATCAGGATCACAAAGGATGTGATTTTCTCGTGGAATATCTACTCCTTTCATCTTGCTAAGTGATTTATCCTGATCACTTACAGCCACTTCTGATTCATCATCCGATGTCTCATAGTCCTCGATAATTGGAGGACTTTGCTTCATGGATGATGAAGTTTCTTGTTCCTTAGAGGCTGTGTTTGAAGAATTGTCCGGTTTGAACACAAGGCCAGTAGCAAACTCCTCAACATCAAGAGGCACACTGGGTTCATACCGAGGCATTTCTTCCTCATCAGGCATCTTGGTATAGTTGTTCATCAAGGGGGGCGGACATTTATTATACCCTATGCCTTTCTGATTTCCCTTTGGTTGTTGAACATCGATGATGTGATCAAGCACAAATTGGGAGTTAGAATAACTATCCAATTTCTGTTTGATCGCATCATGTTCGCATTGGGCAATGGCTAATTGCTTTTTAGTTTCTTCCACAATGTTAATATATTCATTTATACTTACTTGCTTGTGGTAAACTACTTTGTTAACCTCGGACACATTTTTCTTTAATGTTTCTATTACAGATTTAAATTCTTTTTCATTCCGGGTTAAAGCCATGTTTGCCTCTTTGCATTCCGACAGTTCAATAACCAAATTCTGGTTATGACTATGAAGCTTTTCTGATTCAAGCTTCATCTCAGCACATGATTTACAAATACTAGGAGCAGGAGGTTCAGAATTTACCTGACTAGTAGAGGCTGAGCCGTTTGCCATAAAGGCAGTTTGAAAAGAAAAAGCTCCATCTTCAGAAAATAGCTTCTCCATTTCCATTGATGCAGTAGCAGCCTTCCTAATCAGAATTGATTTCTGACATTTAAGCTCATCAGCTTCATTCAGTAGATCCTGAATATCATCATCTCCTTCCTCCTTCTCTCCAGGCTCTGAGTGATTATCCCCAGAAACAGAGCCTTCTTCATCCGAACTTCCAGAATAACCAGAACTGTCATCACTTCCAGAAGACTCTTCTTTATCAACATGCTCGATGACCTTAGCATACAAAGTTGTTCCACTTCCCTGATCACCTTCACCAAACTGCACTGACCAGTCACATCCTTCATCAGCTTGAACAGCCAAAGCCCGATTGTGATTTGTAGTTCCAGGCTGTCCCTGATTGTTATTCACTGCCACCATCCTCCATTCACGGTTTTCTTGTTGGGCATTCACATTCGTCTGGTTTCTGAAGGGGTTGTGATTGCCGTGTTTTGTTGGTAAAGTGCACTCACGTTTGAAGTGCCCTTTATTGCCACAGTTGAAGCACGTAACGGCGTTGATATCAAACCCATACTTCGTATCTTTCTTTCCTTCCAACGAAGTTCTACCAGTACGAGCCATGAAGTCTTTGGCCCTTCTAACCGCACTTGCAAAAGCCCACTTAATATCCATCAACTCCATTTCTTCCTTGTCGATCTGTTGGTAGTCTTCATTGGTCATATTGATGTTTCCAAGCTGACCTGCTACCAATCCACAGTAAGCACTGACCATGGTGTTGATAATTTCCATATGTTCCTTAGCAACTTCAATGCTAAGGTGTGAAAGATTTGAGTTGTCGACTCGGATTGTGTTAGGATTTTGGGGTTGAGGTTTAGGATTGCTTGCATAATGAGCTTGCTGTTGTTGAGGTTGTGGTTGTGGCTGTGTTGGTACAGGAATGTAAGACCTCGGATCAAATTGAGGTTGTGGTGGAGCAGTTGTTGATTGAGGAAATGGAAAGGAACTTGTGTTGGAGACAAATGCAGTCTGCAGTTTAGGTTGCTGGGCTGCAGTTGCTCTAGCTAGAGCATCGAAACCCGGAAGATACATTTCTGTATTTTGAGGGGCGGGAGCTCTCCTGGCTTTCCTGATTTCTTCATCATTTTTGTGTTCCAGTTTCTGAATGAACTCGTAGATATTAACCGTGTCTAGAGTTCCAGTATGCTTCAACAGCTCAATGAAGGAGCTCCACTTTGGAGGTAAGGCGTCAGCAAACCTACTCACCATGTCTTGTTGAGTAGAGACAACTCCATAAGCACACATTTCACTAATCAAATGATAGAAACGTGTGGTCATATCATTCAGAGTCTCGTTTTCCAAAAACTGAAAAGATTCAAACTCTTTCTTCAACAAATCATGCCGAGACTTTCTAGCAGCTGCATTGCCTTCTCCTCTAGCTACTAAACAATCCCACAATGCTTTCGTAGACTTGCAGTATGAGAACTGATGGTAGATGTCTTTATTGAGTGCTTGAGTAAGTGTGGCAAAGGCCTTTTTCTCCAATTCATAAGCCTTCTTGTCTTTTTCAAGCATATTGGCATAACCCTCAGAAGTGGACGCAGCAGTCTCCAGATTTTCATTGAATGCATTTATGAAACACGTCCAAAGATCGGTGCTTTGCCCTTGGACATACGTGTGAAAACGGTTTTTCCATGATGGAAACTCATTCATATGATTTAGCTTTGGTGGACGATTGTTACTGCCCGTTTCGCTTTCACTGATCAAAAGGTTTTGAATGCTTTGACTTTGATTGGATACCAAAGCCCATTGACTTGGACTGATTGATGGAGAAGGTAACATACTCTTTGCCCAATCTGCAGCAGTGACTAACTCTTGATTAGATCGTGAGTCCAAACTCCAATCCCAGGGACTTGTACAGCTCATTTTGATCAAATATTAATCGAAGATCTACACAAGCACAAACTGTTAAGTGTACACAGACACAAATCGAAAGATACAACCTTGTTCGAAAGATCAAGACTAGTTCGAAGGATCAACAGTGATCAAACGATTACTGTTGAGTTTCGAGCAAAGTCTTCGAAAGATTCACAATGAAGGATCCTTATCTTTCGACCAATTATCACGACAGATTCACAGTTTGAAAGATCTTTATCTTTCGAATACTGATCTCGAAAGATTCACACTGAAAGATCCTTATCTTTCGAGATGAATCCTTATCTTTCGGACAACCAATCTTTCGAAAAGATTCCAAACACGAAAGATAATGTTTAGACTTCGAAAGACTACTCGAAGGATGATAATCTTTCGAGCTGTCTCTGATCGATAGATGATCTTTCGAAGTCGAAAGATATCTTTCGGAAGCTCACTGACACACTGACACTGACGTGACAGGTTGGTGAAAAGGTGATGGGTTGGTGAAGTACTTTTCGGCAGAAAGGATATGGTCTGCCCTTGCCTTTCCCACCAACTTTTTGACTTTCAAAAAGTTTACCCAAATAAGCAAACCTTATCCTCAACCAGTCACCGGAGATATGACCGGAAAAATGGCCGGAAAATACAAAGTTTCACAAAAACAAATTTTATGTTACCCAAACCGACCTTGAACACTCCCGAAAGGTTTAGAACACGTTTTTCAGTTTCAAAATGCAAGGAAACTACCAAAAACAAGTGCTAAACCAAGTGTCCAAACACACCAAAGAACTCGAACAACCCGGTTTTAAACAAGGTAAAGAGCCAAGCTCTGATACCACTTGTAGGTCCCTCTCGGAGGATCGAGAACAAACCTAAACCTTGTTATACTAACTCACTAGCGAGTGCGGAATCCAAGCTAGCAAGAAAACCGGGATGATGCAAGAACAAACACAAGAACACACAAGACTCAACGATTAACACCACTTGTATTAATACGTATGAAAGGTTACGGTTACAAGCACAATGTTTACAATCAGTTTGCAAACTCTCAAAGTGTGTGTGTGTGTGTTTCGGACAGAATGCTCTCAACTTCCTAACTTTCTGTCTGTGTGCATCTATTTCACTCAACACACTGCATGGGTATTTATACCCAGCTCATGTTGTCTATCCTGAAGGATCCGATAGATGGTCCGAAGGATCATCTATCGAGTACATTTCATTCGAAGGATGAGCAGGGACCTCGAAGGATGATCCTTCGAGGTCTAACAGTCGAACCATATCTATCGAGCACCTCGAAGGATCAACAGTATCCTTTGAGGCTATCCTTCGATACAGACAAACATATTACAACTTATTGGCCAAGTCAAACTAGGAGGATAGTTGACTTGGTCAACTTACAGACTAACTTAGGACATCGTTTACATACAGACCGAATACAGACAAAGTACAGACACAAGTGCACCAACAGAAAGAATCATGACAGATTTTATAAAGATTTAACTAAGATTTCAAATCAAATTAAGAGTAAGTATTGAATGTCTTGAAAGGATTATAAGCGGTAACATCTAAAGTTCATGCTTGGAGACCAAGGAATCAGCTCAGGATTCGAGATAAAGACCGAATATGCGAATACTTAGGGGATTTGATTCAAGATAAAGCTCAAAGATATATTCTTCAAGATGGATATAACATATAAGGATCAAGAATAGAGTTATTAAAGTCGCAATTCAAGTTGATCTAAACAACTTTAATTATATCAATCCTCATATAATGAAAAAACTCATAAAACTAATCATCTTTTTATGTGTAGGTCAGAAAGAAATCATTGTTTGTAGTTAGACCATGGGGTATGGTTTGGATAGTCCCCAAAGGGACCATCCGCCACGTAAGCGCCAACTCAGCAATGGTGAAGGACCATCCCCTTGGGGACTACCCAAGGGTGTGGAAGACTACCCACATAATATAATATATAATATATAATAAAGAGGAGAGAGAGAGAAGTCAGAAGGGAGAGAGGGAGGGGGCCACCATTTTGCATCGTCGCCTCCATCTTGCAGACGCCGGGAGTGACGCGACGCAGCCCAGGGGGCGGTGTGGGACGCCGAGGACGAGCCGAGACGGGGGGAGATGACCCCCATACCGCACGGTCTTAAGTGTTACTAAACACATATGTCAGGAATCACTTTTTTATTCACTTATTACGTTAAAGGTCGGTTAATCATGAGGTATGATGTGGGTTCGTGTTCAAAATTGAATCTTCAATGGTTGAACACCATTAATGCTCAGGGAACTTATGGAAAAGATTCCGCAAGTTAGTTAATAGGATTGACTAAAGAAGTTAGAGAGAGAAAGTTATTATTGATTTCTGAATGTCCTCTTACAATACAAGTTCTCCTATTTATACAACAGATCTTTGACTATTTGACTTTCTAACCAACTAATAACCAACTAACAAATCACCGTTACTTGACAACTAACTATAGTAAACTTTGATACACATCAGTATATGTGTACTCACTCCTGTATATAACCTTCTCGTCATGTGTCATCACTAAAACGTATGGTTTCCATGAATTCAATGCATACTAGAATCTAAGTCGTGTTAATTTTCCATGTAATTTCCACATATTAGGCTCTACTTGATGCATGAAGTTTTTCCCAAATTTATTATTGATTTATATATATGAGAGATGATCCGAGAATATTAATTCTGCACATTAACAAGATCAATCATAAGTGGTGTTGTTGTCCAACACTATCAACTTACCAAAAAGGATGAGAGCATGAATAGTACCCTAAAAATACTATTTAGGTATTTTTCTCTGTATATATAATATTTCATGTTCAATAAGTGAAACTGTGCAGCATATTAAAAATCCAGAATTAGACAGGGGGGTTGGGTTTCAAGGAGATAGCATAATCCAGAGTTAATTGTGCACCATATTAAACTAACATGTGTGTTTGTTATCTTTGAAGGTTCAGGACTTCATTTTCCTTCCAAAATGTTAACTTTTGTTATCGGTTTTTTTAATAAGGATCTCCCCCACATGAGTAGCGCAGAAATAGAGGGAAACTTTTTAAAGGAAAAAAAATAGGGAGGAGCCGGACTCGATACATATAAAATTTTAAGCGAAAAGGCAGGGAGGGCCGGGGCCACCACACACTAAGCTCCGCCCGTGCCCCACGTGTCTTTCTTACCATAATGCGTTGTATGTTCTTAGAGCACAAGTGAGCTTGTAAAAGACATCATTATGTTTAAACAAATGCATCATGATATGAAGTGATCTCCAAATATGAATGGAATATAAATCATATGTTATTTACAAGATTGAAAAGAATAAATGCAAATATCTTTTAATGATTTTGTTTATTAATCAAGTTCACATCCAAGATGATCATAGAGATATTAATTAAATATATATCCAAGATCTGATATGGATGGATCTCTAAAATGTGAACTATTTTTATATATGCAATCCATTTACATCCAATGATGATATACATATATAATATTATATTACTAAAGGTTTAAATGGCTTTTATCTGTTTTTTTCCACTGTATTTTGATTCCATATTCTTGTATTCCATGTATATTTGCTTTTTATCCTCAACACTTGTATTTTCCTTTCATAAAGTTTGTTTGAATATAAAGAACGTGTTCCTCACATAAATAGAATATATTAGTTTCAAAGAACATAATATTATGGAATTAATTTCCCTCCGTCTGAATTGAATATATTACTTGTATTTTCCTTTCCTAAAGTTTGTTTGAATATAAAGAACGTGTTCCTCACATAAATAGAATATATTAGTTTCAAAGAACATAATATTATGGAATTAATTTCCTTTCCTAAAGTTTGCTAGCACAATTATGATTCCACATCCCAACCAAAACAATAAAGTTTCATAAAACAACTAATAATTTAGAACTTAAAGAATATCTTCAACATGAGGCACCTCCATTTGGTTTTCTATATATAAGGTCACATGTTCTCTTGTATGATCACCATAACCAACAGCAAGAAGGTAAAAGAACTACTAGTTGTTCCTTATCCTCTCAATATCACTTCATCCTTAAATGTCGTATTACTCAAAAACCAAAACCGATCTCTCAATGATTGGGGCGGAAGCATTTGCGCTCCTGGACAATAGCTTCTCCGCAGCAACTGTTCCACCGAGTAGAACTCAACCGCAGATGTTCCCATACCAATATAAAGCGCAACAGTCTTATGTTGTTCAACAAACCCAAAGGACTGGGAAGGTGATTAATTGCTATGAGGCGGTCGACAAGTATGGTGGTGCTCTAGTTGTGGAATATCCTAAAAGGAAGACTAGTGCTCGTAAATATTTCTTTTATTAATAAGTTGGTTAATTAGCTAGTTAAAAATATGTGTGTGTGTTCCTATGTATTTTAGTGCTTGTGGTGTGTAACTTGGAATCCACCCCTTGCCACATATTGGTTTTATGAGGGTGTTTAAAGATTAATGGAATGATCAGTTACCACGTTGTATAATATTAGTTAATTATTTTATGAAAATCTTCTCTTCTTACACCATTAGTGTATTTGTTCTCATGCATCACTTAGTTCTTTCATATAAATAAATAATAGCAGTGTTCAATAAGAAAAAAAAAACAAGAGTTATATGAGATATAAGGCAAACAAGCCACCTCGATCCATGCAAGTTTCATCGCCAAGGAGCTCGTCAAGAGACCAGGCAAGGGGGGACCGGATAATCTGAACTTCTTTTGTGATATTTTCCGTTCTTTTAATCATTTAAGTGGACCATGAAGCATAGCTGAGCGATCTCGATCTAGCTTATACATGCTAGTTTGCTTGGTACTCCTGTCGCTTGCGGCCTGCCGGTCTTCTATGAAAGTGACCCCACCAAAAACCTAATTTCTCATGTTAATGCTTACATATATATTAAGTAGTTCTCATTGATGATGTCTTTGAATTTTTTTTTTTTTATCAGTGTTGAGACAGATGATTGTATGGTGTCTTACCACTACTACAAAAATGCATTGTTATGGAAAAATCTGTGGCTAATAATGTGATGGTTTCGTCAAAACAAAACATTAGTGACGTGCAAAATAAGGGAAAACTCGAGGCTGCTACACGCACGAGCTGGCCAACTTGGGCATGATGCAGGTTAACATTTCCATACCCTGCATTTCTATTAGTAAAAGATTGGATGACTCTAACCCCAAATTAGTTTAAATTGTCACAGCTTTAAAAAAAAAAAAAAAAAAAAAAAAAAAAAAAAAAAAAAAAAAAAAACCTTTTGCTTGCAATAGGCTTTTTTTGTAGTAGTGTGCTGATTTTGGAGACATCTGAACTCTAGTATCCAAAACAGTTAGTACATGTTCTTCTTTCTTTTCGTGTTTGCTGGCAATTATTAGTAACAAGTTTTTATGTCAATTGAAATCTAATAAATTTACTTTACATGACACCATATGATGTAGGCCCAAGTATAGAGGATCGGGCCATGACATTTCTGGAGGTCAATTATCGAGCTTCCAAGAGTGTTTACGAAAACGAGCATAACTTAATTTGGCTACGGGTCTCCGTTTTCGGCGTTCAACCAGTCAAATCGAAGCTTGAAACGAGGAGCACGTCGTGTCAAGGTCCCGGGAGGTCCTTGTCCAAGTTTCGGCCCCAAAAACGCGTTCTAATGGCAATTTTGAACACTTTTATGTTTTTTCCGGTGTTTTATGCATTTTGTTTTTGGTCTTGTGTTTGGCCCATGGCCTTTTTGTGGCCCATTTCGAATTTCTGTCTTTATTTGTATGTTGCTCTTGTAATTTGGATGGTTAGAAATCAATTTCAAGTTTACTCACTTTTCACTTCAAATTCTCTGCCCTTTGGGTTGAATTTTGGGGGTTTGGGGAAGATCATCACAGGTATTCGTAGAATCAACTTGATTTGTTCTTCGTTATCATAACACACGCTACATCACAATATATACATTAGATCACTACTTGATTACCTCAATGGGATGTGAGTTAGCTAGGCTGATGTAAAACACGTGTTGGTAATATATGAATTTTTGTAACCACTATCGTTTTTGCATTGGTGTATCATGGTCAGATCCGTGCATGTATCCTCAAGTAGGTTAGCTCTCAAAGTTCTGAGAAAATGCGATAGAATTATGTTGTTTCCCAAGGTATCTAAGGGGCTGTTTGACAACATCTGAATGGTTAAGTGCTGAACCATTAAGATGTCTGAACCATTAAGTGCTGAATCAGAAGAGGTCTGAACCATTAAGAACCTGTATAATGCTTAACCGTTCAGAAGCAAATGTCTGACCAATTCAGATTAGAGGTCTTAACATTCAGACTCTGTATAAATCTTAACCATTCAGAGCCAAATGTCTGAACCATTCAGACATCTGCTCGTGAAACAAACAGCCCCCAAGTGTGTTATTGTCTTGTTTCTTGGATTATCATGTATTTTTTTCTGTCCTTTCTATCTGTAGTCGAATCAATTCTTGCAGGGACATTTCAATCTTCATGAGTCTGATTTCATTGGATGGTCAAAGATGGAATCAAAGCAGATACATGCATTCCAATCTTCAGTCTAATTTCACCGACGGTCAAAGATAGAATCAAAGCGGGGACATTTCAATTCCGGTCTGATTTAATGGATAGTCGAAGATGATCCCAAAAAAAAAGTGTACATTATTCTGGTCTTCCGTGTTATTCGTGATCATAGGCTTGCAGCAAAGGAAAATCTGGACAGCAAGAATATTGACTTGAACTCGGTTCTTTGCTCCATTTGTGAGTCAGAAATTTAATCACACACTCACTTGTTAGCTCCCAGGACCCTGCTCCTGGTTTAGTTCTATTTGTGAAGAAGTCTTCTGTCAGCTGCCGTCGTTATCTTTTATTTCAAGCAAACATTTTTTTTACACATAAATACTACCAAACCTTACACTTGCAAGAATCTGAACCCACACACCACTTTTGCAGGATTTCAACCGACCACGTTATTTAAAATAAAACTGATCTGTTGTTCAAAAAGAAAATACTAATTTATGAAGTAGATGTAAAATTTAACAACTTAAACAAAAAGTTGTATTATGCATATGTGGATATACATACGAATATTAGAAAAATAATAATAAAAATAAAAAATAAATTACCAAACTTGAAAAGGAAGGAAGTAAAGCAATTATGCAACATGTATTCCAAAAAGATTATTCCACTGCCAAACAAAAGAATATAAGTCTGGTAAAACAGGAAGAAAGAATATTAAAGTTTCTAAGAAAAATAATAATTTCTTAATAGTTGCATTAAGCATTCAATTCTATATAAAGGCATGTTATCTGGTGCATACACCCACAACAAACACTCAACCAAACCTAACTACAACTTCATTTCTTTACCTTCATCTTCACCCCAAAATGGCACACAACTTCAAGAGCACAACTGACCTTGCTAAGATCGGGAAACAATCGTTTGCTGACATAGACGAATATTTTCCCCGTGGGTGTCAATACTCGAAGCAGCAGGTGTCTCACTATCATCAGTACCAACCCCAACAGGCGTCTCACTATCATCAGTACCAACCCCAACAGGCATATGTGGTTCAGCAACAAGTGTATGCTGCCCCAGTGAGTAAGAGAGTGATAACATGTGACGATGCTGCTAAGATGTACGGTGGGACTTTGTTTGTGGAGTATCCGAAAAGGAAGCCTGCTCGTAAAGGTTTCTTTTATATCTAGTTCTAGCTAGCTAGCTATATATATCCTATATGTATATACATCTTGGATTCCATCCCTTGCCAGTAATTGGTTTTACGCGGATGTGCCAAGATTAAAATCAACTACCTTTCAATATATAATAATATTACTGGTGGCTGTATGTTAATTAATGTATGTTTGTTTTATGTTTTTCGCGTCAAGGCCTTGATCTTTTTGTTCGATTGTATTACTTAACGAAAGTGAGCATCACTGTCGAACTAAATATGTCGGTACTTACAGACGAATCCCACTAATATGGAATAAAATTTAAATAGTATAAAATAAATTATTCATTGGTAATCCATAGGTAAATGCTAAGGGAGAGCCTAAACCAGGAAAGAGATTTTTACAAACGGATTACCAAGGTACCTGTCGTGGGTAAGTCCAAATTTGGTCGTTGTTAGTGAGCGCCAATTTTCAACGTGCGTTCCCTGGCAATAAACATATGTGTCAAATAACTTCAACTTCATATAAAGTTCAGCACCATCAATATCCGGTCTTTAGTTTTTATTTTTTGTTTTTTTTTTTACTAACTTTTTGTTACTAGTTAGATTAGATAGATGTTTGTATAATGAATATGGATCAAAAGAGAACTAATGGGCCAAAAATGTTAGTATAAGATTTTAGATGTGATAAAAATAAAATTATTTTGGTCCAATAAATTGTAAGATTATTTTTTTATTGAGAGAACCACTATCAACCAAGTAATTCTTTTTCAACTTTTTTTTATTAAAAGGTTATTATTGTAAAAATAAAAAAAATCAAAAAACAAATATATGTAGATTGTTGATACACGTATATGTAGTATGCGATATACACGTGTGTGTGTATATATATATGTATGTAGTTTACGATGTACAGGTATGTAACCCGTTAATGTATATATATTTTTTTCAATTTTCTTTTATTTAGGTAAAAATCAGTAACATACTGTAAGACCCTTGTCTATTTATACGACTTACATATAAATTCCGACTATAATAGTGTAGTTCTAGTTAAACATACACTCAAAAATACGAGTTTGTTAAAACATTTTAACATAACATGTATAAATTCGCCCTTTAAAAGTGACGACGAAACTTTTTGCAGAAGCTTGATTCTTGATTGTGTTTGGTTCCTCGTAGAGATTGATCGTCCTCCGGTACTTTATATAATACCTACATTTCACAAAAACATGAAATGATTTAGTCATATGATGTTTAAAACGAGTTTAAACGAGTTCGCAATGCAAAACCATTCAATAGAAACAATTTGCAGAGATTTTAGGGCGTTGCGTACCGCGACCATGTTTAGCCACCTCCGTCGCGTGACGCGAGGCCTTAGTTTCGACAGAATGTTTTGGTTCTGATGCTGCATATTTTCAGCACTCCAAGCTTTTACGCAAACGAGCATAACGTGCTCATTTTTAATCTGATTTGACTCACGTTTCTTCCTACGTGATCGTAATTTAATTCTCCATCACATGGAGTTAAAATCTGACATCCGTATTTTATAAATTTGAGACTTTTAAGCTTTCGACTTATTATCTTTTTACCAAAATTTGACCCGTTCATGTATTTATCAAACAATCATATTTGTTTGACTCCTATTTCTCATGAACCTTATATTTTCGATATTTTCTATCATATTAGGTTCGAATCATGGGTTTCATAAGTATTTTAAACCCATTTTCATTCATATGCTTATTTTGACCCGTTAAGGGATTTTAAACATATTTTTGACACAAATCGCTTTCATTCGTTTCTAGTATTATATTACCACATTTCTTATCATTTAACCTTCCTCCACAACTATAATTGTGGCGGCTTTTATGTGGTGATTTATAAATTCCGAGTTTTACCCCTCGGATCATTATTTTACGGCAAAGACTCCTATAGAGTCAATTGACCAACAGTTTACATCTTTTGCTTTTTATACTTATTCTAAGTATTTATTTAAGCATAAAACTCATTTCCAAACAACCTTTAAGGGTCGTTTGCTCAATTTAGCTTACAAGGGCGTTTTGGTCAATTTTAGTCATTCTTTTACGACGAAGGACTTTTAGATACTCTATAATCTTGTTTAGAAAACCATTATGTTTCTAAAACACCATGATTATAACTCAAATTATTCGGTTTACCTAAAGATAACCGAATATCCCTTTTTGACCTTGTTTAACTCTTATAGAACCTCAAGTTCTAAAATAATGAGTTGAACCATTATACATACCTGACTCGGATCAATATATTGACCCGTTTTAATATATTGCTTTAATAATCGCTGACTAATAGCGATGCAATTATCCTTTCTTTATTCACTCCTGTGAACATAAGACTCGACAATAATCATTAGTCGATATTTTCAAATAGTGATATCTTCACCATTTGACCCGTTTGGTCTAATTGACCATTTATCTTTGCGAGATGGTACTTATTATCATCTCGTCTACATGACTCGCTCCGGTTTACACCGTAAGGTTATTTTACTTATAACCCATTTTCTTGACTCTTTTGACCCATTATAGCTTACGCCATAAAGTGTCTTTCAACAACTAACGGTTGTCATCAACGAGTGACCGAATTCCGTTTTACCCTTTTTATTTATGTTGGTTTACCCATAAGGTAACCATTCTATACTTATTATCTATTAGTCATTTCACGACTAAATAATCATATTAGCTCTTTTTAACCATTAAACATGGTTTAATATCATTGTCTTTTGTTCCGAACCGCACATGTCGTGTCGGAACATCATAATTCAAACAAGACTTTATTATTCATAATCTATAAAACCAATAGGTATTAAATAAACAGAGTGTAAGTTTTACTTACCTAGCATCTAGATTATGCTTGTCCTTCATTCTTGATTCGTTTGACCCGCTTCCTTCCCAAGCTTTCACCTAGCTTGTCAAGCGTCAAACTATAATTGTTAGTTGTAAGATGGTTAGACTAGTCATACTCATTCACGACTATTCCATCCTACGATCTTTATGTCGAATTTATCATTCGATCATATAAAAGGTCATTTTGACTTTAAAAGTCAAACTGCCTATTGACAAAAGTAATTACACGATGTAGCTTAACTACTCGTTTTATTACTTTACTACTATACGGTAAGCATCCTTCTTATGCTACCGTTTTAACTACTTATTTACCAAGTTCTTGTAATCATAAGTTACCGAATTAATACTTGATGATATTAAACATCATTTGACATGAACCTATCATCAATTTTTATCATATCATACTAAACTCATTTCATAGTAAGTATGATTACATACTCAAACATACAATTTGTTCATGTATTTCCTGATTACTATCTTATATGATGATTCTGATCATAATTATATGATCATTTTCATCATATGATTAATACCCACTTATCCTAGTGTGGTAAATCATCAAATCATTTAAATTATAGCATCATATGCAGAATTTTCACTTAGGGTTTGATTACTAAGCATGTATACATCACTAATTTAATCATAGCTTCAATAATTCATTCATAATTCGCAATTATGATGATTATTCAATTTTTACAACTTCACCCAAATCATCAAAATTTGACATACCTTATGAGCCCCTAGCTTGGGTGATCGTTAATTCACGTTCTATTGTGAATTTGCAAGTCATTTGGCCCTTCAATTTGATGATTATGTGAGAATTAGGGTTTGAAGCTCCTGGGAGCTTCCTGATGTCGATCCTAGAACACAAACTAAGTGTGTGTGTTTTGTTTTAAGTTTCTTTTATAACTTAAATTCCCATTTATCCGAATCTGGCCCCTCTTGTTTGGTTAGTTATTAAGTAGGGCACAACCTACTTATTTCTAACAATATTCCCACTTATTAACCAGGTTAAACATTCCTAGTTAACTTAGTGGGTTTGGGGAATTTATAACTCAGTTTATTTTAAGTCCCGCTAACTCGGACCTTTTATAAACTTTATTTCCTCAAAAGCCTTTATACCGTTTTTATTAAATATTAGGTTTAGTATATAAATCCTAATATTTTCCGGGTTAATTTTACCACTAACGGTACTTTACCCGTCTTTTAGTATTAACGTGGTTTGATTATCAAACCCGTTTTCGGGGTGTTACACATACAAATAAAAGTAAGAAAAAATTTTAAAAAATTGTTTGGTTGATAATGGTTCTCTTGGTTCGCAAAACTCCTTTTGGTTCTCATTTGATCTTGATCCTATATATATTAAAAAAAATCACCCCCTACGCCGGTCATACTTAAAGGTTTTTTCCCCAAGATGGATGTATTGATGGTTACGTAACAGAATTAGATTAGAATTATGTTACTTTGCCGTTCGAACATATATATATATATATATGGCAAATTGGATTTAAATAATCCCAACTCACTGTTATTGGCCAATAATAATCCCAACTCATTTAATCACCAATAATAATCCGAACTATTCACTTTTGTTTGTAAAATAATCCCAGTTAAAAAAAAACACTAACTAGGTTAAAAAATTGCTGACGTGGCAGGTGACGTGGCATGCCACATCAGCAAATTTGCTGACGTGGCAGTTGATGTGGCATTTTTGATGACGTGGCAACTGGCGTGGCTGTCTACGTGGCATTTTTGATGACGTGGCAACTGATGTGGCAGGTGACGTGGCATGCCACATCAGCAATTTTTTAACCTAGTTAGTGTTTTTTTAACTGGGAGTATTTTACAAACAAAAGTGAATAGTTCGGATTATTATTGGTGATTAAATGAGTTGGGATTATTATTGGCCAATAACAGTGAGTTGAGATTATTTAAATCCAATTTGCCTATATATATATATATATATATATATATATATATATAGTGGAGAGTTCAAATGAGAAGAAACTTTTTGTAAGAAGAAAAAAGAAGAAATTTCAACCAATAAAAATCCTTCATTTACTTCATTTAATATAAGTATTTAATGTTACTATAAGGGTAATATGGTAAACCTACAAAGATCATTAATTAGTAGTATTCATCTTTAATAGGTAACTACATTAAAATTTGTAACTTATCTTCAAAATATATATTTTTTTTAAAAATAAAATAAAATAATTTAGAGTGTAGGATAAATTACAATTTGTATATGATAAATTACGGGTTGTGTAGGATAAATTTCAACATGTGTAGGGTAAATTCCGAAACGTGTAGGGTAACTTTTGATATGTGTAGTAAAAAAAACATTAGTGTGAAGGATGATAGTTTTTATGACTAATTAATTAGTCAAAGATGATAATAAATGAGATAAATGAAAAAGTATTTAATGTTTTACAATTATATCCTTTGTTCTTTTTCTTCTCAATTAATTTTTCTTCTCAAATGAACCTTCCCCTATATATATATATATATTGGATTTTCCTCCTTTTTTTCCACTGTATTTTGATTCCATATTCTTGTATTCCATGTGTGTTTGCGTTTATCCTCAATAGTACTCCCTCCGTCCCATTAAAAGTATCATATTTTTTGAATTTTCAAAGTCTTTATTTATAAACTTTGACTTTAATTTTGTATTATATAAAACTTGATGAAAATTAACCCGATAAAAACACTTGTAAAACACACTCAAATCATATAACTTTCATCAAGTATTATCTTACACAAACAAAATTATTTAAGGTCAAAGTTTATAAATAAAGTCTTTGAAAATTCAAAATAGGACACTTTTAATGGGATGGGAGTAGTAATATTTTTCTTTTCCTAAAAGAACAATAAAGCCTATAAATTTTGTTCGAATATAAAGAACCTGTTCCTGACATAAATAGTTTATATTAGCTTCAAAGAACACAAAATTATGGAACTGATTTCCCTCGGTCTGAATTGAATCAAAATTATGATTCCAACAATAAAGTTTCATAAATCCCTTTCTAATAATATAACTAAATAATATCTTTAACATGAGGCACCTCCATTTGGTTTTCTATATATAAGGTCACATGTTCTCTTGTATGCTCACCATAATCAACAACAAGAAGATAAAAGAACTACTAGTTCTTCCTTATCCTCTCAATATCACTTCATCCTAAAATGTCCTATTACTCAAAAACCAAAACCAATCTCTCAATGATTGTGGCGGAAGCATTTGCGCTCCTGGACTCCGCAGCAACTGTTCCACCGAGTAGAACTCAACCGCAGATGTTCCCATATCAATATAAACCGCAGTAGTCTTATGTTGTTCAACAAACCCATATGAACCATAACCTATATGTGTGTTTACATTATATAATGGGTCAATTTTGTACCTCCACATAATGGTAGCCGTCGCCGTCCTCCCCACCATCGTTGCCACCAACTTTGCTAGAGTCATTTTCCCTCAAACTTGGTGTGACCCAACGACCAAACCCATTTTGATTTGATCCCACCCGCCCCCCCCCCCCCCCTTGTTATGTCGTGCTTATTAAAACAGACAAATTTATATTGCTGAAGCATTAAATACAGATTGCTTATTGAACACATATAATATAAAACTAATCTAAATCGAACGAATTTATAAGCAAAACCGGTTAATATCGCCACCATTGAAGGATAAAAAAAAACAAACTGCTGAAACAGGCCAACAATTCTTAAAGTTCTTTCCAACAATATAACCTCTTAAAAGTTAAAACAAGCAGCATTCGAACAGGGTTTTATGCATTATAAAGTAACAAAACCGCGATAGAAGAATATGAAAGCAACAAATTCCCGTCCTAATTTTAGAATCTTAAAAAGCGACTTATCCGACGCTATATCTCAGGTTTTCAATTACTACCTTCATCAGCCACAGATTGAAGATCATCAATAACTTCCGGAACTTCGGCAGGTCCAATATGCCTGCTTAATTCAGCCTGTTGAAAAAAAAAACCACAAACTCTCAGTCAGAATTAACTAGTAATCTTGGTTTATAAAGAGCGAGGCGCTCCAAAGTGTGTAAGGTGTCGTTGCTATATGTACAACCATATAAGCTTTTATTTACAACCAGAGCTTGCGTCTCGCGCATGTGTTATACATAACCTTGTTCCATAAGTACATGACGGAGTTTTCCAGCTCGCCGCGTGTGCCTCGCACCTTAGGCGCGCCTTTTAAAACCAAGCCCATGATATGCTTGTATATATAATGAACCGAACGAACACGAACAGAGGCACGTTCGTGTTCGTTCATTTAACTTTAACCGAACACGAACATATAATCAAACACATTTTTTGTTCGTGTTCGTTTATTAAGAAAACGGGCATGTTCGTGTTCGTTTATGTTTGTTCGTTTAAAACCTAAATGAACAGTTTAGGAACGTAAATGAAGATAACAAACAAACTTAAACGAACATAATTTAACAAACAATAAAAACACAAATGAACATAATTTACTAAATATATACGAACATAAAGTAATTTTTAGAGTTAACTTTCGTTTTGCTCCCTGTGGTTTGGTCATTTTAATAGTTTTGCTCCAATAGTTTAAAAATAGCCATTTTCCTCCCTGATCTTTCGAGTTTGTCGCCAGTTTGCTCCCTGGCTCTAACTCAGTTAAAACGTTCAATTAAAAGTAGGGGTATTTCGGTAGTTTACTCCCAGGCTCTTAACTCAATTAAAATGTTTAGTTAAAAGTCGCAGTAGTCGTGGTCGGCAGGTGGTAGTTGCAGGTGGTGGTGGATGGTTGTGGATAGTGGTGGCCGGTAGAAAGAATGGTTGGAAAGATGGGGGATCAGAAAAGAATTACTTATATACATGTAAATAAACAAGTTATAGGTTTATTTAGGTGAAAAGACTTACATGCCCTTGCTTTTCTCTACAAAATTACCAAAATACCCTTCTAGTTAAGGGATTTTTTTGGATGGAGTTAGAGGCGGGGAGCAAAATGACGATAAGTTAGAAAAATCAGGGAGGAAAATGGCTATTTTTAAACTATTGGGGCAAAACCGTTAAAATAACCAAATCACAGGGAGCAAAATGGAAGTTAACTCTAATTTTTAATATAAATTAGTGATTAATTACGATAAATTTCATTGGAAAACCCATTTTTATTACTAGAAAGCCCAATTACCAATTAGTTATATATTAAGCAGTTGGAAAGTTCCTTTTATGTTTAATATTTACATACATATAACTACCGGGTTAGGTTCATTTGTGAACAACCCCCTTGATTGTGAACACTAATGAACTAATACTAGCCCTTGATTATCAATACACAAGTGTAAATCAATGGCCTGGATTTGATGATGAAAATACACAAGTGTATTTTACGATTTGATGATGTAAATCAATGGTCAGGATTTGTTCACTCAGTTCACAAATACACTAGTGTTCACTCTAGAACCCCACCCTATGACTACCTATGTATTTAAACTAAAACGAACATAAACGAACGATCTAAACAAATGTAAATAAACGAACACAAATGAACGAACATAAACAGATGTTCACTAACAAAATGTGTGTTCGTGCTTGTTCGTTTAATCAAATGAACAAAAAATTATGTTCATGTTCGTTCGTTTATTAAATAAACGAACTTCACGTCGAAGTATCGAACAACTTAAAACACTAACATTTAACAGTAACAACTAACAACTAACAATTAAGACTTAAAACACTAATAGCAGCAATAAGAAGAAAAATGAACGGTAGAAATAAGAAGAATGGTACTGATATCAGGAAAATCGGTGATTTATCGATCAAATATCGGTCCTATATCGGTCAAATATCGGAAAATATCGCTGATATTATCGGTACTCATATTCTGACCAATATTTTGTACCGCTATCTCGGCAGGGGACCGATAACCGATATCGGTTGATATATCGGGATATTAACTACATAGCGAACAAGTTCACGAACAGTTCATGAACGTTCATTCACCGGCCTGATAATTGTAGAAGTTGGCACATATATACCTTTAACGAAACATTATGAGATGCAAGCCTCTCACATTTGGCAGAAATCCTCTTCAGCTCTTTTGTGAGAAATTTTTTCTCATCGATTAGTACCTCTACTTGCACCTCGAGACGTGCTAGCTCAAGCTAAAACAGATATAGGCAGAATACATTAGCAGCAGACAGAAATAAGACATAAAGAAAAAACTGAGTAAAATGCCATTTTCGTCCCTGAGGTTTGGCCAGTTTTGCGACTTTCGTCTGAAGGTTTGTTTTTTCGCATCTGGATCCAAAAGGTTTAAAATCTTGCCATTTTCATCCGGCTCGTTAACTCCATCCAATTTTCTCCGTTAAGGCAGGCGTATTTCCGTCTTTTTTGTTAACTTAAAGGGCAATTCAGTCTTTTGAATACTTGTATAATATGCTAAATGCTTGTACATAAAGTGGAAAAGACCGAATTGCCCTTTAAGTTAACAAAAAAGACGGAAATATCCCTGACTTAACGGAAAAAATGGATGGAGTTAACGAGCAGGATGAAAATGGCAAGATTTCAAACCTTTTGGATCCAGATGCGAAAAAACAAACCGTTGGACGAAAGTCGCAAAACTGACCAAACCTCAAGGACGAAAATGGCATTTTACTCGAAATAAGTTAATACATATTAATTAGAATGAGAAAAAAAAATGCGTTACCTGCCTGCGCAGTCGAGACCTTTTAGCCGAGTCTCTATTACTTTGCTTTCTCTTCTCTCGTTTTTGTATTATTTCTTCCTGCAAAAATACATGAATATTAGTTATTGATTTTTTTGGTTGATATACTGATTAATGACCAAAAGGTACGTCATACGTGTGAGGATACCTGAGTCAAAGGGAGTTTGTTATACTTAAGACGAGGGCGTTCTTCCTTTGCTTCCATGACTTCCAACAAACACCTGGAAACATATATATATATATATATATATATATAAGTACTAAATTATAGCATACACCTAGAAGACATAACAATCGAGACGATCCTACATGAACTAAGAGTGATTAGCTTGGTGTACAACATAGAACAGCCATTGAGGTACGTTGATTGTATTCTAGAACAAATACTTATAGAAGACATGTATTCTAGAACAAATACTTATTTGTTTCATAGTTATTAAAGCGAGCGCCCAGGTGCGCCTAGGCGCAAATAAAGCCCCGGGCCCAACAAATCGCCCTGAGTGCGCCTCGCACCTTTAATAACTATGGTTCATGTCATAGTTATTAAAGCGAGCGCCCAGGCGCGCCTAGACGCAAATAAAGCCACGGGCCCAACAAATCGCCTTGAGTGCGCCTTGCGCCTTTAATAACTTATGATTTGTTTCCAGCTTAGAAAATGTTAAACAGGTTTATGAATGCATACGTGCAGCCTATTTGTATAAAATTTTAAACTGCTACATACAAAATACGTATATGTATATGTAGGGGAGGGACTAATGTGAAAACCTTAGTTAGTTAAGAAAACCCGTGAAAAATATATACATAACATTATGTAACAAATCGTTTTTAAACTAGTAGATACAGAATACGTATACGTATATGTGTACATGTATGCGTATGCATATGTATATGTATATGTATCTATGTTGTCAAAGACGCAAGGCGCAGGTGAGGCGCATCGGCCTCGCCCGGAGCCTAGGCGCAAGGTGCAAAAAAAGCATGGGCTTTTTTAAGAAAAGCGCACATAGAGAAAAAAAAATATAAAAAATATGTTATGCTTTGAAAATAAATAAGATTCCACATATAAAATTAAAAAATCTATTATATATGCCATTTAAAATCATGTAGCTAATAGTTAGTAGCAAAAGTTTAGGACTTATATGTTGTAAGTTTTGGGTGTGTGAATAAAAGTCTCAAAAGGTGGTAAATACTTTGTCCCACATTGGTGTGGGAACAAAGTGAGTGGTTGTTTTTGTTTATAAAGTAAAGCCTTTCCTGTGCCTCAACAACGTTAATGATCATTTGTGCTATTTTACCTTTTTTCCTGCGCCTCAACAAAGTTTTTTTGCGCCTAGGCGCACGCTTTTTGCGCCTCAGCACCGTTTTTTCAAAAAAAAAATCCCATTTTTGCGCCTAGACTACCACTAGGCGCTATAGGTGCGCCTCGCTGCACCCGGGCGCCTAGGCGCGCGCTTTTTGCGCTTTTGACAACATAGATATGTATATGTAGGGGAGGGCAAATGTGAAAACCTAGTTGAGTTGAGAAAACACATGAAAACCCTGTGCAACATTATGTAACAAACCGTTTATAAATGCATACGTGCAGCCTATTGTATAAAATTTCAAACTGGTACATACAGAATACATATACGCATATGTATATGTAGATGTAAGGGAGGGCTAATGTGAAAACCTTATTGAGTTGAGAAAACCCGTTAAAACCCTATGTAACATTATGTAACAAACTGGGTTTTTTTGGGCGTGTAAAGTACATATTTTTTTTGGGCATGTAAAGTACATATTTAGATCGTTTTGAGCAAAAATCATCATACTCTGTAAATCCCACCAATAGCAAAGCTAAGGTACGGTTTGAGGAGGGTAAGATGTAGACAGCCTTACCTCTACCCCGTAGAAACAGAGAGGCTGCTTCCAGTGAGACCCCTAGCTCGATAGTAGTTTTGCATCAAGCCTTGGACATAAGGATTAAGGCACATAACACTCAACAATCGAGACAAAGGTCGATTAGTGCATGTACCCTTTTGTCTTTCGGCTATCAACGATACCACATGATGCATGATTAACTGCCCGCCGCTTTTAACGTTATTTTCACGATATTAGTAAAATAACGTTAAAATTAGTGCAATTTCACTCCCCCCCCCCCAGGGCCCACACATATATACATTATATGTGCACACCGCAGCGGGGCGTGCGTTTTGAGCAAAAATAAAAAATAAAAAGCGCCAACTAGATTTTTTTGTTACATGACATAATAAATATGTATTGTTTTATATATAAATAATGTTACACACATTTTACGTTAGAACATGAAATCTAAAGAAAAACTAGTCGGCGCTTTTTGGAATTTTTTTTTTTTTTTTTGGCTCAAAACCGTAGAAAATATGTATATTTCATCACTGAAAACCAAATGTCACCTAAGGTTCTTATGCAAAAATCATCGGACTATCGGAGAGAACTTTTTTAGCTTTTCTAAGTATATCAACTATTCTACTTCCGTTAGATCGTCAAAATTGAATGCAAAAAACTGCCAAGTCTCCGATCAGCAATGTGACTCTATATAAGTTGATACAACACGTAAAGACGGCAATAATTAAGATAGAACATATAAACCAACACAATAAACGGAACAAATTTTACCGGTTGTAAACATATAGTAAGCATCATGGATGGTCACACATATATATACCATAAAAAGTATAGTTAGTAGATCTCTTAACGAACATCGCAGACACCTAACATTATACTAAATGCAGCATACATTTTCATAAGTAACATTAACTCATTTTTACGAGATATACAAAGTAATGAAAGGCGTAACAGATAGATCTTACCTCAAACAGATCGTAAAAGAGTACAAGAAATGCAGAAACACTTCACCCCCAAGTCGTAGACAAAATTTCAAAATCTAACACAGACGGCGGCGAATAAAATATATAAAACGAAAAACCCTTATACGGTGTATACTGGGCCGGATAATAGTGGGTCTTACGCAAATTCTAATTTGGGCCGCGGCCAAAAGTTGGAACCAAATTTTGACTGTATAAATGCGACGATTAAGACTTCAAAACGTGTCTAATCTAGATAAAGAACTGCAAAATACTTGCTATTTGTGTAAGGAAGTTATTTTATATACACAATTCAAGAATCCAATACTAGTATCTCAAAAAGATTTCTATGGTAGTGTATCTGTGTATCTTAAAATTGTTTGCAACTTTGCATATAGATATTACATCCTCCTCAAAAAGATTACCCCCTCCCCCCCCCCCCCCCATTAGTTGTTAATGGCGAATAGCGACGAATACCGATAAGGTACCTATATGCTACATAGCGAATGGCGATAAATAGCGGGCGGCTATTTTATTAATAGCGATACACTAGAAAAATTTTTTTAATTTTTTTATATGTATATTATATCAAAATACCCTGGTATATATGCTATTTTACATGTATATTTAACAGAAACCTAAAATCTAGCTATTTCATAGCTATACTTAATTGATATTTATATTAAAAAACAAAAAAAAATCATGTAATAGCTATTTTAATCGCTATTGACAACTATGCCCCCCCCCCCCTTTTTCTACCACATTCATTTGAAGATTGTAAAACAAAAATCTCAAGGTAAAAGCAAATAGAAAACCCATGTAACATTTCAAACCGGTAACTACTAGACTACTGCTTGTAGCCAGCTAAACAAAATCAATCCGATGAAGCATGAAAGATGTAGCCACAAAGATGCTAAAGTTCGAATCAATTTGATTCAAGATCAAACATACTTGCATGTTACAAAATCGCTCCAGAAATAAGGATGCAATTCCATCATTTATAAACTAATAAGTATCCTTCCGCTCCATATAGTTGATATATATGTTTCTAAAATTCCATTTTAAATTCATACCCGTGGAAGATTTTCATATAAAACTCAGAATCTTTTACTAATTTCAAAACTCTACGTTCAATACGTGGTAGCAGCATAATCGTCGTATATTTGACTAAGGGGTTGTTTGGCAACCTTGTGCTGAGACATTAAGAGGCCTAACCGATTAAGAGGTTAGAGGTAGCCTCCTTGGTTTTAAAAAGCGAGAGGCGCACAAAAGCGACAAGGTCTAAAAATGAGGCGCGAAGCGCAAAAATGTGGGCTTTTCGTACCCGAGGCTCAAGAAGATTATAATTTTTTTATATACATCCCATGGGTTTTTAGCATCCCTTATCCAAAATACAACTACAAATTAGGTTTATATATGATTTTACCTACATATACAAGCCAATAAACCTATTGTACAACACTTTAATGCATAAAAACAACATAAAAACACCCAAAGTACATAAGGCGTGCGCCTCAGACGCCAAGAATCTGAATATGATTCTTGATCAGGCATTGTAAGATAGAAACAGAAATTAAGAAATCTAAATATGATTCTTGATCACACATACAAGTAAAAAGAACTTACCCAAAAGTTCTGAGGCATTGTGAGGCACTCTTTGAATCAAAGAAATCTACAAAAAGATGATCATCAGCCGCCCTTGTAGAAATCCTTTGAACTCATACCTGTGGAATATGATTTTTTTTAACTCCAGTATCGACAAGAATCATAAAGATGAAAGCTTTTCAATCTAAATCGCAGTCGTGCTTTATTGGGTGACATATTTGCTCAATAGTCAATACCCCCCTGTTCAGTGTTCGCGACCCAAGATTTAGAAGAAGCAAACGTGTGATTTTGTTAGGGTTTTCTACTTTTGTTTGTGTTTGGAAAAGTCTTTTTTTTTTTTTTTTTTTTTTGTGAACGGAGAGATTCTTTTTTTGAGTGACACAATGTCGCACCGTCTAATCGGCGGTCCTAGCCAAGTCTGCCCAGACTTACGTTGTTTTAACTGGGCCCGCACTGTGTTGGTCAGACTTAGTTACGGCGTTCTCCCGGAAACCGTACTGCCTCCACACGAGAAGACTCGTTGAAGTAACAACCGGATGAAAACCGGGATGCGGCTCAGGATCGAATCCCCTCAATGGGTTTGTCACCATCATTACCCAATATCCACCCCAATATGACACAATATGGTTTATGGTTTGATAGTGGGGTAAATTTGCGTCATTATTTTTAAAAAAACCCTAGCTTCGTAGATCGGAACGATGGTGGTGGTTAGGGTTGGGGGTTTTTCGAAGATCTGGACGGTAATGGTGGTTAAGTTAGGCGGTGGTGGTGGAGTGGGTTGCAAGTGGATAATCGGGTGTGGTGGAGGTTGCAAACAGTACAGGCTGATGAAAACATTTTAACAGATCTGAATCTGTTCAAACAGTTCATACTTTCTGTATTTGTTCCTTAAGTTTTCAGATCTGAATCTGAGATGAAGAGTTCTTGATGTTGTTTTGTTGTTCGTTTCTTGTTTGTAAAGAAAAGATAATAGAAAGAAAAAGTAGAATATCATTTGCAGGTTGCGTTTGATTCAAAAATCTGAATGGAGTAATGGTGTTTGTTGTTGTTCATTGAAAAGAAGATGATGTTTGATTGATTAAGTGTTAGAAGAAGCAGAATTTTCATTGACTTGAAGCTGAATATTAGATTGCTTGTTTCAGTTTGATAACAGGGAAACGAAGTCGAAGATCTGTTTGATTGCGACTGTAGTTTTTCGATTTAGAGTTAGTATAAGAAAGTATAAGTTGCAGGAAAGTTTCGAAATTTGCAGATGAGTATGAAGGTTGAAGATGACATGTGGGGAGGTGAAATGACTGTTCTACCCTTATGTGCAGCATAAGTTAACTGAAAATTATAACTGGGTTTGCCCTAAAGGACATAACGTGCAACATTTTGAAACATTAAGTACAAAACTCATCAATTTTAAAGGTAAAGGACAGCGCCTGAAATTTGGGACAAACATAAAGGACAAAACTTGTAATTTACTCTTAGGTTTATATATGATTTTACCTACATATACAAGCCAATAAACCTATTGTACAACACTTTAATGCATAAAAACAACATAAAAACACCCAAAGTACATAAGGCGTGCGCCTCAGACGCCAAGAATCTGAATATGATTCTTGATCAGGCATTGTAAGATAGAAACAGAAATTAACAAATCTAAATATGATTCTTGATCACACATACAAGTAAAAAGAACTTACCCAAAAGTTCTGAGGCATTGTGAGGCACTCTTTGAATCAAACAAATCTACAAAAAGATGATCATCAGCCGCCCTTGTAGAAATCCTTTGAACTCATACCTGTGGAATATGATTTTTTTTAACTCCAGTATCGACAAGAATCATAATTCATAAAGATGAAAGCTTTTCAATCTAAATCGTAGTCGTGCTTTATTGGGTGACATATTTGCTCAATACCCCCCTCTTCAGTGTTCACGACCCAAGATTTAGAAGAAGCAAACGTGTGATTTTCAGATTTTGTTAGGGTTTTGTACTTTTGTTTGTGTTTGGAAAAGTCTAGGATTCACAGATTTTCACCGATGCTTATAAATATTTTTTTACGTAAATTACTCTTTGAGTCTCTGTGTTTTAGTGGTTTTAACTAGTTGAATCTAAAAGCAAAAAGTTTAACGACCTGAGTCCCTATAAGCATTTTCATTAACCATTTGAGTCCCTTTGAGTCCAAATTTTAACCTTTTGAGTCCAATTTTTTAGACTCAAATCGTTATAAAATGAACAAATTTGGACTCAAAACGTTATAAAATAAATGGCTAGGGACTCAGGGCGTTAAACTTTTTGATTTTGGACTCAAGTGATTAAAACCACTAAAACACAGGGACTTAAAAAGTAATTTACTCTATTTTCTTTTTTAGTCCAACAAATCTTTTTATAAATATTTACATTTTCATATTTTTAATCCAACAAATATTTATATAAATATTTATATTTTCATATAATCGACTATTTTGAATTTTCATCTGATGCTATAAAAACATTTATTTTCTTTTTAGTCCAACAATTTTGAATTTTCATCTGATGCTATAAAAACATTTATTTTCTTTTTAGTCCAATAAATATTTTTATAAATATTTACATTTTCATATAATGGACTATTGATTTATTCTTCGTAGTCAAACTATTTTGAGTAAATTCTAATTTACGTCAATGTGGTTTATGTAAGATTAAATATATTATGTATTAATATTTAATCTATAGCCATTATAATCATTTACATAATACAGATTAAAATATATAATAACTTATTATTTAATTAGTTGGTAATTGTTGATGGACCATATTACCCTTATTAACTAATTAGGGTTTTCTCCTGGGTGCTTATATAAGGAGAATTATGTAGAGGTCATTAGGTTACACACTCAATCAGAAAACCTAATCATAACATCATCATCATCGACCCCCTCTCTCCCATAACCGATTCCCTTGTCGGTTTTTCTTAGTCACCATCATTAGTCAGCACCCTAAGGAGGAACCAGATCACACTGACACATATGTCGAATACAATGGGATCATCTCTGACTGGATTCTCTACTGCACTGTCTGCTGTAACAGGTATGTTTTATATGTTTTCCATTATGATTAAACAGAACTGATCCAACATGTGGTATCAGAGCATATGTTGATTAGTCAGTTCTGTTTTCTATCCGTAAATCTGGATTAAAACTGGAAAACAGGTTTTAAAACGATAATTAAAATTCGTTTTCATCATCCGAAATCATTACTGTTCGATTTCTGTCATCCGGAATGTAGGTCCCTGTATCCCGTATGGATCGTAACAAGACTGTTAATCTATCAAGGGTGCGGAATCCCCTTGATAAACCTTCGAATACAGAAACAAGAATATGTAGAAGAATAAGAACTTGAACACACAAACACACAAGCTTTTCCAACTGATCTTCTGTGATTATCAAACCTTTAGAAAACGTTTTACAATCACTAAGATCTCCAAGAACCTAACAGCCGATTTCTGTTTTGTTCTTAACCTCTCAAACTGGAATGCTCTCTCAAAGTGTCTATTATGTCTAAGATGTCTTTCCAAGTGTCTAAGTGTCTAACCCTAAAACTCAAGACTATGGCTGTTTATATACACACAGCCAAAGCCTACGGATTTGGGCTTTGCCCATATTACCATTACATAAACTTGGGCCTAATAGACTTAATACAAACTTGGACTTGATTGGGCTTCATAGAACTCGTTTTTCTTTAAGTCTTCATGATCCAATCTTCTGTTTAATATCCAAAGACCAATCCAAAGCTGTTGTCACATAACATGCACTAACTAATAAACTCCCCCTTGACAATAGCTTGCAAAGGAAACTTTAGTCTTCAGAATCTCGCAGTCTTTGGTCTTTGGATAGCGTCAGCTTCAACATGAATTCTGTCAGTAACAGAAGACTCCCCCTAAGCTGATGCATCCAATCACCAAATCTTCCAAGTTTTGATTCAGCATTCCATGTAAGTCTTCACAGCATCCATTCTGCATTGTAGAAGGAGGATTCTACCAAGCAGCAACAAACTCCTCCTCTCTTCACAGCAACTTCGCATCAACAAACTGCTTCAATCTGTATACTATAAAACAAACATCTCGAGCAACCATAAGAATTTTTCAACATAGTTAAACAATTAATATTATTCAAAAGATAATTCAACTGTATCACAGATTTAGCATTTTCCATTTAGCACCAACACGCAACAATTTTTTAATCAAAACACCTTATACCTGCATGATTTAAAATTTTAACCTACTTTCTAACACCGTCTCCCCCTATCGGTAACAACTCCTCCAAGAATAACAGTTTTCCGTACATTAAGAGTTTTAACAGAAAAAGACACTATTTTTGTATTTTTGTATTTTCTGTAAGCAAATAAATACGAAAAGAAATAAACACTCTATTTTTGTGAGAATCACCGGTAAGAAGATCATATCAGCATAAT
Organism: Helianthus annuus; assembly: GCF_002127325.2. Classification (NCBI taxonomy): domain Eukaryota; kingdom Viridiplantae; phylum Streptophyta; class Magnoliopsida; order Asterales; family Asteraceae; genus Helianthus; species Helianthus annuus. The sequence continues at coordinate 6,138,949 of NC_035449.2, forward strand.
CAAACTGTTTCACACAATTATATAATTCTTTATGTAATGTTTTAGTGAAAGGCAGTTCAAGACGATTACCAGTATGTTTGTCCAATTAAACAAAATGCATGAACATTTCAAGTATCATTACCGTATGATACGTTAAGGTAATTTTAATACTGATATATTAGCGTGTCCCACAACAGGATATACCCCCGCGATCAAGGTATGCACAAAGATTCATCGTAGTAGGTGAGTATACTGAATTCAACCGTTTTATTTTTCAACGATAGATAATTGGTGAACAGGTCAGTACTTCCGTACAGCAGAGAGACCAAAATATCTTATCGAGGGCTAAGACATATACCATTTTTGGTATGAAATGTGCATTTTGCACTTATTGAATGACTCTCTATGAGAGCTTTTTCATTTTCAGGGTTTTGGCATATTTAGCTCTTTTAAGATATCCTGGGTGTGTCTAGGTCAGCATGTATCTGGATGCAGCAGAAGAACACCCATGATATCCCCGGATGAAATAACAGTATAAAGACCCAAAACTTCAGATTTTGGCAATCTATCAACGCAAGAATTAAGGTCATTAAACCATACACCACTGATGTGTTCCCCACTCATACTCAGTGCATTTAGGTTTATATCACATTGGTAAGTTGATTATTTCATGCTTTTGCCTACCGGTACATCATATGATGAAGCTGCTATCACTTAAGCAATTTTGGTTCAATTTGAGTGTGACAGTCTAACTTGCTGATGTACTATCATTTCTTCTTTTTCACACAGAGATAACTCATTTATGATTTTCTATATATTTTTTTTTATGTTTTTGATTTTTCAATGTTTTTGTATTTTTGATTTTTGAGAAAGCAGTAAACTATTTACAAAATTCTTACGAAAAACCAGTTATTCAGGATTCCTCATCCCGTTGAGTTCGACTAAGTGTTCAAAGCGAGCTCGATCAAAAGCTTTAGTGTAAAGATCAGCATGGTTATCTTCAGTGTCGACTCGATGTAATTCAATTAGTCGTTTTTCAGCACAATCCCGTATAAAGTGATGACGTATGTCAATATGTTTAGTTCTACTGTGCTTTAGGGGATTGTTTATGATTGATATAGTGGAAATATTATCTATCATAATAGGAGTACGAGTGAAATCCAAACCGTAATCGCGCATCTGCTGTTGAATCCAGAGAACCTGAGAGCAACAGCTACCCGCAGCAATATATTCAGCTTCACACATAGAGGTAGACACATAGGATTGCTTCTTGCATTGCCAAGACACGATCCTGCCTCCTAAGAACTGACAACCACCTGTTGTAGACTTTCTGTTTGATTTGCATCCTCCAAAGTCTGAATCAGTGTAAGCAACGAACCTCAGATCACTATCAGATGGATACCACAGCCCTAGTTTAGGTTTCCCCTTCAAGTAACGAATAATACGCTTCACTGCTTTCATGTGTGACTCTTTCGGATTCGCCTGATATCTGGCACACAAGCATACGGCAAACATGATATCAGGTCTTGAAGCAGTCAAGTACATCAGAGACCCAATCATCGCCCTGTATTGAGTAGGATCAACATCTTCAGTGCTTTCATGATCTGGGCCGAGATTGTGGTTTTCGCAAATGGGTGTGTTGCAAGTAGAGCAATCATTCATTTTGAACCGATCCAAAATGTCATACACATACTTCGTTTGATGTATAAACATCCCATCCTCCTTCTCTTCAACTTGTAATCCCAGAAAGTAAGACAGCTCACCCATAGCACTCATTTCAAACTTGCTTTTCATCACCTGTTCAAATTCCTTGCACATGTTTTCGTCAGATGACCCAAAGATAATGTCATCCACGTATACCTGTACCAGCAGAAAATCTTCCTTCTTTCTCTTAATGAACAGTGTACTGTCAATCTGATCTCTTTCAAAACCATTCTTGAGCAGATGTGTAGACAGTGTCTCGTACCACGCCCAGGGAGCTTGATGTAACCCATACAATGCCTTATCAAGTTTGTACACTCGATCTGGATAGTCTGGATCAACGAACCCATCTGGTTGTGAGACATACACCACTTCTTGGACTTTCCCGTAAAGAAATGCACTCTTCATGTCTAGTTGGTAAACTTTTAAGCCCTTGAATGAAGCAAAAGCCAGAAACAAGCGAATTGCCTCCAACCTCGCCACTGGTGCAAACACCTCATTGTAATCAATCCCCTCTTGCTGATTAAAACCTTTGACAACCAACCGAGCTTTGTTGCGTGTGACAATACCTCTTTCATCCTTCTTGCATCTAAATACCCATTTAGTGCCAATCTCTCTCTCACCTTTAGGAAGGTCCACCAATTCCCAAACCTTCAACTTAGCAAACTGGGCCAATTCCTCTTGCATAGCTTCAACCCATGAATTGTCTTTAAGAGCCATATGAATGTTCTTCGGCTCCTCTTGAGAAATAAAGCAACTATACAAGCACTCGTTCACTATCCCAGTTTTCTCAATCGAAACAAATAACCCAGAATTCACTGCTATGCTACTTCTAGTCTGAACACCTGCAGTAGGATCTCCAAGTATCATGTCAACTGGATGATCTCTATTTGCTCGTGTAGTAGCAACAACATCGACTTCTAGATTATCACCCAAGTTTGATCCAACTTCCCCCTGAATATACTGATTTGCAAACGGATTAATGAAATCCCCCCCCTGATTGGTTTCGGGTTCACTATCACTTGAATCATCATCAGCAGCACCTTGAGAAGCTTCCGGAGCATCTGACATATCTACATTCGAACTAGGCATAAATTCGCCTTCATCATCTTCACCAATCACTGTTTGAATCAGCTGAGAAGCATCTGCATCAGAAACCTCAGGAATATTAAATGATTTAAACACACTGTCATAATCATATAATATACCAGGACCACTCGTTGATTGTTGAGGTTTGTAAGAAGTAATTTCTACATTGAAAACAACCTCAATTCTACCAGTTTTTAGATTAAAAACCCTTTTATTCGGTGTGCCAGGCACGTAGCCTAGAAAGTAGCCTTCATCTGCCACCTCACCGAATTTTTGTTTATCTTTGTTTCGCACAATGGTGCAGGGTAATCCAAATGGTTCAAAGCCTGTTAAGTTTGGTTTTTCGTTAAACATCAATTCATGACAAGTTTTGTTAAAACGTTTAACGGTTAAAACTTTGTTTTGGACATAGCAAGCTGTATTCACAGCTTCTCCCCAGAAAAGAACTGGTAGCTTTGAATCTGAAAGCATCGTCCTAGCGGCTTCAATCAACGTCCTGTTTTTCCTCTCAGCGACTCCATTTTGTTGAGGAGTGTAAGGAGCGGAATATTGATGTTCAATTCCCTTTCGAAGACAGTAGAGATCAAGAATCCGATTCTTGAACTCCGTGCCATTATCACTCCTTATCCTCTTGATCCTTGCATCATGAACATTTTCCAATTTTGTAAAAAGATCAATAAGCATCTCTGCTGTCTCATCTTTTGTACCTAAAAAGAAAACCCATGAATAACGTGAGTAATCATCAGTGACAACAAGACAGTAGTACTTTCCACCTATGCTCCTTACGTTCATTGGACCAAATAAATCCATGTGAAGTAATTCATAAGGGGCATTAATGGAATTTACTGTTTTAGACTTATGAGGTTTCTTGTGTTGTTTTCCCTTTTGACATGGAAGACATTTATCTTCCACTTGAAACCTCAGCAATGGAACCCCTTTCACTAGCTCATTTTTAATAATGTAATTCATTTTGCGGTAGTGAATGTGGGCCATGCGTCTGTGCCACAACATTGATTCAGCTTCAGATGCTTTTGACAGTAAACACGCCACCGCCGCAGTTGAATCCTTGGCACCCATGTCCATGACATAAGTGTCATTTTTCCTTGGTGCACGCATCACTATCCAATCGTCCGGAATGACCAAACCCGGTTTCAACACCAAAGCCTCAGACTTGGTAAAATGGACCGAGTGACCCTTGTCGCAGACTTGTGACACGCTCATCAGATTGTGTTTAAGCTGCTCAACATAGTTCACTTTGTCCAATGTGATCTTCCCATTCGTCACTTTTCCTCGTCCAGTAATTCTTCCACCTTTAGCACCAGCAAAATTTACATGTCCACCATCATATTCTTCAAATTCAGAAAACAATCTCGCATCCCCCGTCATGTGCCTGGAGCAGCCACTATCAAGATACTATAAGTTGATAATCCTCCTTAGCAGCTCATGCGCCCACCAACCAAAAGATTAGTTAGATTGGGGGACCCAAGCCTTAATGGTCTTGGGTCGTCCAAATTCACCAACTACTTGAACATCCATCCAAGATCCATCACCCCTAATTGGAGTCTTGGATCTCGGACCTGTTGATGGAAATGGGGTATGATTTCCATAAGGTCTCTGGTCCTGAGGGTTCCTATATGTGTTTGGACTATGTGACCTTTGAAATCTTGAGTTTTGATTCCAAGAAGCTTGATTGTTGTAATTTCTAAAGCCATTGTTATAAAAAGTTCGACCACCATTATTTTGGTATCGATTTTGATATTGACCTTGACTTCTGAAATTATTTGAATTTTGGTTGTTCATTCTTGGTGAACTACTTCTAGGTCTCTCATGTCTGCCTGATGTAGATGCAGGCTGAAATCTTGGTTGATTTCTTTGAAAACGAGGAACTTGAGGAGTTCCTTTTTCAGCCTTATCTACACCACTAGCAACACCCTGTTGTTGCTTTGGAGCAGATTTCTTTGGAGAGTTAGACTCTCTTTCCTTTTTATCACCGTTCTTTTCTGGTGACTTCCCTCTTTGTTTCTCACTAACTTGTGCTTCAACCTTTTTATTAGGACAGCAGCTAGCTACATGTCCCTTTGTGTGACATTTGAAGCACGGTCTTTTTTTCGAAGACTTCTTAGTTGAAGCCTTTGAACTAGATTCTGGTTTTGATGATGATGCCTTGGAAGGATTTTGTTCAGTTTGCTTAATTTCAGATTTTTCTATGTTTTTGTTTTTAGCAAACTCTACATTTGATTCCTTTTCGATAACATCTGTTTCGGTTTTCATATCACTTCCTTGAACAAAATTAACCTTTTTAACAAAAGTCTGATTATTGTTTTTAGATGGTGTAATTTTCTTTTTCAAAACAGATTTGCTGTTATTTTCCTTCTTAGCATCATTATCTTCAAACACATCACCTTGATTGGATGTGGAACTACTTGGTGATGTTGACAGAAAATCTGTAAGCTCATCCTCATCAGGTAGGAAGGAATAGTCATGACTAAGAGGAGGTGGGACTTCATTAAAGCCCTGGAATCCCACACTTGTCTTGTCATTACTCTTCTTTAACCCACCCATCATATGTTTCATAACAAAAGTAGAATCCCTGAATTGACCTAACCTCTTTTCAAGTTCAACAATTTTAAGTTGTGCATCTGACAACTCTTTGTTTTTATCAGAAATCTCTTTTGTTTTCTCAGCCATCATGTCATGAGCTAAGTCTATGACTTGAAGTTTTTCATTTAATTTGCAGGTTAAAGCTTCAATTTCAGCTTCATAGCCTTTTATCTTTTTCAAATATGATGACTCGTTTCTTTTAGCAAAGAAATTTGATTCTTTTACATTAGACATTTCGCTCACAAGACATTTGTTTTGAGTTGACAATTTGTCAACTTCACCCTGTACTTCACGACACTTTAAACAAACAGAAGTAGCAGAGTTAATACCTCTCCTGTCGATTTGTCTGAGTTGGCCATGAGAGCAGCAAGTTGAGCTTCCATTCTTTTGATGATTTCATCTTTTGCTTCAGCTTCCATTACATGCTCAGACTCTGGCCTTTCCTCTTCAGCATCTGTTGTCTGATCAGCCTTATCTTCCTCAGCTTCACTCTTTTTCTCAACTTTAGCCTCATCTACTATAGCTTCACCATCATCGACTGGAGTGATCTCTGCCATGAATGCTTGAGTGACATTCTCATCATTTTCTAAGTGAATACTCCAGTCATATGAACCTTCTCTTGCAGTAGATATCAACGCCCTTGAGTTCGAGCTGTTTGATGTATTTCTGTTGTTTGAACTCTGATTCGCAGTCTCATGCTTTTGTTTCTGACATTCCCTAGCGAAGTGACCATAGCTCTGACAGTTAAAGCACCTGACTTTGGTCTTGTCGAAACCAACACTCTTCCCCACAAACTTCCTTCCTTTTCTATTCATGAACCTCTTCACACGTCTCGAAATCATGGCCATCTGCCATTGTAAATCCATCTCTTCTAGATCATCAGGGTCAATCTGATCATAATCTTCATCTAAAGTGGCAGGATCAGATATCTTCCCCTGAATGTAGTTCTCATATGACGCAACAAAAGAAGCAAGTAGAGCAAGATGTTCTTCAGCAGACTTCACACTCATAGGCATTGACTTTGCACTGCTTGTTTGCTTAGAAGCTGATGGTCTCTTAACTCCTGTTAATCCTCCTGATGCAGCTACAAAACACACATCACCATCCTCATTCACTGTGACCTGCTCATTATCACACGAAAGAAATGCAGTTGCAGAGTCGCTAGAAGCATCATGAGATGAAGAAGATGTAAGCCCATTGTAGATCCCCGGATCTTGAACCTGATCATATCCAGTGTCCTTCTTCTTCATGCTGAGCTCATAAGCTCTTAGCTTTCCAACTACTTCCTCCAATTCCTTTGTGTCATAATCTGCTTCTCCTTTAATCATGAGAGTGTAGATATCCCATTTAGCAGGTAGAGCATCAAGCAGCTTGTCATTTTTCTCAATGTCAGTATAGCAATCTATATCATAATTATCCAGTTCTGACATCAGATGGTAGTATCGAGTGATGATGTCTTCAAGTGACTCATTTTTCATGTACTTGAATACAGCAAACTGCTTCTTCAGTAGGTCAACTTTGTTCTTCTTGACATCAGGATTTCCCTCACATCTCTTCTCAAGTGCATCCCACATTTCCTTTGAAGTAGTGTACTTCTTAAAGGTATGCTTGATGCTATCAGATAGAGACATCTTGATAGCAGCCAAGGCTCTCTTTTCAGCCTCATACATCTTTTTATCATTCTCCTGCATGTGCACATAGGCTGTGACACGAGGTCTGCCCTCAAAGTCATGTGTAGGGTTTGTGTACCCATCAGCGATACAGATCCACATTCGTGTGCCCTGATATTCAATGAAGGATTGAAACCTATCCTTCCATGTCAAGTAGTTCTCCACCTTCATCATCTTAGGTGGTTTGTTGGTTGTGCCAACCTCATGCTCCATCCTTAAGAGTTCATTCAATTTTGTCATGTTCGACATTTTAACGTAACAGATTGATAAAACCGTACAGAATTTTTTCGAAAACAGTGGTTACCAAATTACACCGTTAGAATCGTCTCGAAAAGACGAATCCAATGATATATAATGTCGAAAACTGAATTCGGGATTTTCCAGACTTTTTTTTTGTCCTAAAAATCCCACGAGTTCAACGGTGCAAACGGCTTCTTCAGATGAGCTATAGATTGTTCTCTAAACTCGAAACACTGAAAAATTTCCTACGCTAGCCTCTCAAAATTCCACCACAAGTGAAACGCACAATATAGGATCGCACAAGACCCTTAGAATCGCACAAGGTCTTCTGGATCGCACAATCCACTAACTTTGGGCCAATCTGTCACCGAATGGGCCTGATCGCACAAGTCTTGGATCGCACAAGCTGAACTCTGATCGCACAAGCTGAGCGCTGATCGCACAAGCTTAAAACGGGTCGCACAAGAACAATCCGGGTCGCACAAGAGCTAATCTGGGTCGCACAAGGTTCAAAATTTCAACTTTTGAATATCTAATGATCGCACAAGAGCTGATTGGGCCACCCAGCCACCCAATCACGAAACAGCAGCAGCTGACCACACGAAATTGCTTCCTTTTTGAAACTTTTCAAGCAAAGTCTCAATCAACACTTCTTTCCATACACGAAATCCAAGCACAGCTTCAAACAAACACGAAAACAATCAAAACAATAATCAAAACAGATTAAAATACGCGAATTTAAAGTGTTCTTCAACTGTTCTTCCTATTCTTCCTGTTCTTCGTAAAAACCCAGAATTTTAACTCGAAAATTTCCAGACAAACTAACAGCCAATAACCAAAACAGATCAAACTATACGAAATTTGAACTGTTCTTCCTTGTTCTTGCTGTTCTTCATGAAGATTATGAATGAGACACCAAAAATTCTTCAACAAAAAAAACTTGAATCCTTCGATCAATCTTGAACCACGCACAAGAGCAAAAGCTCTGATACCAATTGTAGGTCCCTGTATCCCGTATGGATCGTAACAAGACTGTTAATCTATCAAGGGTGCGGAATCCCCTTGATAAACCTTCGAATACAGAAACAAGAATATGTAGAAGAATAAGAACTTGAACACACAAACACACAAGCTTTTCCAACTGATCTTCTGTGATTATCAAACCTTTAGAAAACGTTTTACAATCACTAAGATCTCCAAGAACCTAACAGCCGATTTCTGTTTTGTTCTTAACCTCTCAAACTGGAATGCTCTCTCAAAGTGTCTATTATGTCTAAGATGTCTTTCCAAGTGTCTAAGTGTCTAACCCTAAAACTCAAGACTATGGCTGTTTATATACACACAGCCAAAGCCTACGAATTTGGGCTTTGCCCATATTACCATTACATAAACTTGGGCCTAATAGACTTAATACAAACTTGGACTTGATTGGGCTTCATAGAACTCGTTTTTCTTTAAGTCTTCATGATCCAATCTTCTGTTTAATATCCAAAGACCAATCCAAAGCTGTTGTCACATAACATGCACCAACAAATCAAATTCTATATGTGATCTCAACAAAAGCCCTAGTCCCACGTGATGTCTATTGGTAATCTTCGGCCCACTCCTCTAATTCTATATGTCGGCCCAAAAAGAACAAATCCAAAAGTCCCTTCTGTTGGCCCATATGCATGTGTATCTATACCCTTCAACAAATCAAATCAAATGCATGTTGCCAAGCCGTAATTAGATGTGATGATCATTTTGATGTGTGCCGCCAAAAACCTCTTGTGTCTCCCAATGTGAAAAGCTGCATGGCGGATCCAGGAATGTTTTCCATCAGGTTCCTTTTGGTAGATTCTCACTAATTCTCACTGTTTTTTTCTGAATCATACAAGGTTTCCACTAATTTTTTCCATTTTTTTCCAAACCGAGGGGGTTCCCGGGAACCCCCAAAACACCCATGGATCCGCCCCAGTGCATATATGATGATGATTATGTAGTTGTTGACTTTTGTGAAAACCCAAGCTAAAATATCCATCCAACCCTTCACGTGAATCAATTCTGCTTCCCCTTTGACTTTAAATTAAAACCCTTTTAACCTTTTCACAAACAAATACATGCTCCCATCTTTCACCTGCCATAAGCTATGGACACAAAACGCAAGTTATGTTTTGCATCTTTTGTGAAGATCATGGTTCCATCAATTTCTTCAATTTCATCTTTTATTTAATTACCAATCACCCCTTGGATTTCATTGTTTCATAATTCTCTCACACACACAAGCTATGTATCAACTTTTAAATCACATGTTTCGCACATTTGAGTTATCTCCTAACCCGAACAACTCCTGTTTCATCACTAAGCTCTCTAATTTCGCCGTATTACGTGATTTACCTGTAAAACCACGAACACTCGTAGTCATCATATTCAAAGCGTATAATCAACTAAACGGCCATAAACATGTAATATAACGCACTTTAACATCCGGGTTTCACACACTCTATCAAAGGGCTACACTTAGAAAGAGGGAATTGATTATCAAGAGACGTTTTCACCTGTCTCTCGTAAAGATTCATTAAGGATCGTCATGGCCCTAGTAGCTCATTTCGATTTAGAGTTACATCAGATGGACGTTAAGACCGCTTTCTTTAACGGAGACTTGGACGAAGATGTTTACATGAAGCAACCTGAAGGCTTTGAACCTGAAGGTCAGGAGCATCTAGTCTGTAAGTTGATGAAAACCATTTACGGGTTAAAACAAGCATCACGTCAATGGTACCTCAAGTTTGATGAAGTCATGAAGAAGCAAGGTTTTATGAAGAATCAAGTGGATCAATGCACCTACCTCAAGATGAGTGGGAGCAACTTTACTATACGTGTCCTTTACGTAGATGATATTCTATTGGCAAGTAATAATTTAGACATGTTGCATGAGTCGAAGTGGTTACTCTCGCATAACTTCGACATGAAGGATCTCGGAGATGCTTCTTACGTCATTGGCATCGAAATCCACCGAGATAGACACAAAGGGATCTTAGGATTGTCCCAAAGGGCTTACATAGATCGTGTCCTTACACGTTACAACATGCAACAGTGCAAACCCTCCGTCGCTCCAGTAGTTAAAGGAGATGTTTTCGGTTCATTCCAGTGTCCGACAACAGAGATTGAGAAGGAGAAAATGAGCCAGATACCTTACGCGTCAGTAGTCGGGAGCCTGATGTATGCTCAAGTCTGTACTCGCCCAGATATCGCTTATATTGCTGGAATGCTAGGCCGTTATCAGACTAATCCTGGCCTAGATCACTGGAAAGCAGCTAAGAAGGTACTTCGATATCTGCAAGGGACGAAAGACTATAAACTGACTTATAGAAGAAGTGATCATTTAGAAGTGGTGGGCTATTCTGATTCTGACTTTGCCAAATGCAAAGATGACAAGAAATCCACTTCAGGCTATATCTTTATGTTAGCAGGTGGCCCTATCTCTTGGAAGAGTCATAAACAACAGTTGACCACAACTTCTACAATGATGGCAGAGTACATGCTGTTTATAACGCAACCTGTCATGGAATGTTGCTTAGAAATCTGATCACTGGACTCAAAATCGTTAATTCCATTTCTAGACCATTGAAGCTTTATTGTGATAATTCAGTTGCCGTTAGTTTCTCGAACAGTAACAGTTCGACTGGAGCTGGTTTATATCTCGATACAAAATATCTGTTCGTACGTGAACGAGTTGAGGAATATAATCTTTGTATCGAGTATATTAGTACTAAAGATATGCTTGCGGATCCGATGACTAAAGGTCTCCCTCCTAAGGTTTACGAAGAACATGTTCGGAATATGGGATTTAGTAAAGACCTTATTTGAGCATATTGTACTAGCTTATGTTTTATGATTAATGAAATTTCCTCAGTTTGATTTCATATGTCTCTTAGAATATGTTCAACCGGTATAATGGCATATAGACAAATAAAGTTACAAATCAAACAAAGGGCTTATGCGTATTTTGATCATGATGATTTGGTTTTAAATTAAGGCTATAGTATGATTAATGGGGGTCCTGAGTCGCATAATGATTCAACGGCTGTATTTCTCTGCTATAGTACTTGTTTAAGGCTAAAATGAGTGTTAACTCCTGATCAGGCTTATCTAATACTCATAGTAAATGATTACTCGGCTAAGTGGGTGAATGTAAGATTAAATATATTATGTATTAATATTTAATCTATAGCCATTATAATCATTTACATAATACTGATCAAAATATATAATAACCTATTATTTAATTAGTTGGTAATTGTTGATGGACCATATTACCCTTATTAACTAATTAGGGTTTCCTCCTGGGTGCTTATATAAGGAGAATTATGTAGAGGTCATTAGGTTACACACTCAATCAGAAAACCTAATCATAACATCATTATCATCGACCTCCTCTCTCCCATACCGATTCCCTTGTCGGTTTTTCTTAGTCACCATCATTAGTCAGCACCCTAAGGAGGAACCAGATCACACTGACACATATGTCGAATACGATGGGATCATCTCTGACTGGATTCTCTACTGCACTGTCTGCTGTAACATGTATGTTTTATATGTTTTCCATTATGATTAAACAGAACTGATCCAACAGTTTATGGTTTGACAGTGGGATAAATTTGTGTCCTTATTTTGAACAAATAGACACCTTAGTCCCCGTCGTTTGTTTTCATTACACATTGTGTCCTTTTTAACACGTTATTACTAGAATGAAGCGAAAAGACTATTTTGCTCTTTGGTTTATAAATTTTTCTTCCACTTCGTCCATGTACTTTACATGTTTATTTCCCTTTATATTCAAATGTCATATTATGTTAACCACTAAAATGAATTTTGAATTGTTATAATTAGTTTACTTTAAGAGTTCTTAACAGGTCACTTAAAAAGTTGGTTACATACTCTTTCTTTACTAAAAAAGTTAAAACTGATGAGATCCTCTGACCCGACCTCTCTAAGGCGGGTCCACCCTTGGGAATAGCGCCCTTGGATACCGGCTTGGTCTTATCCATAAAACACCCCCAATGCCACTCTTTTGATTATTTATATGTCTAATCTTATTTTGGCGCTTGTTTTGTAGCATAAAATTTACAAACACCAAACAAAAATCAACAAACATACCCTAATTTAACATTACTCTTGAGGAAAAACCGTAAACACTTCAGATTAGGGGTGTTGTTTTTAATCATAACCCGATTACCAAAGCCACCAGAAACCCAAGTGAACAAGAACCGACTTACCCAAAACCCGATTAAACAAGACCTAACTTACCCGAACCTAATAGCATGTAATCGGTTTAGTTAATGGGTTGAAACACCTTGATCGGGTGTACACGATTAACCCGAAGACCTCACACCCAAAAGTTTGAATATTTTTTTCTAGGTTGTGAAAAAAATGGTATACACCACCACTAGGATTCCCCCACCGACCAGTCCTACCATCAACATGAGGGGGGTAAATCACGTGCCCCAGTGTATATTCTTGTGGTGTTAGGGTTTGATCCTCATACCTTCACAATAGATTCTCACCTCCTTACTGCTAGAGCTCGTAGCTAGCGGCTTTACTTACTTTAAACGTCGACGATGCCTTCAGTTTATAAACCAACCTACCGCAATTCTTGAACAATCATCCCAATCCTCAATTCTTGTTTTACAATCATTACTACAATTCCATCTACAAATTAAATGCAATCAAGTACAGAAAACCATCCCAATCCCGACATCATCTTTTTACAAAACAGTTTGATTACTAGTTGTCTTTTACAATTTGTTCATTAAAAAAACAGTTTTTTTGTACAATTTGTCTATCTTCTACAATCAATTTGGTATTTTTCGGATGGTATTTTAAGTCCCCATAAATGCTAACAGACCAATTTTTTTTAATAAACCAGAATACTAAATTAACCTGGTCCGCTTAAACCGAATACTAAACTACCCGATTAACTGAATAACATATGGATCACTTCTCCGATATAATATGAAACTTACAAAACCCGATTAACCCGAAACCTAATTAACTAACCTGAAGAACACCCCTACTTGAAGTAGGTTATTGGCACACAACATCTTCTTTTAAAGAATAAAAAGTCTAGGGGTGTCAATCGTGTTGAGCTTATCAACTAGTGGGCTTATGGGTTTCAGGATGGTGTGTTGAATTCTTCAACCAGGATCCAACTCATATATTTACTCATGTGATGTCGTATTGGACCTACTTAAACTTATGTCGTGTTCCGGTCTTGTTTCGTGTCGATCCGTTTTGATGTTCATTTGTGAATATAAGTAATACACGGTAACTTAGTATCAAATTATACAATCCAACTACTTTGATGATCAAATACTTTGATGATCAAACGAAACAATTTTTGCAATTAGTGTCATTTCGATAGTTTTTGTTTATTTATATCTCATTCCTGAACCCAGGGGCGCAGGATAAGTGGGGCAGGAGGGGGCGCCCCCCCTCCCTGAATTTTTCGCTCCGTAGTGTTATATATGTAGTTTTCGTATAGAAATTTTTGGATGTATACGTTTTCGCCCCCACGGTTCTATAGAATTTTATGGGTATATATGTTTTCGCCCCCCCCCCCCCTCCCCCCGGTTTTCGAGGGCAAGCTTCGCCACGGCCTGAACCAGCCTAAATTTTGACACCAGTTTCGAGTACCAAAAAAATGACACTATAAGAAAAAAAAATTGGCCCCTGACAAGAACCGACAATCACCGTTTGTACGATAGCTTGAGAAGCGAGTCTTTGTTATCATGGTTGCAAACTTGATGATATTACTGTTAAACTGATGAGTGGTTTTAATCATTCTTTCAAATGATCATCGTAATCCTTTTTATCATGGTTGCAGTCTTTGTTATCATCGTAATCCTTTTTATCCCTTTTATATATTTACATCATTTTTTTTTTGAAAGACAAATTTGGATACGGACCACTGGCATATCATCGCGCCACCAGCGGAACCACCCGATCATATCCATCTCCATAATGCCTATACATAAATTCAGGAGGAAACTCAATAAATATGGGAAAACCCCCCTTGTGGGAATCGAACTCATGACCTATTGGTCTCAAAGTTTTATTCCACCCCTAAGATGCCACTAGACTATATATTTAGATCATAGTTGGATACTTGGATAACTTATAAGATGTATTCATTGCATTATATTACTCTATGCATTAGGCTCTCAGTTTTAAATATCTATACTTGCCAAATTTGGATTTCTGATTAAAATGCAGCTTTATGATTAGTTTTGCTACTTATTAATCGGCTAGGAGTTAACTACAAAATTCAAAATTTCTAAAAAATGTAAAAAACTATAAAACACCATAATTTCAATCATAAAACATATACAAAATCCACAAATAACATAAGGGTGGAGGGAGTCGTTCAATCACTTTAGAGTCTTTGAGTTATTCTCTAGCCAATAGTATCATATTATGTTATGTCAAGTCCCCATTCCACTCCCCATTTTGCACTCAATCACTGACAATGATTCAAACACCTAGAGAGTGGTAAAAAATTAAAAAAAAAAATTGTGATTGGTTGAAAGGGGTTGGGACCCACCATTAAACCCCCCCCCCTCCTCCTTCCCTCCTCTTCCCGCAGCGGTGAGTAGTCACCGATTTAACAATTCCCCGCTCACCGATTGAAGGCCGGCAACCCCCTTCCCCGATCAAACTCACCGCAACGATACCCTCCACCGTAATAAAGATTACTAAAACACTTTGTGTTCTATGTTGATTATCATGTTTTGTTTTGTTTTATATTTATAGTTCTACGATTGGTGTGTTTGGAGGTTTTTATGAACTTCTAGAGTTTGAATATAGTGTTTTAGTAATCTTCACTCTGTTATTTGTGGGTTTTGGTTGCGTTTTAGGGTTGAAATTATGACGCTTTATGACTTTATATATTTTTTAGGAGATTTAGACTTTGTAGCGGAACCCCATCCTTTATTAATATATCAATTTTCTTTCAATTTTTATATTTGTGGTGTTGATTTATGCATGTTAATTGTGTTCATTTTAATAATTCTGTTACACTTAAATACCACTTAACATTAACATTGTACTTAATTTTAATAATTCATTTTAATAACTCACACCACTTTTGTGGTGGGCAAACATGATTAACACCCTAAACATAAATTAGATTGCAGTTTAGATAATATTACATAAATAGTAAGACAACAATTTGTTTTACTTTATTCTTTCTAATTGGAATCTCGTCAACCAAGCAGGCCTTCACATTCACTTTTGCAATTTTTCTTACAGTCTTTCTCTGAACCGTAACATTCAGGACCCACATTATTGTCATAGCAACAATACTTCTGGTCATGAATAATATCATCACTCTTTTGTGTTGTTACTTCTTTTGTCTCCTTGGTAACACTTATGCTTCCTATAAAACAAACAAAGAACTAGGAATGCATGTTGTGTATGTGACAAATTGGCATCATGGTTTTGTGCCAACATCGACCACATATTTACAACAATGTTTATGTGTGCATGGGTCAGTTTGGTTCGGTTTTTACCATTAACCATAACCATAACTACTAACTTCGTTTATGTATTTTCTTAACCATAACCATAACCGAACTTCGATTATGGCTAATCGGTTATGAAGTTGGTTATGGTTAATTTCGGTTATTAACCAAAAACTTTAACTAAAACTAACTTTTAGGATAATGTAAAAAAAATATATGCTAATGGGTCTACAAAATAAGAATGAAACCCACCGTGTTGGAGTTAGCTTGGACCTTTTTTATAAGAGAACCAATGCTATACTTTTTTATTAAAGTATCGATGTGAGATCTCTTTTAATAAAGTAAATTATGTACTAGGTGTTATATTAAATATTCATACGTTTATATAACACCTCAAAACTTTTTCAAAATAAGGGCATCTACATCAACATCATTTTTTTTACTAACAAACTTATATCTTAGTAAAAACCTCTACATGGCTATCGTAAAACATGAATCCAAGCTTCGTCACTGAATACGTATATGTGTATTTGCATGTGTGCGGGTGAACGAGTCAACCATAAAACTTAGTAAATAGCTTACCTTTAGCCATACAAACTAGAAGAAGAATAAAAAGAGTAATCAGACTAAGGTTCTTCATGTTAAACTCTTTCAACCAAAATATATTCAAAACTAAAAACACAACACTACAATTATTAACACAAAATAAAAGTAAAAGCTCCACGAGCTTCGCGTGAGTGAGTATATTCGAAACAGAAAAAGGCGTGTTCCGTGAATTGAGGCTAACATATCCTTTACTTCATGTATAAGTTATAAATTATAAAACAACAATACAAATATTGGTGAATAAGTTATAAATTATAAAACAGTCCCAAGGGTCATGCATTGTAATGAATTTCCCTGTTAGCCTTCTACTATTTCAATGTAATTTCCCGTTGGGGATGGTATTATTATGAAGATAAAAATTATGATCTACATTATCAGATAAAATATTATTACCTGGAAATGAATTAGTGAAAGTTTTTTATTCTGATTTTTTTATTTAAGCACTATGGGATGGTTTTGGTTGATCAGTGGCTAATCTTTCATAACATGAGAGTCCCACATGTGTTACTCGAAAGCTAAAGATATAGTTCGTGGGATTGTTTTGGTGACGTGTTGGTGCTTATGGAAAGCGAGGAATTCAAAGATCTTTTCTAACGGAAGCGGCGTGGGTGACGAGATCTTTAGGGATGTGAAGTCTCTCAGTTTCTTTTTGTTAAAAAATAGGTCCTAACACTGTAACTTAGTTTGGAGAGATTGGTGTAATTTTCCTCTGTACATGCTGTAATCGGGTTTAGGTCCGGTCCTGCGCTTTTTTGGTCAGGCCGGCCGGTTCTTAATGAAGTTTTACCTTTCAAAAAAAAAAAAAAAAAAAAAAAAAACCTACTCTTACCTTCAATAAATATATTTGTGGTTGATTACTAAGACCATGTGTAGTGGTAACTTGTTATAATGCCCCCACCATGGGGCATTATCCGACACGTGGCAACCCAGTCAGTCAGCATGGGGCATTATAGCATAAATTGGTGTAGTGGGGATAATGCCCAAATAATGCCCCTTCCAATTATTAAACAAAAAAAAAAGCAAACACATGGATAGATGGTGATTGGCTAGTCAAAGTTGTCATACAAATGCTCACCATTGATTGGTTCAACAAACATGTGCACAGCGTTTTAATTGAAACGCCCAACCAATTTTTTTTCAAATATAACGCCCCAAAACGCCTAGTGTAGTGGGGGAGAGGGCGTTTTGGGACGTTTTTTTTTTAATTTTTTTTTTAAAATAACGCCCCACTACGGGTGGTCTAACTAATCTTACCTAACAACTTTTATTTTGAACCATGATTTGTGATATTTTTTCACTTCGCAATTGTTAATTAGCAAAGTGTCTCAATGTTCAAAATTTTTTTTTGGTCGCTGCTGATTAGCCAGAATGATTAGCTTGTTTGGTCAAAGATGCTGAGTAGTCTTCTCTAAGCTATGAAATCCCATTTTAGTAGGGGAAGTTTTCACACTGATAGAATGACATTGGGTAAGTATCTCCTGTTGCAAACCTTATCATCAAAAGAATATAAAAAAGCTTTGTAGGATTTTTGGGATTCTTCATATCTAAGTATAACTTTTATATCTAGTTAGGCTAGAACCATTGGTGATCAAATGGTTGGTTGGTTGCCCAAAAAGTGAAAAAAAAAATAAAAAAAATCATTTTTATCTCAGGACTTGGTTGTTGGGGCAACTTTGGTTGTGAAATATTTTAATATTTTCAAGATGACACATGTTGACAAATGAATGGTTAGTTTTTAATTTTGTTTTTCATTTTTGTTGTATAACAATGAATTCTACTTAAAACATGATTTTCTTTAATAACTTATTAATATTTAATTATTAAAAAAATCTAAAAACACAGTGTTGTTTAATTTTTTTTTGTGAACATATTGATATAAATTTTATTAAAAACTGAGTTCCTTCAAATAAATTTATTTTTTAATTAATTTTTTGTAGGTTGTGCCTTATCAAAAACTCTCCGTTTTTTTTCAAATTCAAGTCAAGTTCTTGTCACTGAAAATCTTCAAACCTCACAATACACAGAAAATATTAATTATAATTATTTCTAAATCATTTAATAAGTTTTTAGTATTTAATTATTAAAAAAACTGAAAACACAGTGTTGTTTAACTTTTTTTTGTGAACATAGCGATATAAATTTTATAAAAAACCGAGTTGAAGGTTAAAAAAAATAAGCATAAAAATATATATTTAATATAAAATGTTTAATATAAAATAAGCATAAAAATATATATTTAAAATAAAATGTTTTAAAGGTTGGGTTGTGAATGTGAGTAAAAGGTTGAAGTAGGTTGGGTTGTATAGGTGGAAGAGAGAGAAATTAGTTTTTTATTAAAAGGTTGGGTTGAGGCTGGTTGTGGATGGAGATAGCCTTAGTATCAACTCGTGTTGTGGGTAGAAGTATGCTTGGACATGATGGATGTTGGAAATCAACTCTTTGCAAGGTACTTTTTCCATGTAGGCTGTAGCATCTAATTTGGTAATTCTTCTTTAAAGTATTTAAGGGATTGTTTAACATATTTTACATTTTTAATGTTAAACAACTGGTTCAATTATGGGAAAATTACGAATTTGGCCAAGAATAGTGTTGACTTACGAAATTAGCCAGCTCATGCGTCTTTGGAGAGGCGCATCACGGATTCAAATGCGCGGGATGCGTCTGAAGTCCACGGGATGCGTCTTTGAAAATAATCCACTGACCGATGCGTCTGAAAGTACACGGGATGCGTCTGAAAGCGCACGGGATGCGTCTTGAAAACTTGAAGCGTCTGAAAGTGCACGGGATGCGTCCTTGGAGCGAGGCATCATGCACGGGATGCGTCGGGCAAGTTTCCGGCGATGTTTTCCGGCGAGTTGCAGGGTTCCGCCATTTTTTCCGGCGAGTTGCAGGTTTCCGCCATTTTTTCCGGCGAGTTTCAGGTTTCCGCGCATTCCTACCTTGAAAAATGGGGAGTTGACATTCCGACTGTTAACGAACGAAAGCAGAGTATTGAGATTTGAACAATCTCTAGGTCGTTTTCTAGAAATAGGAAGGCTACAAGTGAGGCCGCTTTCAGGCTTGATCGGAGCAGTATTCGCGGGAATCACCGTACATCACTGTTAAAAGGATTGGTGAGTCCGTAAGCTAGAGGTGTGTTACCGGTGGTTTGATTGTCTGTTAGCATCATTTGAGGATGCAACAGAGTGTGGTGACCTGCTTCAACCGCCATGAAATGCGTATTCAGAGGTTCTTGTTTTGTTACAGGGATGCAACCAACTGTGCGTTTTTAGAGAGAGAAAGTAGAGAGAGAAGGAGAGGATGCATTGTTTGGTGTTGGGTTTGCTTTGCAGACAGAAACCTGAAAAGGCTGCACCTCTAGCTTCACAAAGTTGATAAAAGTCAAAATCTTGACAAGGCTGCACCACTTGTCCATTTCCTATTGGGAGACGCATCAAATACTTGATGAGTCTGTATACGGACGCTTTAGATGGCTATTTTCGTAATTGGTGTGAGTCAATGGCTATTTTCGTAAATAGCCCTTCAATTATTTGTTAAAGTATTTAAGGAGTCCATCACTTCTGTAATTGCAAAAGAACGACAATTTTATCATGATTTACTAGGATTGAAAGCAAAATAACTTTTTTTACGAAGAGGCCCATTTTAGAAGTTGATTTTGGCCCTCAGAGAGGTTGAGTTGCCCCTGTTATTTAAACAGTTGACGTCGGGAACACAAGAAGTGATGTGATCAGATATGTTCCAAATGAATTCTTAAAGCAAAAGTTGCAAGTTACCAACATGCTATGTAATATTTGAATATGCAATTTCAAGTTCCCACAAGACACATATGATCAAATCTGGAAACCTGGATCAGATTTGAACCAAAATGATATAAAAAACAAGCACATTCATCAAAGCACCATTTCATAATTAAGAGAAAAGTATTTTTCCTTTTGATAAACTTTCATGTTATCAAGAGAAAGTATAGAACTATTAACTACTTACTAAACGGGTTAAATTAATCATTTTAGTAAGCGGGTCAAATTCATCATCTTTAGTGAACGAATCAAAATTATATTTTAGTTAACGGGTCTAAATTGTTGTTTTTAGTAAATGGGTCAAACATGTCAAAAAAAAATTTGATGCCACAAAAATCGGCTGGGAATTGACCTTGATGTTGTTGATTGTAACACCCCAAAAATTAAGTAATGGAAAAAGGTTCAAATAAAAGGAAAAGTGGGGTAATTATGTGGAAATTTCTATGGTTGAATTAGGCCTAAAATGGAAGGCACAATCTGAAGCTTTGAAGGATGAGCATCTAAAAGAAGAAAGGGTGTTTGGACTAGAGGCAAAGTTGACAGAATGTGCATGGCGTCAAGGTATGGTAAAACTACGTGTGGTTACCTATTTACGGTTGGTTTAGGTCTAAGATTCTCTACTCATCATACAAGTCTCGTTACCCAAATCTTCCGGATGCCACAAAGATGTACCATGACTTGAAGAAGGATTATTGGTAGCCGGGTATGAACTACAAAGTGCCATAGTACGTAAGTAAATGTCGAACATACCTACGAGTTAAAGCAAAACATCAAAACCCAAAATCCCTATGGAAAGATGCAACCTTTAGAAATTCCTGAGTGGAAGTGGAAACATTTGGACCTCATTACCAAGTTGCCAAGGACTACAAAGGGTAACGACACCATCTGGGTGGTCGTGGACCGGTGGACTAAAAACGCTCATTTTCTACCGATATGGGAGACCTAAACGTTAGAGATATCGTTAGAATGGTTCATCAACGAGATAGTAGCACGACATGGGGTATCGATGTCTATTGTGATGGAGAGGGACATGAGGTTCACGTTAACGTTTTGAAAGCGATTCCTGGAGGCTATGGCAATGAAGTTACACATTAGTACCTAGAAATGAGCTCGGTATAGGTACTTGTACCAATTGTACCGATGCTGAAAATCGCCAAAATTGCGTACCAGTACCGAAAATTCTTGGTACCATATTATATTTGAAGGTAAAATCAATAACATACCGATACCGTACTGAACCGAAAGTATCAATCCCGAAAACGCCAAAACGTGGGTACCGAATTAGTACCAAAAATGATTCTGTATGGTAAATTCAGTACCGGTTCAATTTCGGGATTTGGTACCTGATTGATGTCATAAGGTCAGTCAAAAATATGTTTAAAAAGTGTATCTATTTACCTTTGCTAGTAAAGATCAAGCAGGGAATCAAATCTGTGGAGAATTAACGGAAAGTGTCAAAGTTCATTATTTTAATTGATTAACTAATTCTAAAGCTATTATCTTTTGTTAGATTGGGAGACTTATTATAAAAAAAACGAGTTTGATTGCTTTGGTTGTAAACAATTATGAGAAAAAGGTCAATCTCTGGGTTTCGGGTTGTGAAACAAATCGAATAACCTAGTTATTACCAGCTAGAAATCACATACACATAATTTTTTAACCTACTTGTTTTGATTGATAATTAACAAATAATTTATTTGGTTGCAAAGATCCACGACACAAAATCGAATGATTATTGCAATTGATAGTAACCTAATTAATTACCATTTTTAGGTGTCAAAAACACAATCTAGTTCAATGGTTAATGGTAAAAGAAACAATGACAACTTAGAACTTAATCCCAATTGTTGATGTACGAAACCAACAACTGAAGCAAACAAAACGTTGTCTACAATCTAAATATAGTTAATCAACAAGTAAACATAAAGATTTAACTAACCAAATTATTAGAACAAAATCTGAATCCAAAAGTAGGCAAAAATCGGCTGAACACGAAACCCTAGCCCTGGCGATGATCACATGTGGTTTAACCGCTCATCCTCATCGTATGATCTTCAATGGTGGTTATTGATCTTCATTGCAAGAAGGAATTGAAATATTTGAGGTTTGCAACTCGTTTTAGGGAATGGGTTATCTTTAAATAGAGTGAAAACCCCAAAATTCTGTGTGTTAAACCGATAAACGGCAAAGGTTGCGCCACCCCTGCATAACCTACTGTGGGGACTTTTCCCTTTGATTTGCATTGTGTCCAACATGTGGATGCACCCTAAATGCTACTCCCAGCGCAAGGTTACTCCAGCAATGGTGCCTCTTACGCTGGTTCCAACTTTTCCCATGCTTTCCGCCTTTTCAACTCCCATCTTGCGTACACGCTTCCAATCCTTCGTAAGGCCTCCCGAAAACCCGCTATTAAGCTCCAAAAGTCATCTGTTAAGATCTAGGAAATATTGTAAAACAAGGTCTCAAATGTTGAGTACTCGCCGAGTAATTAGTACATGGTAGGCTGCCGCGACAATTTTCCTTAACTCGAACTAATTACCCGAAATCGATCAAACACAGTCAACTTCGGTCAGAATCAGATTTAATTGGTTAACTTGGGCCGAGTTTAACTTAAAAATAAATAAATCACTATTCCTATGTCTATTATATTAAAAAATAAATATCATTTTTCAACGAGTGAATGTCAATTTTTAAAAACTTGATGTTTTAGAGGAAATATTTTATTCATTTTGACATGTAAAAACTGTTATTGTTCCACTGCATTGTATGAGAAAGTTTTATAATGAAATGTTTTTATTTCGAACTATTTATCAAAGAGTAAATCCAACAGATGAGACTCTCGGGTTAGAGGCATTCATTGATTCATTGATTAACTAGAAAACTATATTGTTATTGTAAGCATAAACCCTGGGAATCCATGTGTGGAAATGTATTTAGTTATCAACATTTGAAAAGGTATTTGCATAATTTCATACCACAAACATGATTCTTACTATAGTATTTCACACACTTGGATAAAGATTTGAGTGACTACTTTGTACTTCTTTGGTCAAATGAATGTAGGTTGAGTCTTTGGATCCATGGTGTATGTTCTTACACTTGGATCTATGTAAAAAAAAAAAAAAAATAGATGGCGTCAGGTTGGCGACACTGATGCTATGTGTATATAGAAATATATTACATGAGACATGTATCTAAATTTGAATATTATATTCTACAATACAGTTATTTAAAAAGCAACTTTGATGATGTACCTTTTTTTTTTCGAACTTTTACTACACCACTTTTCTATTTTACATGCCACCCCCAAAACAATTTATTTAATCTAATTTTTTTAACTAATTTACTTTGCTACCTCTAAACTTTAATAAAGTTATCATTCAGCTTTTGAAATTTCACAACAGCTAGGGTCGCAAACGAACCAAAAGAACACGAATAAGGCATTTTCGTGTTCGTTGGTTAAGGAAAAAAATGTGTTCATGAACACTTATGGAACGGGATTTTATGTTCGTTTTCGTTCATTAAGGAAATGAACATGTTCGTGTTTGCTTGTGCTTGTTTATTATTTTAGGTAACGAACATAAACGAACACTCATGAACATAAATGAACATTTATAAATACAAATGAACACAAACAAACGTTCATGAACATAACGAATACAAACAAACATATATTAAATTTCGAATAAATCAAAAGTCAGCACAGGTTATACACATTTTATACACTTATGTTTGTCATTCTTATGTGAGACGACGAAATCGATGGTGGTTGAGAAGACGAAGCTGGAGAAGGTTGTTAACCCTAATGGTCGAGAAGACGAAACCAGTGGTCCTCGAGAAGACAACATCGATGATTTAGGTGCCCATGAGAAATTTCTGAAGGCTGCGATTTGCAAAAGTTGTGAACCCTAAATTGTTAAAAGGCATGTAATATAGAATACACTAATATTTAATAAATATTTTATTAGTGGGAACTTTGAAGTATTTAAATAAAATATAAAAATTTAAAAACATAATGAGCTATCGAACAAAAATGAGCATAAACAAACACGTTAGTATTTCATTA
This sequence comes from Helianthus annuus, assembly GCF_002127325.2. Lineage (NCBI taxonomy): Eukaryota > Viridiplantae > Streptophyta > Magnoliopsida > Asterales > Asteraceae > Helianthus > Helianthus annuus. The sequence continues at coordinate 6,163,199 of NC_035449.2, forward strand.
TTTTTCATTTACAGTTTCAAATATATTGTCACGATAGGTTTTTTATTTACGTTTCGATGTAAAAAACGGGCCACCTACTGAACAACGTACTATCGCTATTTGCTTATTTTATCTACGTTTTGAACCCGTCACATATATTCATTTCTACGATAACGTTTTACGTTTCGGTCTAAATCATTGACTTAACACTTCGCAACGCGCATATTTGGTTCAACATTTTTACGTCTTTTTTTCGGCTTATTAGGGGACCCGGGGTGGGGGATATTATCCCCGTGATATTTGATTTTCACGCATGATACAATGGAACAAACCACCGCCACCCATCAAACTTAACGCGTGAACAATGGATCCCGTGATAAACTTAACGTGTAATAAATAGAAGATTGTGAGGGGATGTGAGCGTTTATTGTTGGGTGTTGTGAATGATGAGCATTTTCACTAAAAAAAGTTGTGAGTGATGGAATAATGGTTGATGACATGACGGAACTTGATTGAATGTTGTGAGTGATAAATGGGTGGTGAGTGATGACTATCCCTACCCCTTAGTCCCGCTGTAATGCACGGGTATAAAAAGTAGTTATTTAAACACGGCAAGTAAATTAACGGGTGAGGTTTAAAGAGGCTTTTCTTGTCTTTTTTGGTGATTTGGCTATAAATTAACAACTTCATCAAGCCTCTTGCATATCCTCATCAAATTTTCTCTCTAGCAACACCAAAAATGTGCGGTGGAGCAGTCATCTCCGATGCCGATCCTGTCTTCAAGCTCGACCGGAAGCTAACGGCCAACGATCTTTGGTCTGAGTTCGACACCTTCGATTGCTTCGGCTGGGATTTTAGACCACAAACCCAACCTTCCTTCACTGGAGCAGCTACCTCAATCTCAAAAGTAGTCACCAACAAAGGTATCATACTTTGATTGAACACATACATTCGATAGAAGGAAATTGAAATACATGCATGCTTTTGATATATTTTTTTTTTCAATCAAGTCTATTCAAGAAATAAAGTAAAGCCACACTTTAAGCAAATTGAAACTTTTTATTTTGGTTTTTCTTGAACGTATTGACGTGTGAACCACCGGTTTTCGAATTTTGGACGGGTTATTAGTTCTTTTTCTACTTTTATTCCTCTAAATATTTGGATTTTTGAGCTCAAAAAAGGAATTTGATATCAGATATTATAACTAATTCTTTATAAAACATATAATTCACAATGAAGATCCGAAAATTCAAATTAAAACTCAAAAAATAAGATGTTTTTGTTTGCCGTTAAAAAAAACTCAAAAAATGAAAAGAAAATAGTGGTTCGGCTTCCCAAACTTAAATAAAAAGATACAAAAAATCTAGAAATTTAATAAACCACCAAAATTTATCGAATCGTTTAAGCCGAAGCAAGTCATCCTGTTTACAACAACAATCATACCCAGTAAATTCTACAAATAGCAAAGTTACTCATAGGGTCTGGGGAGGGTGGGATGTAGACAGACCTTGCCTCTATCCCTAGGGATAGAGAGGCTGCTTCCAGAAGAGACCATCGGCTCCAAAACGAACAGCAAACCAACACATGTCAAAGAATATAGAAAAAAAGAAGTCACGTATACCAAAAAAGTGATCAGAGTGACACAGTATAATGTAAATCATGTATAAATGTATAATAGCATACAACATCATTCGGGCATATACACAACAAGTCATCCTGTTTGTCGGTTTGAATTATAAATGGTTCGGTTTTAACGGTTTACGCTTTGGAACTTGAAATCGGTTATGTAAACTGAAACAACCATTTAACATTTATTGTCATCTTTATTTATTTATTTTTTCATTTTAGAAATATAAAGTTACGTATATGTATGATATTAATCAAACAATTTGATTTATGAAATTGAAGAGCCAGAAGAAAAGACTCCGAAACCAAGCGAGAAAAAAGCTAAACCAAGGAAGAACAAGTTTAGAGGGATCAGGCAACGGCCATGGGGAAAATGGGCAGCCGAGATCCGGGACCCACATAAGGGTGTTCGAGTCTGGCTCGGTACATTCAACACGGCTGAAGAAGCGGCTCGAGCCTATGATGAAGCCGCCAAGCGTATCCGCGGTGACAAGGCTAAGCTCAACTTTCATTCACCAGTGGCCAAGAAACCATGTGTGGAGACCCCCACCGAGTCAACCGTGAACAACCCGGTGCTGTCGACACCAGCATTGGTGAGTTATGATCAGTTGCAAAACCAATGTTACTACTACAACAATGTGGCTGATGATTTTGAGTTCAAGGAACAGATATCGAACCTTGAGACGTTTTTAGGACTCGATCATGAGTCGACTCAGCTTGGCGAGTTTGGTGTCGACTCGAGTCATCTTTGGATGATGGATGACTTCCCGGTTATCATTTGAGTCATATAAACTCCGCAAGTAAAGTAAAAGAATTCGGAAATAAGTTGTGTTGCTGGCCAACACACTATATTTGTGTTTTCCAAAATGTTTGTGTGTGTTTTTGTTTTTGTTTTATAGAATATGCATGTGTTTATAAGTATGTGGTATTTGGCTTTATATTATGGCTTTTGTATAGTTGCATGTCATCGCCTTTCATAATAAGGTACCAATATTAATCAGTGTCTTTATATTCAGACCTTTACTCGTCAAACCGATCAGAACGTTTTAAAATCCGGATGGTACGAAGTTACAAACTACTAAGGCTTGTTTTTCATAGTAAAAAGCCATTTGGATGAGGATCATTGTTGACTTTCTTTGTTATTTAAATTTAGTTTCTATCAATTTTTTTTAAAATGCGACAACCTTTAATATTATACTAAATGTTAAAAAAAATATACTAGTTTTATTATCTTTAATTTTAGTGTAGTATTGCTATATATTTTTTTTTTTAAATTAAGTTGGTACGTAATCACGTATTAGTTCATATCGTTATGTATTATATATTTTATCAAATTACATATCACATAACAAGTCACGGTGACGGATCTAGAAAATCCACATAGGGGTAACATTTAAGGGTAAGTAATTGAAAAAATGTCAAATTTTTCCAAAATTTACACTACCATCGGAGGAAAATATATACTTAGGTGGTGTTTGTTTTTTCTAATAAAGATCTGCGCTGCGTAGCAGACATTGTCATATGCAGACTGTTTGTTTTTTCGAATACGTTTCATTAAAAAACGAATGCACAAGCTATTCTTGGTGCAGACTTGGTCCAACCATTTCTAAGATCTTCTAAGGTCTGTAGAGGGTTAAACACCACCATTGTCCACCATCGCCACCGTCCATACACCACCGCCAGATTTTTTTAGAAGTTTACATACGTTAAAAAAAACAAAAAATTTCTTCTTGCAAACTGTAGAGATTTGGTCCACCATTTCTTCTACAGATGTCTGTAGATGTGATCCGCATACTACAGACATTTTACCTCTTAAAAAAATAAACTGCACCTTAGTTATTATTGAGAAAGTCACATTTACTTTTGTTCGGTACCTTTGTTAATTATTTTCTAGTACATTGTTTTCTTGCAAAGAGATGAGAACATCTAGGTTGGTCATGACAGAAACATATTTCATCAAGTAAATAAAGAGAATTATCAAAATACCTCTTATATATTTAACATTAGTTATTTAGCATGATTAGAAAAGTGGATGAACCTGACAACAATTTTGAAACCTCAATGGCTCAATTGAGAAAAAATAACTTTTTCGATGGATCTGACAATTTTATTCAAACCTTGGAGACGATTTTCACAGTTTACTCTAAATCATTCTACTGTCTTTGTGTGGACTGTAGTAGTAAAACAGCTTAAACTTGCTATCCAACTTCATGTTGTAAAACAAAATTATTCTTGTTTATTTCTGCAAGTGTTATGAACTTTAATCTAGAGTATCCTCAACTTACGTAAACTTAAATATAATTTATATTTTATCACTCAAATGGCTGCTTATTTGCTTCTTGAATAACATGTTTGACCACTGGATCTTCTTTTCAATATTCATCTCCCCAATCATCATATCTATCGCATACCAAGTATATCCATTAGTTTTTTTAAATATAATTTTCTTATTATTTGTTATGTAAAATCATATTTATTCAACCAGTGTAATTCACATGGTTATAAAGATATAACTCTTTTTATTTGGTATATAAAATTACATTCATTCAACACGTACAATACATATGGTTCTTATAAAAATAACTTTTTATTATTTAATATATAAAATTATATTTATCCAACCCCTTAAATAAATGAGGTTTTTAAAAATATATTGTTTTATTATTTGGTATATAAATTTATTATTCAACCCGTGTAACACAGGACGGGGTTATAACCTAATTATTTGATAAATTAATATATGTTCTAAAAAAGAAAAAAATAATTATTAAAAAATGGTAAAGAAAATATTTGATTTTAATAAAGAAAAAAATTAAAAATATATTATTAAAATAATAATAAACTATGATAATATATTAAATAAAAAATAATAAAAAACTATACGTTATTTTAAAAAATTTTAATATTTATCGTAGACTGTTAACTCTATATATAATATATAATCTAAATCTAATAAAAACTCCAAGTAATGCCACATGGCATTTTCTTATTCAAAATTTCAACTAATGCCACATGGCATTTTCTTATACAAATCATTAATAATATTATTTAATAAATATCTAATTCTAATTAATGATTATTATTAATATTATGCTATTGATATTTGTATTAATTAAAATTCAAGATTGATAATTAAAAATAATACATAAAGTTTTTATTAAAAGAATACTTTAACTTTTCTTTTAACGGAGGTTATCTATAATTTTAAAACCTATGATTTTAATACTTTTTAAAATGAATAATTATGCTTAAGTTTTTTCATATGATCTATAATTTTCATATTCCAAATATTAGTTGTGGTTTCTGATTTATTTTTGTATTTTACAATAATTTATGCTTCAGATGAATACTATGAACTACTCAGTTCAATCACATATTTGTAATAGGATTTTTATTTCTCTTTTAATGGAAAAGGGTCTGAATCTTATTTATCATTCTTTTCAGTTTGTAACGGATTCATGTCAAAACGGGTGATTTTTTACGAATCAAAGGGATATGAGTCATGTTAGGCCAACGTTTCAACAACTTTTGTGCATTCTATATTTTTATATATAGACATTTTGTAATGCTTGATGTATTGTTAATGACTAACGAAAACATATTATCAAAAGTATGACATAAGATTTCTTTTTAATAAAACGATAACATTCAAATACTTTTAACATATTTGGTCATTTCAATTTTTTGTTTTTTTAATAAAACATGTTACTCAGTTGAATCTTCCGTAGACTCTAATTGACCGTTTTCACTATCATATACAAAATGTAATTTCAGCTCTATAATGTATTTAGAGATTTATAATATATACATATATACAAAAAGCCCGTGTAATACGCAGGCCTATAGACTAGTATATAATATAATACTTCGTTTTTGCCTAAACATAAATTAATATTTATTTCGTCTATCGTCCATTATGTAATAAAAATATATAATAATCAGGCCATGGCCTATCAATCATGATTGGTGAAGAATAATATATCTCAATCATCATGATTGTGAAAAATTACTAATGTGACTATCTCATCTGATGATAACGAGGTAAAGATCACCCACTTGGTTTCTTACTAATGTGACTATCTCATCTGATGATAACGAGGTAAAGATCATCCACTTGGTTTCTAAGGGTGTCCGGAGTGGGACGCGGCAAACCTCGGCAAACCTTTTTGCCGATCGGCAAACACCGCCGCCGAGGTTTTGCCGTTGCCGAACAACTCAAGAATCGGGGATGCCTTGCCGATGCGGGGAAAGTGATTGAGAAAGAGAGAGGGTATTGTGGGTGGGGTCCATTTCTATCTCAACCAATCACAACTTTTTCCTTTTTTTTTTTAAAATAGTTACCACTTCACCAAGTGTCTAAACCATTGCCAACACTTTTCACAAAAGTTTAAACACTTTTGACTGATTGACATGGCGTGCTCTGATTGGTCGGTTTTTTGGTTTGCCACTCCAAAGTGTTTAACCACTCCTTACACCCTAAGATTATCAGCGGTGGGGAATATTTGAGTGTTTTATGCTAAAATCACGCCTATCCACGCCCTTAAACCGCCCTCATGGCCGTTTTTTTATAAAAAATTTGTTTTGACGTTGTTTTTTCCACGCCATGTTTATTCTGTGTTGGTCAACGACTGTGCATCTCTTTTTGTTTGGTCAATAACAATTTTTGATGAGTTTTTTTATTTAAATTCTATTACACCCCTTTTAACATAATGCTTACATCCTTACTGCACCCATTTTAGAAAAACGCCCCATAATGTCACATTGCTGACTAGACTGTCATATGACGAAAAACACCTAAGAGTGGGTTGTTTTCCACTACACATGGTCTAAGACCATATCCAATATTATTTAGTGATTTAGTGACATGATACTTATTCTCGAGATGTTCAAACCCTTAGGTACAAATCCAGTTTAAATGTTTTGATAAATGGTATTTTAATGTAAAAAAATGTTATTTAAAAACAATTAACCCCCTAGCCGGGTTCCGGGAAAATGAGTTTGTGGTGGGGCAAGCGGTACTGAAAGCAGAGTCAAAGAAGGTGGAAAAACACGCGAAAGCTTGTGAGGATAATCAGCATGCCTTTGTCCCCCTGGCGTTTGACATGTTTGGCTCCTTGGCGCCGGAGGCGGTTTGGTTCTTAGTTAGAGTTCAGCGTGTGGTCCATAGCAACTTTTCGACCCCTCAGGGCCGAGGCTTTGTTTTTAGCTGATTAGGGTTTTCTATTCAGAAGGGGATGGCGGCGCAGTTTGTTGCCCGTCTACCTGCTTAAGACCTTCACTTCACATATTTATGGCATTCCTCACTAGCAGGTGGGTGTTAATAAGGGGTCGTAAAACGGGTTTTATTGAATGATAGGTTTCTTTTACAATTTTCTTCACATATTGTGTGACAGATTTTGTCTAATTCACTGGACCTATACGTGCCGTACAGGTCTATACGGGTTTTATTGAATGATAGGTTTCTTTTACAATTTTCTTATACATTTATCTATAGTTTTAACAAAGTTTTCTAAATTATACGTATATTTTTTTTAAATAAAAACATTCTTAAATTTTTTTTACACCATGTACATTCCTTGGCAACCAAAGACATACCTCTCCAAACAAAATCGAGTTTTGTGGAGAGTCGGTTTAGAGCAACTCTCCACCGAAGAACTCCACTTATATTTTTTTTATACATTTATTTATAGTTTTAACAAAGTCTTCTATGTGTGACTAAAAAGATAGTATGGTATAGGTTTGGTACATGTGTCGTATAGTGTAAGATAGTATAGGTCCTGTATGAGCATATAGGTGTATTAAAGGTCCTGTATATGCTTATAGCTGTAGTATAGGTATACTGTAGACCAGTGGCGGAACTAGCCCAAAAATTTAGGGGTATCCTAATTTTTTTTTAGGATCAGGGGTATCCTTTATATAACAGAAACGGAGTTGATAGGTATTTTTACACTACAGAAATGGAGTTAAAGGGTATTTTTACACTACGGAGACGGGGTTGAGGGGTAGCCCGTGCTACCCCTATTTGTACTATAAATCCGCCACTGCTGTAGACTAGATGTAGTATACGTATAGCATAGGTGTAGTGTAAGGCATGTATAGACTTCGTATGGACCTTAATGTGTAATACAGATCTCGTGTATGCTTATTGTTGTGTATAATATAGTATATTTGTTGTATAGTATAGTATAATAAATATAGTATCGTATATAATATTTATTATATAATTTTTAAAAATTATGAAATTTTGATTTTACCCATATACGCATCGTATAGGTTCAAACCAGGTCGTATAGTACTATTATACGACTCGTATTGACCTATACGATGCGTATAAAGGGTCCCGTATTATGTTGATACGCTCCTTTTTTTATGAAACGACACCCCATATGCATCGTATAGGTCAATATGAGTCGCATTAGGGTATTATACGACCCAGTTTTGACCTATACGACGCGTATAGGGGTGAAATCAAAATTTCATAATTTTCGATTTTGCCTTTTCAATGCGTATTTTGACGTATTTTGTCATTACATGTTGTTTTATAAAGTATATGCTCTATACGTGTCGTATCGGTGACGTTTGGTTATGTGTGATATTGTATTCTATGATTACGTGTCATTTTGTTTTGAATCCACTTGTATTCTTACATGTCGTATTGTATTTATACGCGTTGTACTGTATCATTACTTAACGTATTTTATCGTTACATGTTGTATTATGATGTATCTTGTTTGTATGTGGCGTATTATGGACTTATACTAGTTCGGTCTGGTTTTGGATTCATTATCTACTTATACCAATATATGATATGTATTGTCTGTGTGCGTTCCGTATAGGTCCAGCCAACCGCCAGATAAGGACTGACATCTGCAGATTTGACTTTTTGACCTATACGACCCATATAGAAGTCAAATGGTGTCCAAATAGATTTTGGGGGTGTGCCAATAGACTGAGCTTTTTGAAAATCACTTGTTTAGGCATCCCGTTCATACATATGAACGACAAGACTTAAGGGTGTGGGACCAAAGGTGGGGCCAGGTGGAATTAACTTGAGTCTCTCAACTTATTTTTTGCCATTTGTGTACCCGTGTTTTCAAAATTTAACAATATGTGTCCCTTCCGCTAACAGACATTGGATTTCATTTAAAAAGGTGGTAAAAAGATGAAAATGCTCTTTTATTATTGCAATACGCCTCCCCATGCTTTCAATATTATTCCAAATGTTTTAACTAAGAGCATTAGCAATGAATTCCATATCCATGTCCATATCCATATCCATATATTTCCACTAAATGTTTTAACTAAGAGCATTCACAATGAATTCTCTATCCATATACATATATTTACACTAAAAACAACTACTTTTTCTCTCTTTTTCAGTTAAATAATATTTTTTATAATTTTATCATTACATTTTCTTTCTCTTTCACTCACAACCATTTCTAAAAATATTAAAAATTTTATAAGGTTTTCCCTCTACAGATTTTTTACCCATATATTTACTGATGAATAGTAACTTTCTCATATATTTTCTCTCTCCTTCACACACAACCACTCAAAAACACTAACAACCATTACTTATAATATAACTAAATGCTCTAATAGATTCCTTCCAAACTCCATACCCATTTTAAAAAACTCATTCCATCCAAATGTTGAAGCTTTACATGCATGGAACCATACTCATTTGAACCTTTCTGCCATGAATTCCAACCCATACCCAACATGAATCGGTTACATTCATTCAAACTAGCATATACCCATGAAACCAACCAACCATTTTGACCCGACAAACCATATACCAACAAAAACATCATTTTTTAGAAGCTATTTTAATAAAAATTATTTTTGTAAAACTTTTTTTTTTTACCATTTTTTACTGTTTTTTAAGATTTTTTAATTCTTTTTTTAGTTTTTGATTTTTTTGTTAAAAAGGCTTATACATGTATTTATATACAAAAGCTCTTAATTTTTTTTAAAGGAAATTAATTTTTAATATCTTAAATTGAATTTTTAGCATGTTAAATTGAATTTTTAGCACGTTAAATTGATGGTTTCCTGATTCTCCACTTTTTAGTGTTCTACATTAAACCCTCCCCGTATGGAATATATCTCTAAACCCCAAATCGTTATGCGTTTTAATCAAATACATGAATGAATTAGTATTTATAATACCTTAACAAAGAAAATGATTTTTTTGTAGATAGGTAAATTTTATGATTGTGAAACCTTTTTATAAATGGGTATGGCGCAATCCATATCTCCATAAATTCCAATATTTTCTTTTTCAAAATTCCGTTTAACTTTTAGTTTTGTTTTGTTTTTAAATAACATGTGATATCCAATATTTTATAAACTCTAAATACAAATGTTTATTTTATTTTTTATACTTAGAAATGTACACAAAAAATAAAACTTGGTATTTTGGATTTTTAGAAATTACTACATATTAATGTCATTATATAAATAACAATTCACAAAACACATATAAGTATAGTGAACATCTTTCTTGGCTTTTATTCCCTTCTTTTCTTTTATGTTTTTTCTTTTTGTTTTTTTTTTCTTTTTCATAACCTTAACTTTCACTTTCACTTTCACTTTCAGTACATTATCATTTAGACCCCTCAGCTTTATAAAAACTTTGTAAAATGTTAGTTTGACCCCATCGAGTTTTATGTACTTATTTTTATATAGATGGTCACATATAAAACGTTTTAGTGCTTATTTTTATATATGGTTTCAGTTGGTTTACATTTTGACAATACATTTTCATGCTTATTTTTATGTATGTTTTCAGTTTTTCTATGTTTTGTCATATATAATACGATTTCACTAAATGATATAAATTCAAATTACTTCACATTTCAACGCTACCGCAACGCGAGATACCATTTCCTTAACTTAAAAAAATATTATTTTCTTACGTGCTTTATTTAAGTACATTTAGTATAAATCCAAGTTGGTTTATGTTTTGAGTTAAATTTTTCTCAGTAATGAGTGAGGAGAAATATAATACGTTTTCGTGCTTATTTTATGTATGTTTTCAGTTGTTCTATGTTTTGACGTAAGTTTTGCTCGGAAACGAGTCGGGTCAGACACTTGACAATACAAATTCGAGTTAATTTACGCTTCGAATCCGTCGCAATGCGTGGCATGTCAAAATTCTAGTTAATGTTAAAAACTAAATTATAGAGTCTAAAAAAACCATGTCCTCAATTAGCTTAAATTACCCATTTATTACAATCAAATCAAACAATAGTCCATATCAGATGATATAAAAAATAATTACATCATCAACAAATATCAGATTTCAATTAATTAATCAATAACATCACATCGCATACTTAATTAAATTAATTACAATATAACATTGTTTTGCTTTATGTGTTATTAAAATTAAAATCAAATCTCCATGTTGCAACTTGGGGGGTGTTAATTAGCACTTGGCCATAAGCAACAAAGTCTGATTAAGAGTGGCTATAAGTTTTTATGTAGTTGCAAATTGCAGTAGAATAAAAGACAATGTAAAGCATATATACATTGTATGTAATCACAATCTATATATGACCAAATTAAATCAAACATTAACGTACAAATATAATATTGACCAACCCCACCATTTTGGCTATAGATTGATGAAGATGGTCCACTGCAGTTATCGTTCATGCACCTAGATTGTACGAGGAATATATATTATATATATATTCGGTTATTTATCATTTTATATTTCCAACTTGTGCTAATTATTATTAGTTGATTACCTCATTTGTAATAGTAGTATGATCATTTTTTAATTTTCCAACCCTAAAGAAGTCAGTGCTTTAATTTTTTGTTTGTTATGAAGGGTTGAAACCGAAGAGGATTGCCGGCATGCGGAAACTAGGAGTTATACTCCGATTTCATGATTGAGGATGAGACCCCATGGGTGTTCGATGGAACATTTTTAAACAACTCGGCTTTCAATAGAAAACAAAGTACTTTCATGACTTGTTTTGTAGCAAAATGACATGTAAATCTAACAGTCAGTATGGATTAATAGTGGGTTGTTTAACTAAATTGTGGCTTAAATCAAGCTCGTGATTAAGTTGATAAAAATTGGCTTGTAGACCATTCCAACGTTTCTAGATACCTTAAGCAAACTACGAAGCGGAGGCCCTTTTACAAAATTATCCTTTTCAACATATTTAGAGGGTGTTTGGTTTTGAAAATAGATTATGCGTTTTGAATAATCAGAATCAGATAATTAGCTGTAACAAAACGTGCTGCAGAAAGATAGTGTTTGGATTTGATTATGTTGTTTGATATTACAATAATCAGATAATCAACTATTTGAGTGTTTGGCAAATATATATATTTAAAAAAAAAATAAGTGAAATGACAAAAAAAAACATAAAAAATCAGTTTTTTGGATTATCACGTTTTCCTGCAGTAAGGGGTGACCTACTTTTGGATTATCACGTTTTGATCTCTACAAAACGTAAAAAATCAGTTTTTATTAATTTTTTACCAAACACTCAAAATAGATTTTTTGCGATTTCAAAACACAATAATAAAAAAATCAGGTTGAAAAAGCAATCCCAAACACACCCTTAGTAACAAAACCCTCTTCCTTTACCCGGGTTAGGACAGACAATTACAAACTAAAAAAGTTAATAGTTGGCCAAGTTAATTTTTGAGTAAATTACAAGTTTTGTCCTTTATGTATGTCCAAAATTGCAGGCGCTGTCCTTTATCTTTAAAATTGACGAGTTTTGTCCTTAATGTTTGAAAATCTTGCACGTTATGTCCTTTAAGGCAAACCCAGTTAATTTTTTTGTTAAATCTGAGGCACATGAGGGCATTGTTGTCATTTCATCTCATCAAGGACCATTGTGTAAAAGAATTTGTCTTCAGGGGCTATTGTGTATTTATCCAAAGACCTTTATTTATTTATGTATTTATCCAAAGACCTTTATTTATTTATGTATTTATCGAAAGACCTTTTCACCTACTCTCTCTCTTCTCACAGCGATGAACAAACATCCAAAACCCTAAATTAAATTTGAGTTCCCAAAACATAACAACATCAGTCTGCCGTTAATACATCTGTCTTCCTCTTCATCGATACCCAGCAACAATCAAGATACCCAAATAAAAATCCAGCCGACACCTCTTCACTTTCTGCGATTCACACATCCAATCGACATCCATGTTTTCTTCAGCGATGAACAACAGCAACAGCCGTTCTTGTCTCCTGCGATAACACCCATCACAACCTCTCTATCACCATCGTTAGACCCACCATCACCACCCACTATCTCCACCATCGCCTGACCCACCATCACCACTCCACCTAGAACCCTAACCCCAACCTGCAACAAACACCATTAAACCCCACCCCCACTGGAACCCTAACCCCAAGAACCTGCAAACCGGTGAGGAACCCGTCGTCGGTCAGAGCCACGAGATGGAGAGCAGAGGTGACCCAAGGTGTGGGTGCGTGTGTGTTTGACCGGGGAGATGAGGTGAAAGGGAAGTTAGGGGTTTTTGGTGGGTGTGCGACTGTGGAAGACCCGTCGCCGGGATTACGACCGGCACCGGCTCCGACCACTGGTAAGATGAGAGAGACGGTGTGGGTCTGCAAGATTTGCAGCTGTAATCGAAGAAGGAGAAGAAAGGGGGTTGGTGTGAAGTAAATATCTTTTCTGTAGTTACACAATAGCCCCTGAAGATGAATTCTTTTACACAATGGTCCCTGATGAGATGAAATGACAATAATGCCCTCATGTGCCTCAGATTTAACAAAAAAAATTAACTGGGTTTGCCTTAAAGGACATAACGTGCAAGATTTGCAAACATTAAGGACAAAACTCGTCAATTTTAAAGATAAAGGACAGCGCCTGCAATTTTGGACATACATAAAGGACAAAACTTGTAATTTACTCTTAATTTTTTTTTAAAGTTATATGTTTTGTATAGATATAATAGGGTGGTGTTCGGATACAAAGTCCATTTTTCCTACAAAGTGTACAAAATCATAAAACACCACAATTTCAGTCATAAAACACACTCAAAACCCACAAATAACAAAGCGAAGATCACTAAAACATAATATCCAAACCCTAACCGTCCATAAAAACTTCAAACACGCCATCGTAGAACTATGCATATAAAACATAACATGATAATCAACATAAAACACACTAATGTTAGTCATTCGATAATCAAAGCCTTATCATCCAAATACAACACAAAACCCACAAATATGGTGTTTAATAATTCTCACTTTGTTATTGGTGGGTGTTGAGTGTGTTTTATGGTTAACATTATGGTATTTTATGACTTTTTACACTTTATAGGAAAAATAGACTTTGTAAGCTAACTCTCACCCATATATATATATATGTATATATATATATAGGATTAGGTTCAAACGTGAACAAAATCTCAAGAGTGAACTGCGTGAACTGATCTGGGCCCTTGATTTTTATGATCTTGAGATTAAAGTGAGTGGCATGATGGTAATTAGTTGGTTAATTTTTTCCATTTAATTAAATACAAAAAGGGTATATGTGTAATTTCAATCTTAAATTGATTGCATAAATCTCTCACAAATCAAGTAATCAATTATCCTCTTAAATTGATTGCATAAATCTCTCACAAATCAAATCAAGGATTAGGAAAGATGTAAGTTAATTCAATTATTAAAATAATTATTTGTTTAAATGTGATGTACACATGTGTATTCTGATTTTGCCCTCTTTTTAATGCGATGTACACATGTGTATATCGTCTGTTTTTGTGACATCTCAGAATTTTTTTTGTATTGAATGTTGATGTACACCTATGAATTACTGTACACATATGTACGATGCTGAGTACACATGTGTACTGTTCTATTTATTCCAAATACACATGTGTATACCGTTGAAATATAAGGGTTACGTGGATCTTAAAAATCAAAATTTGAATTCTGATGATGAAATCTGAAATAAAAATTAAAATTGAAATCTGGTGATTTGTTGTTTGTTTTGATAATTATCTTATTAATAAATAAACATAATGTGGATAATGAATTTAAATTAGGAAAGATGTAACTTAATTCAGTTATTAAAATAATGATTTAAATCTAATTTTTTATATAATTATAATCCTACCCTTAACAACTAAAAAGGAAATCAAGGGTTCATATCTGTTCACGCAGTTCACTCTTGGGAGGTTGTTCACGCTGGAACCCTACCCTATATATATAGGTAAAGGATCCTGTAAAAATTCCATCTTTTGTAAGAAGTGTAAGAAATAATCTTGGAATGACAAGTGTCCCTCCTCTTAGTTAATTCAAAAGGGTAGATTGGTAATTGTACATTTTTGTCATTTAATTGATTTACAATATAACTGAAAAAAAAAACTGGCAATGAGAATTTTTAGGGATTGATCGTTTCATCTCCATCTCCGATTCAGATCATCTTCTCCGACCATCTTGAATCATAGTCAATTTATCCAGTTATTTTAAAACACCACGCCATGAATCTGATTATACAATGTCTCCATATAAAACACCATGACTTGAATCATAGATGTTTAAAACACCACACCATGAAAAATGTCTACAGATAAAACACCATGACTTGAATCATAGTCATGGTGTTTTAAAATCTGGGAATGTTTTTGTATTGATAAAACACACGCCATGAACAATGTCTCCTGATAAAACACCATGACTTGAATCATAGATGTTTTAAAACACCACGCCATGAACAATGTCTCCAGATAAAACACCATGACTTGAATCATAGTCATGGTGTTTTTAAAATCTGGGAATGTTTTCTATTGATAAAACACTACGCCATGAACAATGTCTCCAGATAAAACACCATGACTTGAATCATAAGCGTTTAAAACACCACGACATGAACAATGTCTCCAGATAAAACACCATGACCTGAATCATAGTCAATTTATCCAGTTGTTTTAAAACACCACGCCATGAATCTGATTATAGATCTATTTATGATAAAGTATGAATAAATTCGTTGACTTTTTGGAGATTGATGACGGTTACTGTAACACCTCGAAATTTTGAGTCCAATAATGTATTGACACGTGTCTTGAGTTTACACGTGGCATTTAATAATTAATAAAGGACTAATATTGACAAACCTTGAAAGTATGCAAATTCGAGGGTTATAAATGTCAATAAAGGGTAAGCATACTGTATAGTAACCCTAAACGATGCTCGACCTTCAAACGAATAAGTCATGGATCGTACGGAAGCGAAACGCGGAAGAAAGTGAGAGGTTTCAAGCTGCGGGGGTTAACTGTGTCAACATGTTTAATTATACCTCTGAGTGACCCTTCGACGTACCCAAAGCCTTGTAACAGTAAAATACGTTCACTAGAATATAATATATAAATCCCGCGAAGTTCCGTTTTAAAACGAGAAAATTATGATCAAATTCGTACGAGAGGGGTTAAAAGCGTCAATAATGAAAGTTAAGACTTTCAGAATAATTTACAAGATAACCGGGGACTTAACGATGCGGGTAAATAACACGAGGCCCTTAGTTGTAAATAATCGAGGGCCATATCGCAAAGTTACCCCTTCAAACCCGAAAGGTCAGGTTATTAATTACCGAAGATTCGTTATTAATTACTAAGATTTAGTAATCATTTCAAAAAGATTTAAAAAGATTTAAAAACAAACCCTTACGGACCGCAAGGGGTCTGCCTTACGGACCGTAAGGGGGTGAAAGGGTAAGCTGGTTTCCGCCCCAGGCTTACGGACCGCAAGGCCTAAGCCATACGGTCCGTAAGCGATGCCCAGCGACAGAAAGTTGGCTGTTGGCTGTTGAAAGCGGTAAAACATGTAGGAATGGGTTTCCCAGAAGTATGGGCGCCCCCTACTCGACCCATAGCACCTAGTGACACCTGCCCATCATCCATACTCATTTGTTTAGCGTGTTGTAATGATCTAAGGGTAAGTTGTACACTATAAATAGACCCATTGTCTGCATAAGTTTCACCACACTTCAAACACATTCTCTTGATCATCTCTAGAGCTTCCAAGCTTTATTCTAGCATCCTATTTCGTGTTCAAGCTTCTGTAAGTCGTTTAAATCCTTTGTGGTTTAGTTTTTCTTAGTAATATAGCTAAAAATCAAACCGTCGTAACTACGGTTTGACTTCAAGATAAATCCTTAATGGCTCAGTCTTATGTCGAATCAAAGGTAGTTATGTGTTGGTGTTTATGTGGGTAATAAACCTCTAAAAGGGTTCCCCATGATCACCACTCTAACTAGTGCAAATGTCGAGTCAAACGCGTACTTAAAAAGTCAACAGAAAGCTATTTTTGCGATTCTTGCATAATCTGTAATATAAATGATATGCAGCCTGTTTAGACACTCATAAAACATGATATTAAGTATATAAACTTGTCTACGCTCGTTTGATTCGGCCATTTGCTATATTGACCCGGTTCGGAACCGAATGTCGCAAAAGTTTGACTTTTGCATTGACTTCAGTTCTGACCCGTTTTAGTGCAATGTAGATATGTCTTAGGACTCTCTTAGGACCAGGTTACATGATGGTATAAACCTCTGCGACCGGTTCGTTGTTTGTCCGAGTCTTTTACGCATTTCCGTTAGTTACTTAAAAGTTGACCGTAACGCCCTTTTTAAAATAAAACGAGTATTTCGGACACGTGAAGGGACCATAACCTTGCTTACTAAATTCTAAGCATGTCCCTAAAGTTTCACGTCAATCCGAGGTCTAGAATAGGAGTTATGCTAAATAGCGCACTTAAAAGAAACTTTTGTAATAAAAGGCGCAATTAGCATAACGCCTACCTAAACCAAGATTTCGTCACCAAAACTTTTACTCACTGTAGTAAAATAATATTTTGGGATTTTTAAAGATTTTTAATTAATTTTAACCTGCTCATAACCTGCGGTTATGGCTACGGTTCGGTAAATACCGAATATGCCCTTTTCGGCCAAAACTTGAGTTCTACAAGGTCTGTTGACCCGATTCCAGTTGCTACTGATTTTAAGTAATAAATAAAGTATTTTAGACTTATTAAACTGATCGGGAAACTCAGATTTCCTATAGAACTCAGAAAGCCCTTTAAAAGTCTTTAAAATTACCGGAAAACCCCTACGGGGCGTATTATGAACTAAAACTCGTTACGGGCATTATGGAAGGTATCCTACTGATACCACAACCTCTTTAAAGTATATTGACTTAGGAAAACAGTGTAGGACTCCTACGGTTACCCGTTGCGCCTATTGCGCGCACGGTTCGGCTTATGTAACTAGTTTACATAAATTAGCCGATACGGGTCAAACCATATTATTTTGACCCCAAAATCCAGAGTGTGAATATTAAACCCATATAAAACAAGTCTTCGAGCTTGTTGGGTCAGAATCACATTCCATTCTCGGTTTTCGCCTTTCACGCGATTTAACCATATCTATCCCTTGAAACTGACCGGTCTAGGCTACGGCTAATATAAAGACCCGTTAGGATTCTAATAGGTTATTTTAACCTTCGTTCCAGAATAGGAGCCCCAGTAAAAGATATTTGTGATTTAATCGAATAAGGACAATACTTGCAAAGGTAAATACTTTTAACTTATTTTCCCTTATACGGGCTTGGGTTACGGTATATAAAATACCGCTTGATTGAGCATCAAATAATTCCATCGCTTAGGTGGTTAATTGAATAGTTTGATCGGCTCATTTAAACAGTCTTGTTACTTAAAAGCCTTTGGGGAGTTAATGACCATGTCCCGGATATCCGTGGCATCATTCGAAGAAATGGCCACGACCTTGACAGTCGGGTGTAGGCGTACACCCGGTATTATGTCCATATTATTAAAAGACGTAGCCGATGGTTTTCCCACCTCGGTTTTACGCAATGTGGTGTGTCTATTGATCTTTAACCCGGCACGATCCGGGCTACTGAACGCATAGAAGGAACATGTAATTCGTTCACAAGATTATAATTTTTAAATAATTCTCCCAAGTTAAACAAACATGTTTATGCCACGTGCATCCAAACCAATTTTTAATCATTTTACAAATTGAGTCAGTTGATTGTATTTACCAGTGTAAACTGACGTATTTTCCCAAAAAGATTAAGTGCAGGTACTACACGTAATTGGCTGGTAATAGCTCCCTAGCATCTAAAGAAGTCTCGCAAGCTTGATGTCTTATCTGTTGAACAATATTTTTACTTACTTTGATCCCTCCTGTGGATACTATTCAACTACTTGTGATACATTTGATATTACAGTAAAAGGGTTGAATTATATTTATCTTATTGCTTCCGCTGTGCATTTATATATTGTGGTTTGACTATATTGTTGCCAACTACGTCACGGTAATCCCCCACCGGGCCCACCGGTGATACACGTGGAAATCGGGGTGTGACAGTTACCATATAATTCGCTGATCTTTAGGAAGTTGATGGGGGTTTTGAAACGGTTACCATATTTGAAACGTTGGAAAAGTCACTATTGCCCTTCAATTTTTACATAAGGTCCTTCTAATTAAAACACAATTTACATTTTATACCCTATTGATCTCAACCATTAGATCAAATATCCAATGGTTTAAAACACTTCTTACCCTTCTTACATTTTAGACACTTTTTACCATATCCCTACCCTATATATATATATATATATATATATATATATATATATATATATATATATATATATATATATATATATATGATGAGGATCATTACAGAACACTAACTATTGCGAGAACAAAAAGAACAACTCTAAAACACTAAATTTTGGGATTTTAGTTTCATGTTTTTTTAAATTTTATGTTTCTTACATTCATATGTGTATTATATATACATAAAAACCCATATTTTTTTACCTACACGTAGTTAACATACATGTTGGTAATTTAACCTACACATAACTTACATATATGTAGGTTATACAAAAAGTGAAAATTTTCCATATTTTGTTTTAAATTCTAGTTTGAGAAAAAATAAATCTTACATTTGCAACATTTTCATTTACTTTTTAGGTTTTTAGGATTGGCAAAATAGGTGATTCATTGTGTTCTGCGTGTTCTCGTAATATTTTGTGTTCTGCATAGAACCTTCCCATATATATATATATATATATATATGTTTCAATAACAAATAGCAAATGAAATCTAAATTTTGAAATTACATGTGCAATAGCCAACTACACTATGCAAATACCCAATACCAATCACAAAATTTTTCACTCTTGTTATTTGAATAGATTCTACCTTCGAAGTTCTAAGCACAGTCACAAATACAAAGTAGCAATTAGGATTAAGGATTTAGCAAAAAATAGTATTAAGGATTTAGGAAAAAATAGTGATTGTAATCAGTAAACATACGAATTTGGATTTCATAATGATAAATTTCTGTAATATCATATAAAATACATAGTGATTAATAGAAAAATTGGCGGTTAAAGTTAACCTACCATGAGTAATTAGCCAATTTCGCCAATAAGTTCTCCAATCCTAACAGACTTGACACCATGAGTGATATCCGATAGCCTAGATAATCTACATAGTAGGTTGCGATGGGAAGTAGGAATGATGATTGTGGCTGTATTTTTGGGATTTTAGGCCGCTGAATTGTGAATTTGGGATGGGGTCGTCGAACTCGAATGGTCGATGCTTGTTGCAGGCCTGCAGTTATGTTTGTACTTTGTAGTTTAATTCGAAAGTATGTCTTGAATGTGGGCCTTTTTTTCCTAAACAATTTTATCTGGGCTCCTTTAATAAATCGGTTGGTTTAGTTTTGCTTTTAGTTGGGTCTATACATATGCAACATATAAAACTTATTAAAAATTGAAAGTCCTTGAGTTTTGGTGATTCTAAACCTGTGTTTAGGGTAGAAACCCCAACAGGCCGGCCTGATAAGGTCGAATTTAAGGTAGCTCGCTTGAGTAAATTGATAGTTTAACATTATAGACAGCTATACTTTAATAATGTTGATAATTAACTTGTTATTTGTGACGTACGCGTATAAAAATTACGAAATAATAACAAAGATAATTCATTTATTGATTCACAATATGTTTTTCTTAACAATTGATAATGGGTTCGTCATATCATTAAAACAGAGACTATTACAGACTAAAGGCAGGTAGATGGGCAATAAGCTGTGCCGTTACCCCTTCTGAATAGCAAACCCTACCCTGCTAAACACAAAATTCTGCCCCTTAACATGCGCGGTGTTACTTCTTACCACCTGCTGAACCCGCTTGAAGAAACGCACCGCGTCAGGGGCGAGAGCGCCAAAGGTATCGAAAGCGAACGGGACGAATACATGCTGATTCTCGATGCAAGCTTTTTCGTGCTTAGCTACTTTGCCGGCCTCCGCCTTGGTTATCGCCTGGCCCGCCACAAACCCGTGGTCCCTTAGCCCAACGAGGGGGGACATACCTGTCAAATCGACGCACACGTGTTTCTCTCCTTCCCATCCAAACAAGAATGTCAGGGGGCTGTAGGGTAGATCTCCCTTCTAATGGATCGGTCAAGAAGTTCACCGGGGCTCTCTTTTTTGCCGAGATCCCTGCCCGCTTAAGGACATCATGAAGCACATCTCGAACTAAATCATGTTGATATTTAAAGATTGGTAATTCTTTGCAATGGACTGCATGCTTCCCAAAAGAATCTAAACAAGCCTTCCAACATACGGGACACGGGTCATCAACCGGGAGTAGCTTTAAGTGACTTGGGTTGAACAAGCTAGATACACAGAAAAATAAATTCAAAGGCCGATGTGGGCCTGGACCAAGGGTTACTAAGCCCATCCAGCCCTATTAGCATTTAGCCGGTTAACATCAGCATTTTTGTTGATTAGCCGGTTAATACCAGCATTTTTGTTGTATGTTTGGACAGTGGCGGTTCTAAAAAATCCGCATAGGGGTAACGTTTCAATAGAAATGGGTAACGAAATAAAAAAAGGTCAAATTTTTCGAAAATTTACACTATCGTCGGAGCGTCGAAGGGCAACGGAGGTTACCCCTTCTATCACTCTTGGTCCGACCCTATGTTTGGATGCCATCTAAGAATTCAAAAGATTTTGGGCCAGTACCCACATGAATTTCAATTCCCACGTGCCGTGCACACTTGATTTTTAGGGACTAGGGCTTACGCTTAGTTTAAAAGAACCTCCATCTTGGGCATGCTATTGGGCTCCGGCCCAGTCTATTTGGGTCATCACCCTCTCCTGTATAATCTATGTAAGGAACTGTCTCTCCCTCATCAAACATACATATCTCATACATTCTATACATACAAATGCTTAGAGCTCCTGTAATGGTTTACTTGTGAACCCACGTACTAACATCTAACACACGACGGAGGACTTCCCCACAGAAAACTTAGCGTGTGACATTTTTTTATGTGGATACAGACGGATTTCGGCTTCTTTTCCTAAAACATTTTGGTGTGTTGATTGATGATAATGTAAAAATTGTAAGAATAAGATTGAATCATTTCTTGAAAAAAGTTAGTGGAGATCTCTAAGGGTGTTGCACTATTGCTATGTACTCCCTCCGTCCCATTAAAAGTGTCATATTTTGAATATTCAAAGTCTTTATTTATAAACTTTGACCTTAAATAATTTTGTGTTAGATAATATTTGATGAAAGTTATATGATTTGAGTGTGTTTTACAAGTGTTTTTATCGGGTTAATTTTCATCAAGTTTTATATAACACAAAAAATATATAATTAAAGTCAAAGTTTATAAATAAAGACTTTGAAAATTCAAAATACGATACTTTTAATGAGACGGAGGTAATAGGTTTTATCAATCAAATCACACTGATGCTGACTTGACTGTCAAAATATGTTCATAAACAAGGTTATTGGCTATTTTTTCTTTATTTTTCAAAAATCTTTATATATTATATTTGTATTACTCTATTAGCCCCAAATAAACAAAATAAAAATTATATTTATCGCAAGACCTAACAGAAGAACCAATTTTAGGGGTTGTTTGATTATATCTTAACGGGGCTCTTTAATGGTTTAGACATTTTACTGATTCAACACTTAATGGTTCAGACTGTTTGTTTTGCGAGCAGATGTCTGAAGGTTCAGACATTTGCCTCTGAATTGTTAAACATTATACTGAGTCTGAATGGTTAATACCTCTAATCTGAATTGGTTAGACATTTGCCTCTGAACGACTATCTCTTAATCGTTCAGACCTCTTTTTGGTTCAACATTCAGCACTTAACTATTCCGAAGTTGCCAAACAACCCCTTAAAATTAAAGAGGCCCAATTCCACTCAATGGTGTCACCTATTGGGAAAAATTAGAGGTAAATTATGGGAAATTGGTGGTGTTGCAAGGATAATCCAAGTTGGTTAGCAGCTATTTTTATAGTAATCTCTATATACTGTGATTTACATAATCACTGTTCACCCCCCCCCCAAAAAAAATCCCTAATTGATACTTTAAATCTTTAAATTTTGATATTGTGCTTGTGATTGAGACTTAGAAGGAAGAAAGCAAAACCAATGTTTTCTTTATACCAATTGAAAGGGCCCCACCAAATTGGTTAACGGCTATTTTTATAGTAATCTCTATATACTATGATTTACATAATCACTGCCCCCCCCCATCCCTAATTGATACTTTAAATCTTTAACTTTTGATATTGTGCTTGTGATTGAGACATAGAAGGAAGAAAGCAAAACCAATGTTTTCTTTATACCAATTGAAAGGGCTCCACCTTTGAAGTTTGCTTAGGCTGGTGGGTGTGGGGGGTGCCACCCCGCCATCTCAGCCTCCATAGCGCCTAAGGGGCTCCATCGTCCACACCGCCACAATTAGGGGGGGCATCAACCTTCCGCCACCAGGTTAACGAGCAAGGGGGGGCTCCCTCGAATTTGATTAGTTTAAAGGGGGGCGCTATAAAGCCCCTAGCCACACCCTTCACACCCTTTAAGTTAAAGGAGGAGGCTTTAAAGCCCTTGTGTGACATGGCGGTGATGTGACGCTGAGGTGGCGGTGATAAAGCCCCCAGCCATACCGTCCAGCCTTAGGGCCTCCAAAAACGTAGGAACGACCATGCCCTTTTGCAAAATTATCCTTTTCAACATATTTAGTAACAAAACTCTCTTTCTTTACCCGGACTAGGACCGATAATTACAAACTAAAAAAGTTTATAGTTGACCAAGTTAATTTTTTTTTAAAGTTATATGTTTTGTATAAATATAATATATGTTTAAATAACAAATAGCAAATGAAATCTAAATTCTCAAATTACATGTGCAATAGCCAACTACACGATGCAAATACCCAATACTAATCGCCAATTTCTTCACTCTTGTTATTTGAATAGATTCTGCCTTTCAAGTTCTAAGCACAGTCACAAAGACAAAGTAGCAATTAGGATTAAGGATTTAGGAAAAAATAGTATTAAGGATTTAGGAAAAAATAGTGATTGTAATCGGTAATACATACGAATTTGGATGTCATAATGATAAATTTCTGAAATATCATATAAAATATATAGCGATTGATAGAAAAATTAGCGGTTGAAGTTAACCTACCTTGAGTAATTAGCCAATTTCACCAATAAGTTCTCCTCCAATCCCAACAGACCCGACACCATGAGTGTTTACCGTTAGTGATAGCCGATAGCCTAGATAATCTACATACCGGGTTGCGATGGGAAGTGAGAACGATGATTGTGGTTGTATTTTAGGGATTTTAGGCGCCGTTGAATTGTGAATTTGGGATGGGGTCGTCGAACTCGAATGGTCGATGGTTGTTGCAGGCCTGTAGTTATGTTTGTAGTTGGTAGTTTAATTCGAAACTATGCCTTGAATGTGGACTTTTTTTCCTAAACAATTTTATCTGGGCTCCTTTAATAAAACAGTTGGTTTAGTTTTGTTTTTTGTTGAACCTAATACATATGCAACATATAAAACTTACTAAAAAATAGAAGCTCTTGATTTTTGGTGGTCCTAGACATATACCTAGGGTAGAAAGCCCAACAGACCGACCCTGATCAAGGTCGAGTTTAAGGTAGCTCGCTTGAGTAAATTTATAGTTTAATATTTGGTAGTCTGCTAACATTATAGACAGCTATACTTTAATAATATTGATAATGATAATTAACTTGTTATTTGTGACATATGCGTATAAAAAATACGAAATAATTAAGAAAACTAGGGCTTCCCACCAGGGGCGGAACCACAATGTTAGGAGTTGTAGTACGGGCTACGGCTCAACCCTGTATTTGTAGTGTTTTTTCCGGTTTTATACAAAGGATACCCTAAAAAATACGAGGATACTCCTAACCAAAAAATAGGATACTTGGTATTACTAAAATCTCAATTTATATAAGCCCAAACATTTTACAACTCGAAAACTTGTAGAATAATTAATCCGAATTAAAAATAACAAAATTGAAAGAAGGCCCTAAATATAATTGATAAAGTAGTTCCAAGACCCAAAACAATATTATAATTGAAGTTAGCCCTAAATAAGTGATCTTGCTCATTTTATGGTGGAAACCGGAACACATAATTCTTGTCCTTTGTTTAATCGGGTAGTGAAGCTAGCTTTGGTTTTACCGGTTGTAACCGCAACCGTTGAAAGATGTTTTTTTTTCTAAGTTGAAGCTTGTTAAGATGGATTTACGCAATCGAATGGGCCCGGAATATTTGAACAATGTTATGGTTTGTGCGGTTGAAAAAAGAAACTATAACAAAAGACGACGATGTGATGGAACGATTTCAAGCTATGAAAAAATAATAGGATAAATCTATTAGGTATTTGTTCTACTTTATTGATTATCGTTTTTTATTGTATGACTGATTGCACGGTAAAAAATTCGGGATACCCCTAAATTAGTGGGCTAGCTCTGCCCGATTACGCGACATGTTATACCTAAAAACATCATTAATTTGAATCACCTATTTATATATACATGGGTGTATAAACATATTTTATCAAACTACACCAGTTTTGGGCCACTACTTCCCACCCTCACCATGCGCACTAGGGCTTACGCTTAGTTTAAAAGAATCTCCATCTTGGGCATGCTATTGGGCTCCGGCCCAGTCTGTTTGGGCCATCACCCTCTCCTGTATAATCTAAGGAACTATCTGTGTCTCCCTCATCGTTACTCTCTACATACATATCTCAAACATTCTATACATACAAATGCTTAGAGCTCCCGTAATGATTTACTTGTAAACCCACGTACTAAAACCTAGCGTGTGACGTTTTTTTATGTGGGTACGGACGGATTTCGGCTTCTTTTTCTAAAACATTTTGGTGTGACAATTGACGATGATGTAAAAATTCTAAGAATAAGATTGAATCATTTATTGAAAAAAGTTAGTGGAGATGCTGACTTGACTGTCAAAAAACGTTCATAAACAAGGTTATTGGCTATTTTTTCTTTATTTTTTTAACAGCAAAATATCTACATCGACTCGTCGCATTTCCTCATTGGAAGCTCGGTCTCACTAAGGCCAGACAGTCGTTCATTACAACAATGCCCACATTGACACAGAGAGTGACACTACATTCAACTGGAGAAAACCCCATAAAAACTTCCAAGCCAGTTGAGTGTCCCACCCGAACCCAGGTCTCGGGGGAAAAACCTGGATGCCCAAAGTAACATAACTAGTATGAACATAAATTTTATTATATACAATGATAAAGAAGAGTTTAAGCAAATTATATACATAATAATTTACACCATACCCAATTGGCATTCAAGTCATGAATAAAGAGTGTAACTCATGTTACCAAACTGAAGCAACCCTCAGTGGAACAACCTTCTCTCTCTCAGCATCACCCAAAATCTTCATCACCTTCTTAACCGCAAAGTGCAAGCAATTCGAAAAAACAATCCAACAAAGCACTTCATATACAAACTCAAATGCAGGATCCGGTGTCGAATCCGGCAACGATTCGTCCCAATTAAATCCTGTAAGGTTAAAATACAAAAATATTTAAGGGTATTTTAGTTTACTAATAAGAAATTAATAAATCCAGTCCCAATAAAATCCTGTAAGGTTAAAAATTATGTAGTCGGATATCGGTTATCGCGGTGGGATATCGCCTATCGGTAACTTTAATATCATGTTGAATTTATATATATAGCAAATTAACGCTAACAATTCAATATACTCTCCTACCATTAACAAATTAGCCTTTTACAACTTGAAAGCACTAACAATTGTAGCAAGTAGGAACTGACTAAGACTTAAAACACTACTCCCTCCGTCCCATTAAAAGTGTCCTATTTTGAATTTTCAAAATCTTTATTTATAAACTTTGACCTTAAATAATTTTGTTTGTGTTAGATAATACTTGATGAAAGTTATATGATTTGAGTGTCTTTTACAAGTGTTTTTATCGGGTTAATTTTCATCAAGTTTTATAGAACATAAAAAATATATAATTAAAGTCAAAGTTTATAAATAAAGACTTTGAAAATTCAAAATATGTCATTTTTAATGGACGGAGGGAGTAATATTTAATAGTAACAACCAACAATTAAGACTTAAAACACTAATAGCAACAATAAGAAGAAATACGAATGATAGAACTAAGAAGAAAAGTACTGATATCAGGAAAACTGGTCAATATCGCCGATGTTATCGGTACCGATATTTTGCACCGATATCTTGGCAGTGGACCAATAACCGATTATCACTAATATATCGGTGATATATAGGGATATAGGGTTAGGTTCATTAGTGAAGCACTTCCTTGATTGTGAACACTAGTAAACTAATCCTATCCCTTCATACACAAGTGTATACACAAATGTAAATCAATAGTTAAGATTTAATGATAAAAATACACTAGTGTATTTTACGATTTGAAAATATAAATCAATCGTCAGGATTTGTTCACTCAGTTTACAAATACATTAGTATTCACTCTATAACCTCACCCCAAGATATTAATAACATAGGTTAAAATACATAAATATTTAAGAGTATTTTAGTTTACTGTTAAAAAATAAAATAAATCGTGCACGTGCGTAAATTAGTTTGTGTTAAAAATAAATAAATAGATATCCATAAGAGTAAATTAGTTTGCCGTTAAAAATAAATAAATAGATAAATCTATCATTACCACCACCGTCTCCACCGCCACCACCACCAAACGGACCATCGCCACCGTCGAAAAACGCGCCACCGTCTTCATCGAAAAATGCATCACCATCCCCATCACCCCCATATGTTTTACAACTTCTTTTAACACGAGAACGCTTCCTAGCAAATTTCTTAGGTGCAGTTCTGGGTTTAATGGTAGGTGGAGCCATTAAGGCGTAGATGTGGAGTTGTTGATCAGAGTGACGATCAGTGACGAAATTGGAAAGGCCTAATGCTAATCCATGGCCGTATTTGGTGGCGATTGTTGTCAGGGTGTCGAAAATAAGTGAAATTTCCATTGATTTTGTTAGATGATTTGTGGGTGTTGTCAATGTTGTTATATTGATCGATCGAAGCGGTGGGTGGGTGGGTGGAGGAGAAATCGAAATTGGGGACGGGATATTCTAAGAAGTGGCGTGAGACCATGTGTAGTGGAAGGGGAAAATAATGCCCCCAAGTGTGGGCATTTTACGCCACGTGGCGGTCCAGTCAGCAAAGGGGCATTATTGGGCGTTTTAGAAAAATGGGTGTAGTGGGGATGGGGCATTATTGGGCATTATTGGGGCATTAAATAAAAAAAGAAAAAAAAAAGAAAAAATCTTATTGGATAGGACAAGGGGGATGAAATCTGATTGGACAAAGGCAAAGGGTGTTGGGCGTGGTTTATAAAACGCTAAAGGGGCATTTTTTGATTTTTTGCTTAAAAAAACGCCCCATGTAATGGTACATGGGCGTTTTCAAGCGTTTTTTTTGAATTTTTTTTAAAAAAAACGCCCCATTACACAGGGTCTGAGGATAGAGATAAGTTGCAAGTCAATATCGGTGATTCGGTTCCGACCATTCATATCAGATACTTATGTTCTGGTTTGAAAAATGATATTTCTTTAAAAATAATTACTAACTGGTTTATGCTAAAAATACCCCTGGTTATAACTAGATTTTTAGACTGAGTTAGACAATGTTATCAAAATGACAACAAAATGGAAAAGTCAGGGACCCAAAGGAGAAAAAAAAACTATTTGGACTAAAATATCAATTTGGACCAAACCTCAGGGACTAAAATGGCAATGTGGACCAAACCTCAGAGACTAAAATGACAATTTACTCTTAAACAAAACACTATCAAAGATTTGCTAGAAGAAAAAAAAAAACTAAAACGATGCATAGGCTGTAATCTTGAGCTAGTGGCAAAACTGTAATCTGTTAGGAACAATGAGCGCTAGCGAATAAAGCTTGCATCGAGTTAACCAAAAGCTACAACGATGGTAGAACTGTAATTATGAACTAGGGCAAAATCCTAATTTGTTAAAAGCTACAACTATGGCAAAACTATAATTTTAAACTGGAGGCAAAATCGTAATTTTGAACTAAAGGTAATAGGAAAGTGCTAGACAGTTGTCTGGCACTATTCTCCCTCATGCTCTATAAATATATAGGTTAAATATATAGATAATATCTAGTGAGATTACTGTGCTCTTTGACGTACTTTCAATTAGTATCAACTCGATTTTTTACCACATTGGTTCATTTTGTTAATAAACTGCTATTGTTACTAGGTATAACAATCGAAATTAGGTTAAAGTAGTAATATAATATATAATCATATGGTAAATGTCTAATTAGTTAATCAAAACTAAGCCATGAACTCTTAAAGGGTGAACAAAATGAAAAAGTTTTATACAAAGGGTTTTGTTAAAACGGCATCATAATGTTTTATACGCTAAAATACTTATCGCATCACATAATGTTTTAACTAAGCCTTATGTGTAAAAAAACTAGCCACCAACATAAAAAGGTTATTGGATTTTAATAAAAAAAAAAAAAAAAAAAAAAAAAAAAAAAAAAAACACTAGCCTCTATTGATCATTTTCAAACATATAAGAATTTGGAGACTCCATAATTAGTGCACCTATGTTAAAAAAAAACTAGCCTCAATTCTTAAAAGTTGGAATCGTTGAAGAGAATTTTTAAAGTTTGGATTATTATCGACTGATATGTGAAACCTAGAATTATTAAAATCCAATAACCCACGTAAAAAACAACCCTTTTCCTCTTTTATTCAGTTTGGTTCTATCAGAAAAAAATACTTTTCTTTTTTTTTTGGCTAACACACGCAACATATTATAAATATTAACAAAAAAACAACTTAAAGTTACTGTAACATCTGTCACATTGCGCTATAGTAACTTTTTTTTGCCTTTTTTAATTTAACCCTTTCACTTTCAGTTTATACAGTAAGACCCTCAATTGGTGTATGTTTTGACCTAAATTTTGTTCAGAAACGAGTGAGGTCAAGTATAACTAGTTTAATACCCGTCCGGTGGACGGGTTACGTTGATGTATTATATTATAACAACATGAAGAAATAAAATAGAGTTAAATTACACAAAATTATATGAACAACGTGACAAACAAAGCTAACCTATATTTAGTGTGCACAAAATTAAACAACTTGACAAACAAAAGCACTATTCTTTAATTTATAAAAGGAAGACGAACGTCAACAGTTTACAACCACAAAACGATAGAAAACATAACTAATAGAGTACTAAAACATGAAATGGTCTCATTGAAATACCTTCACGGTTATAGTTCAACAACAAGTTGATGACTGTTGATTAGTCATGGTCAAGATCAAGCTTGTTTTCCTCTTACTTCTATATGTACCCTCGGTATGCAGCTAGCACCGGAAAAACCTTCACCCATCTCTCCCTCTTCTGCTTTAACCCATCCCCACAAACAGGCTGGTCTGTGTGATTGAAAAACCGGTTAAATGGGTAACTTTTTGTATGCCTCGTGTCATATTTGGTTGACCCAAAAAAAATGTTTCAAGATATTTCAATAAACAATTTGTTTTTTTCACATCAGATGATTTAGGAAGTTGTATGCATAATATACGAATATTGGGTGACATTCAACTTCTTGAACCATTCCATTTTACCAAGTCTTTTTTTTTTACCCGTTTGACCCGTAAAAGATAAATAAGATAACTTGCACTAATCCATTTGTGAGTATATTGGTCTAAAATGCCACATTACTCGTATAAATCCCCAAAAAGTATATAAAAGATATTATGAGAACAAAACTCACGGTAGATTCTTCCAACAGCAGAGGAACATTACATTTGTATTTTAAATGCAGAGACTACAAATCCTAAATATAAATGTTGAACTCAACATATATCTACAAAATAATAGGCAAAGTAACAACCGAAAAAATTACCCTCAATATAGTTAGCAAGTAAGTATAGAGAATTCAATTCATTAGCAATCTCAATGGCAGGCCTGCACCAGAAATGTGAGAATATATCAATATACTTTAATATCAACAACATTAGAATTATGAAAATTTAAGAACTGATGGTCATGGTATTGGATAGTTTTTTGTAATCAAATTGTAGAACAAATACACAAACTGCACTCAATCATTTGCTAGAACCTGGTATGTGATTTTCCCAAAAGTTTCCGAAGACATACAAATAATTCGCTCAGTTAGTTATAAGTAGTTGATAGCCCTACAGGAGACATGGTGAAATATAAATTATGTGTTTCATACAACTACATAGTGTTCATTCTTGGATATCCATAAGAAAAGAAATAAAATATGAGTAACAAAAAGAAATGGAAGAAATATACCCCGTGCTTGGCAAGCTCTTGAAGAAGCGGTCAATTGCTAGTTACAAACAAACACAAGATGGCGCCGACATCAACTGGTGAGACATGTGTGGTGAACGTTAATACTCTTGGCAGAGGTGATACAAAGTCGGCCTCAATTGGTGCCCTTGTTCTTCGACAATGACTACTGGTTATCAGAATCCAGTCCGACAGTGATAAAGACGATTAAAGTCAAGAGACTCAAGACGATAATGTAGGCCAAAATGAATCAATCTGTTTATATTATAACAGGATAAACCCTAATTTTCAAAGAATTGAAAAAATATTAACCCTGAGCATCAATTTTATAGCATTTTATCAAAATCTCATGAATCAAAATGTTGGCATGAAAGAACTGCAAAACTAAATTACATTAATTGGGGTAATGAGAAATACCTGAGAAGGAAGGAGAAGAAGAGTAGAGCAACTGCCATTGATAATTGAAGGTCTTCATCTTCTTGAACTTCCTTTCTGATGATGGAGCTAGGGTTTCAGACAAATTGGCAAGTAAATAAAGGCATCGAGAAAACCAATTCCCATAAGATGGGTTTGTAACATAAAAATTAGAGATAATAACTAATGCAAGCACAATTGTACACTTGATCTACCATTTCACATCAAATGGTGAAACGAAAACAATATAAACCACACTTTGATCTCGTTCTTATAACCCAAAATAACAAAAATCCCAACTGTCTGAAACAAATCGCAAGCACAATTTCAAACCCAGACCTAATTAAGCAATTTAAAGGGAATGAGTATTAAACCTGCTCACAAAGGGCGTAACGTAACTAAGCGACTTCGATTGAGAATTTGGAGGTGACCCTTTGGATGACGAATTGGGGGAGCACCAAATCCCGCATAAGCAACAACGGTGAAGAAACGATAAGGGTGTGCAAAGCAAGAGCTCGCCCTCGACATCGCCATATTTCTTGATTATCAATCAGATATTGGGCGATAACTGTTGGTTGTATACGGAGGTTACAGGCGAGTTGTACTGCAAACAAACAGAAGGATGTATGGAGGTGGATATTTGGTTGCAAGGGTTTATATTATATAAGAGAGGTCGTCAACTGCATTCTGCCAAAGTCCCAGTTTTGTAGCAACAGTGTTTAGTGGGAAGATGGGCCGGAAAATTAGGGGAGCGTACAGAACTGCCCAGACATGCCTGGAACTGCCACAATAGCAGTTGAAAAATTGAGTTTAAATGGTCAGGATTTGATTTTAGCAAGATCCAATGGTAGAGATTCATTTGAAAGGTAGTTAGACTTAGGGGGTGTTTGGGATTGCGTTTTCAACCTGATTATTTGATTATTGTGTTTTGAAATCGCAAAAAATCTATTTTGAGTGTTTGGTAAAAAAATAATAAAAAGTGATTTTTTACGTTTTGTAGAGTTCAAAACGTGATAATCCATAAGTAGGTCACCCCTTGCTGCAGGAAAACGTGATAATTAAAAAACTGATTTTTTACGTTTTCACTTATTTATTTTTTGAAATATATATACTTGCCAAACACTCAAATAGTTGATTATCTGATTATTGTGATATCAAACAACATAATCAAATCCAAACAATGTTGATTATCTGATTGTTATGATATCAAACAACATAATCAAATCCAAACACTATCTTACTGCAGCACGTTTTGTTACAGCTAATTATCTGATTCTGATTATTCAAAACGCATAATCTATTTTCAAAAATCAACCCCAAACACCCCCTTAATGGGTTCCATATATATATATAATACGTTTTCATTATACTTGGTACTTTGGTAGGACCGGCTTGTGGCCGGTGGGCTGGGCCCTGGCACATATAATCCGGTGTAACATAAACAAAGCAACCACAAAAAGATCCACATTCAACCCGACCCGACCCGAAAAGACCAGACGCAAAGATCGGGACTCATCCAAAATGCACTCCATACCATGACACCAACGTACAAAGTGCTCCGGAATCACTTTCCATACTTTCTGTTTCATCATACAAATCCATGCATACTCTTAAATAATCTTCTTCTTCTTCTTCTTCTCCTTCTATTTGATTATTATCATTATCCCATTAATTGTTTTGATCTCAATTATTATGTAAATATATAATGGCAACGTCCGACCAATTTATCCGTGACGGGGGAACTGGCCCTCGTTACATGCAAATGCAACCGGAACCATCCTTCTTTTCGCTTCAGAATCCACCCGAGGCTAGCCGCATTTTCGACGAGCTTCCAAAGGCTACCATTGTTCAAGTTTCACGTCATGATCCGAGTGATATTATCAGCCCCGTGCTTCTTACCTACACTATTGACTTTCAATACAAACAGGTCTTATTATTATTGTTATTGTTGTTTTATATTTTATGTTAATCATAATTGCAAATTTATTATTATAAATTTGTGTTCATGTGATTGAATTGCAATTGTTCCTAATGAAATTCATGCGTTTAAATTGACATAATTGTAACACGATGACCTGGCTAGGGCTGATGTGTCACCATAACAGTAATCAGATCACAAACATCATTTCGGTAATTCTTGAAATGTTACAATATTTTAGTTAAATGCAAAAAAGAAAAATCGTTGTTACATATAACAAAAGTGTTGTTCTTCTTTCCACAAGTTATCTAATAATTTAAAAATCCGAGCTGTTTGTTTACCTCTTAATGGAGCTCATAATGGTTCAGACCTCTTACTGGTTCAGTACTTAATGCTTCAGACTGTTTGTTTCGCGGTTCAGACATTTGTCTCTGAATGGTTAAGTAGCCTCTTATTGACCATTCAGATGCTACCTCTTAATGGTTTAAAACCTCTGAATGAATAAGAGGTAACCTCAAGTCTGAATGGTTAAGAGGTAACATCTGAATGGTAAATCATCACATGTCACATTCTTCTACCTTCTCATTGGTAAAATTCTTAATGGTTCCATTAAGTGGTAGCCTCTTAATGACCATTCAGAGGCTACCAAACATCCCCTAAGTCTGAATGGTTAAGACCTCTAATCTGAATTGGTCAGACATTTGCCTCTGAACGGTTAAGCATTATACTGGCTCTTAATGGTTTCAGACCTCTTACTGGTTCAGCACTTAATGGTTCAGACCTCTTACCTGTTCAGTACTTAACCATTCAGAAGTTGCCAAACAGCCCCTAATAGTTTGAGCACGATAACAGTAGTCAGATCACAAACATCATTTCACTAATTATTGAAATGTTACAATATTTTAGTTAAATGCAAAAAAAATCGTTGTTACATATAACAAAACTGTTGTTCTTCTTTCCTCAAGTTATCTGATATTTAAAAATCCGAGCTATTACACTATGGGGCTGTTTGTTTACCTCTTAATAGAGCTTTTAATGGTTCAGACCTCTTACTGGTTCAGCACTTAATGGTTCAGACTGTTTGTTTCGCGAGCAAATGTCTGAATGGTTCAGACATTTGCCTCTGAATGGTTAAGCATTATACTAAGTCTGAATGGTTAAGACCTCTAATCTGAATTGGTCAGACATTTGCCTCTGAACGGTTAAGCATTATACCGGCTCTTAATGGTTCATAGGTTTTGAATTATGAATGTTATTGTTGTCAAGTGGTTTTGCAACTAACTAGATTGAAATTAAGTGTTCAATTTGTATATACTGATGGCAGTTTAAATGGCAACTAGTGAAGAAGGCTTCACATGTGTTTTATCTACATTTTGCTTTGAAAAAACGAGCCATTATCGAAGAAATCCATGAAAAACAAGAACAGGCGAGTTTACGCTTTTTTTGTTTTTGGATATGAATACATTAAAGTTGGCGGAAACGATTAGATTTACCTTACTAGTGGTCTTTTTCTTGAAGGTGAAAGAATGGCTTCATAACATAGGAATAATGGATCATGCAGCGGTTGTGCATGACGACGATGATGAACCAGATGATGATGGCACACCCGGGGCCAACGATGACAGTGTTAGAAACAGGTGATTGCTGAATATCTTGATTTTTCAAGACAGCGGCGGATCCAGGGGTGTTTTGGGGGTTCCCGGGAACCTCCTCGGTTTGGAAAAAAATGAAAAAAATAGTGGAAATTTTATATGATTTAGAAAAAAATAGTGAGAATTAGTAAAAATCTAGCAAAAGCAACCCGGTGAAAAAAATCCTGGATCCGCCACTGTTTCAAGATTGGTGGGTGTGATGATTGATGATTCATCATTTCTTGCTGTAATGATTATAGTTCTTACAGGTGGTTTTTTGTTCAGAGATGTTCCCTCAAGAGCTGCACTGCCGATGATTAGGCCGCCACTTGGCAGGCAACATTCCATGTCAGACCGTGCCAAGACCGCTATGCAGGGGTATTTAAGTCATTTTCTTGGCAACCTAGACATTGCAAATTCCAGAGAGGTAAATTTCTAGCGGAAATGTGAGCATTAAAAGCAGTGGCGAAGCTTGCCGTCGAAAACGGGGGGGGGGGGGGGGGGTCGAAAACGTATATACCCAAAAATTTCTATACGAAAACTACATATATAACACTACTGCCCCCCCCCCCCCGATCCTGCGCCCCTGCTTAAAAGGTTAAAATCTTGTTACTAATGCGGACGAAAAATGTTCGTTACAGGTTTGCAGGTTTATGGAGGCGTCAAAGTTATCGTTTTGTCCGGAATACGGGTCTAAACATAAAGAAGAATACGTATTAGTGAAACATTTACCAAAAATCCCGACAAATGATGAAAGTAGACTATGTTCTGTTTGTCATTGGTTCAATTGTTGTAACGACAACTGGCAGCAGGTATCACCGCTCGTAGAGGCTGACATGGCTTTGGTTAGCTGATGTGGCAGCTGACATGGTTTTTCTCGTCCGCAGGTTTGGGCTGTTTTGAAACCGGGATTTTTGGCCCTGTTAAAAGATCCATTCGACAAGGAGCCATTGGATATTATTGTATTCGATGTTTTACCGTCACCCCATGGGACCGGAGAAGGCCAGGTGTCATTAGCAAATGAAGTAAATGATCGTAACCCCTTACGCCATTCGTTTGAGGTGTCAAGTGGAAACCGAAGAATAATGATGAGAAGTAGGAGTAAAGCTAAAGCAAGAGCATGGGTTACCGCAATTAATGATGCTGGGCTTCGGCCACCAGAGGGCTGGTGCCACCCTCACCGGTTTGGGTCATTTGCACCGCCCCGCGGTCTGACTGATGATGATACTCAGGCTCAGTGGTTCGTTGATGGTCGTTCAGCTTTTGATGCTATTGCTTTAGCAATTGAGGAGGCCAAATCCGAGGTTTTAAATCAAAGTTGATTACCAGTTACCAGTGGCGAAGCTTGACCCGAATGACGGGGGGGTCGAAAACGTATATACCAAAAAATTTCTATAAAACCCGGGGGTCGAAAACGTATATGCCCAAAATTTTCTATACGAAAACTACATATATAACACTACTGAGCGAAAAGTTCGGGGGGTCGGGCGCCCCTCCCCGCCCCTTCTATACTTCGCCACTGCCAGTTACTAGTTTTCGTTAATCAGTTCAAAAGACTTTAATTTGTTAATTGTTTGTTTCAAGCAGATATTTATGTGCGGGTGGTGGTTGTGCCCGGATCTTTATTTACGGCGCCCTTTTCATACCAATGCGTCTTCTCGCCTTGATAGTTTACTTGAGGCAAAAGCCAAGCAAGGGGTTCAGGTAGGATACATCATACATGCTTATAATAACACTAAAAGTTAAGGGACATTTTTTTTTTTGAGAAAATTACGAAAATAGCCAAGACCAGGGTTGAATTACGAAAATAGCCACCTCATGCGTCCTTGGAGTGGCGCATCACGGATTCAAATGCGTGGGATGCGTCTGGAAGTCTTGGGATGCGTCTTTGGAGCGAAACCCAATAGAAAATGGACACGTGGCGGCAGACTCCTCCAAGGGGTCAGGTAGACTCTTCCAAGGGGTCAGGCCTGACGCCTTGGATCTCACACTCGGAGGAGTCTGCCTGACTCATTGGAGGAGTCTGTCTGACCCCTTGGAGGAGTCTGTCTGACCCCTTGGAAGAGTCTGCCGCCACGTGTCCATTTTCTATTGGGTTTCGCTCCAAAGACGCATCCCATTGTTTCCAGACGCATCCCGCGCATTTGAATCCGTGATGCGCCACTCCAAGGACGCATGAGGTAGCTAATTTCGTAAGTCAACCCTGGCCTTTGGCTATTTTCGTAATTTTCTCTTTTTTTTATATATTTTCGTAATGGTATTTGGCCTATGTATAATGCAGATTTATATTCTGATGTACAAAGAGCTTGCTCTTGCCCTCAAAATTAATAGCTTTTATAGTAAGAAAAAGCTCGCTGCACTTCACGAGAACATAAGAGTTCTACGTCATCCGGACCATTTCTCTAGTGGTGTCTATCTATGGTAAGCATTCTGCATTTCTTGTTCATGTTCATGTTCGTGTTCATGTTCCTGCTGATCTATAAAAGTATAAAACTAAATCTTTTACTTCTGGTTAAAAAATATAGGTCTCATCATGAGAAACTGGTCATTGTTGATTATACGGTTTGCTTTATCGGCGGGCTAGATCTTTGCTTTGGACGTTATGACTCGTATGAGCACAAAGTGGGCGATCACCCGCCTATGATATGGCCCGGAAAAGATTATTATAACCCTAGGTAGTGTTTATATTATGATACTAGTTTACAAACCCGTGTATACGGGTTGAATCTCGAAAAAAAGTAAACCATAAATTTATATATAATTTTTATTAATGAAATGACTTATCACATGAAAAAAGCGAAACAAAATGAAAAGTGATATTTTTAGCTACCCAAATATAATTTTATATGATTTCGGCCTCTCTTTTGAGTCACTATACTCCATGTAGTTTAAGGCTATAAAACAAGTCACACTATACTCCATGTAGTTTAAGGCTACAAAGCAATAACGATAAAATATAATGACAAGACTTCAAGTGTTATTAAAAATAAATTTTACGCTGTTAGTTTTAATAGATAAATTTTAACTAAATTATACTATGTGTATTAATGATATAATAAATACTTTAATAAAAATACTATATAAAGAAATAAGGATAATAGACACGATACAAATATCATCCTAATACAAATAAAATACGCGTTAAAATAGAACTAAAGTTATTATAATTATAACTTTGAGGGTCAAGAGAACCACTTAGTTTAATAGTCTTGTTGATGTTCTGTTAGCACAAATATCATCCTAATACAATCATATTTTTAAATCTTTTTTATAGATTATATTTTATCATTCCAAAACTTCTGAATATATTTTTGTCATTTCGTATCTTTTGTTGAATCTATACTATATAAAAGAAGCAACGCAAATAGCATAAAAGATAAATTAGAAACATTCTGTTACAGATAAAACTTGAGAAAAATTAATAATGCAAATATGCGTGTTATCCCTTTTAATACAAAAAATACATACTCAATTAAAAATATAAGATATGAATGATTTAAATAAGTGTTATCTTGGAAATTTAAAAGATACAAACCAAAAGAAAAATATAAAATTTAATAAAAAATTTGATTGTAGGAGATGTTGACACATGGCATTTATTGGAGTCTTTTATTAGAATTTAGATATGGATATGAGCCATTTAAGATGTGGTATAATATCGTAAATTTACAGGGAATCTGAGCCTAATTCGTGGGAAGATACTCTAAAAGACGAGTTGAATCGTGAAAAATATCCTCGTATGCCATGGCATGATGTCCAATGTGCGTTATGGGGACCGCCATGTCGTGATATCGCTCGACATTTTGTTCAGCGTTGGAATTATGCCAAGGTTTGTTATTTTTCTTTAGAGTCAAATGCCATTTTCGTCTATGTGGTTTGGTCAGTTTTGCGACTTTCGTTTGAAAGGTTGGTTTTTTCGCATCTGGATCCAAAAAGTTTGAAATCTTACCATTTTCATCTGCCTCGTTAACTCC
This sequence comes from Helianthus annuus, assembly GCF_002127325.2. NCBI lineage: Eukaryota > Viridiplantae > Streptophyta > Magnoliopsida > Asterales > Asteraceae > Helianthus > Helianthus annuus. Next base: position 6,202,506 of record NC_035449.2, read on the forward strand.
ATCCATTTTTCTTCGTTAAGTCAGGGGTATTTTCGTCTTTTTGGTTAATTTAAAGGGCAATTCGGTCTTTTGAATACTTGTGTATTATGCTAAACGCTTGTACATAAAGTGAAAAGGACCAAAGTGCCCTTTAAGTTAACAAAAAAGAACGGAAATACCCCTGACATAACGGAGAAAAATGAATGGAGTTAACGAGCAGGATGAAAATGGCCAGATTTCAAACCTTTTGGAACCAGATGTGGAAAAACAAACCTTTAGACGAAAGTTGCAAAGCCGGCCAAACAGGGACGGAAATGACATTTTACTCTTTTCTTTAAGAGTAACATTTAAGGTCGAAAGTTGTATTTGTTCTCATGATATGTTTTTTTGTTATAATTATAACTATTTTAGAGAAGTAAAGCTCCCAATGAACAAACAATTCCACTACTTATGCCTCATCAACACATGGTTATCCCACATTACATGGGTAACAATGAAGAACACGATGGAAAAACCGCAAACACGAATGTACAACAAGCAATCAACCGACAAGATTCTTTACCGTCTTTTTCTGCTTTTCAAGACATCCCATTGTTAATCCCACAAGAAGCCGACGGACTAGAAACGTCTAGCGGACATCCAAAACAAAACGGGCCAAGTAAATCCCAAAACGCGCATGGTCAGCCCAGCAGGCCGCCTCGCGTTCCATTTTCTTTTAAAAAATCAAAATATGAACCTCTAGTTTCCGACACGCCAATGAGAGGGTTAGTTGATGAGCAAGGGAGCTCGAATGCAACAACCGTGCACCCTACCATGAAGTCGTGTGATCGAGAATGGTGGGAGACACAGGAACGAGGTAACCAAGTTGTTTCATCGGATGAAACGGGACAGGTTGGTCCACGTGTCGCATGTCACTGCCAGGTCAACTTTATTAGATCCCTAACATATGTACATTAATATATATGTTTTAAAATATTCATAATTTGGTTATAATTCTTCATAGGTTATAAGGAGTGTGAGTTTATGGTCAGCTGGAACAAGTCAAGTTGAAGATAGCATTCACAATGCTTATTGTTCCCTTATTGAGAAAGCAGAACACTTGGTTTACATCGAGGTACGCCATGAATTCATAAATTATGAAATCGTTACATGTTTTCAATGGGAAAATGACGAAAATGACCTTGACCAAACCATTTTTTTTACCAAAATAAACATCTGAAGCGGCTAAGGTTAGGGAACACACGAAAATCCATTCAGTTCAGAACATGACACGTGTCCGAAGCGTCTAAAAAATAGACTCTTAAATCATGGTGGCCCCACCCTGATATCCAATAGGAAATAGCCACGTGTTTAAAGAGTCTAGATAGACTTTTTATCTATTAATGGGTCTAAAATTTAGACTCTACTTTGAAGAGGCTAAACTTTTCAGCTAAAGCGGCTAGGCTCAGATTCTACTCTACATCTGAACCTAGCCTCGTCAATTAAAAAGCTTAGGCAACATTTGAATGGTTAAGTGCTGAATTAGTAACAGGTCTGAACCATTAAGTGCTGAACCAGTAAGAGGAGGTCTGAACCATTAAGAGCCTGTATAATGCTTAATCGTTCAGAGGCAAATGTCTGACCAACTCAGATTAAAGGTGTTAACCATTCAGAGTTTATATAAATTTTAACCATTCAGAGGCAAATGTCTGAACCATTCAAACATCTGCTCGTGAAACAAACAGTCGGAACCATTAAGTGCTGAACCAGTAAGAGGTCTAACCATTAAGTGTTGAACCAGTAAGAGGTCTGAACTATTAAGAGCCTCATTAAGAGGTAAACAAACAGCCCCTTAGCCTCTTCAACTTAGAGTCTTAAATTTAGATGCATTAACCAAATAAAAGTCTATTTTGACGTGGCTATTTCCTATTGGATATCAGGGTGGGGCCATCATGATTTAAGAGTATTTTTTAGACGCTTCAGAGACACGTGTCAAGTTTTGAACTGTTTTGAACTGAATGGATTTTTGTGTGTTCCTTAACCTTAGCCGCTTCAAATAAAAATGGTTTGGTCGATGTTCATTTTCGTTATTTTCCCCTTTTTAATAGTTGGTAGACGCGTTATTGACGTTTCTCTTATGTGCCCAGAACCAGTTTTTCATCTCGGGTCTTTGTGGCGACGAGATCATACGAAACCGTGTGTTGGAATCGTTGTACAAACGTATCATACAGGCGCATAACCAAAATCAGTGTTTTAGAGTCATCATTGTTATACCATTATTACCTGGATTCCAGGGTGGACTAGATGATGGTGGTGCAGCATCAGTAAGAGCTATTATGCATTGGCAGTATAGAACAATATCAAGAGGGCCCAATTCTATATTGCATAATCTTTCGGATCGCATTGGGCCCAGAGTTCATGACTACATATCGTTTTATGGTCTTCGGGCTCATGGTAGAATTTCTGATGATGGGCATGTGGCGTCCAGCCCGGTATCTATTTAAACCCGATCTTCTAATATTTAATAACGAGTAAAATGCCATTTTCATTCTGAGGTTTGGCCAGTTTCGCGACTTTTGTCCATAGGTTTTTTTTTTTTTTTTTTTTTTTTTTTTTTTTTTTTTTTTTTTTTGCGTCTGGATCCAAAAGGTTTGAACTTTTGTCATTTTCATCCGGCTCGTTAACTCCATTCATTTTTCTCCGTTAAGTCAGGGGTATTTCCGTCTTTTTTGTTAACTTAAAGGGCAATTTGGTATTTTCAATACTTGTACATTATGTTACATGTATGTACATAAAGTGAAAAAGACCGAATTGCCCTTTAAGTTAATAAAAAGACGGAAATACCCTTGACTTAACGGAGAATAATGGATGGAGTTAACGAGCCGGATGAAAATGACAAGATTTCAAACCTTTTGGATCCAGACGCGAAGAAACAAACCTTTGGACGAAAGTCTTTACCCCCCCCCCCCCACACCCCCCCCAAAAAAAAAAGAGTTAATTACTGTTTTCGTCCCTGTGGTTTTTAAAAATCACTATTTTAGTCCATTAGTTTAAAAATTGCGATTTTAGTCCCTGTGGTTTCACTTTCGTAACCATTTCAGTCCCTGTGGTTTCACTTTCGTAACCATTTCAATCAATTTATTCTGTTAGTACAGGGACTGAAATGGTTACGAGGTGGACTGAAATGGTTATGAAAGTGAAACCACAGGGACTGAAATCGCAATTTTTAAACTAATGGACTGAAATAGTGATTTTTGACAAACCACAAGGACGAAAACAGTAATTAACTAAAAAAAAAACCTTTGGACGAAAGTCAGAAAACTGGCCAAACCTTCCAATCGAAAATGACATTTTACTCTTTAATAATTTTTAGATATATTTATAGTTGGCGTGCTGCTGCAGGTATATGTGCATAGCAAGATTATGATTATAGATGATAACACAGCCCTTGTTGGATCAGCTAATATTAATGACAGGAGTTTACTTGGATTACGTGATTCGGAGGTAATTAGTAATTACCGCATTCTTTTTTACCACTATAATTTTGTTTCATTTAAATTAATTTTAATTTGGTTGTAATATTATTTGTGCAGATTGGAGTACTTATTGAAGATAAAGAAGTTGTTGAATCTTATATGGGAGGCAACCCATATAAGGCTGGAAAATTTGCGTTGAGTCTTCGGCTTTCGCTATGGTCTGAACACCTCGGTCTTCATAGTAGTGAGGTTGTTCTTGTTTTTGTATGATATTAGTTATTATCCTAGTAAAACAATCTTATGGTTATGTTTTGTCTTTCTAGATTAATAAAATAGCTGACCCTGTGATTGCTTCTACCTATAAAGACATTTGGATGGCAACTGCAAAGGTAAAAAATGAATATTCATTAGATTTTAGAGTAAAGTTCCGTTTTGCTTTCTGTGGTTTTATCACTTTAACGGTTTTGCCCCAAATCTTTAAAAATAGCCATTTTCCTCCAATAGTTTGCTATGGTTTTCCATTTTGCTCCCCACCTCTAACTCCATCCAAATTGTCTGTTTTTCCATTTTGCTCCCCGCAGGGAGCAAACTGGAAAAACCATAGCAAACTATTGGAGGAAAATGGCTATTTTTAAAGGTTTGGGGCAAAACCGTTAAAGTGACCAAACCACAGGGAGCAAAACGGAAGTTTACTCTAGATTTTAAGAGTTTAGGGTAGAAGTGGTAATTTTGATCAAAATAGAAAAAAAAAAGGAATTAGCTTAAAAAACAGGTTAAATGGGCCTAAGAGCATATACAACATTAAACTAAGTCTAAATTCCAGACTATCTTAGCATGACACATTATTTCAAACCTCACTTTTTCCTCCAACAATAAACTATTTCAAACCTTCACATCACACCTTACTTTTTGCACTAAAAAGAAAGTACTGTGAGTGGGTGGTCCCCACTCATTCCAAACAATAGCCGTCCGCTCAAGCGGACCACCTCCTCCAACAAGTTGGTTTGTTTGTGTTGTGGTTTGTGGAGCAGACTCTCCCAACAGACCTGGAGATGCTCTAACGAACTGAAAGTCGCCTGAAAGTGTATTTTTGAAACTTATAGCCTCTTTAATCATTGTATTCAAACACTTGGTAAATATTGAAAGGAGTTAATTACTGTTTTCGTCCCTGTGGTTTGTCCAAAATCACTATTTCAGTCCACTAGTTTAAAAATTGCGATTTCAGTCCCTGTGGTTTCACTTTCGTAACCATTTCAATCCACCTCATAATCATTTCAGTCCCTGTACTAACAGAATAAATGGATTGAAATGGTTACGAAAGTGAAACCACAAGGACTGAAGTGGTTATGAAAATGAAACCACAGGGAATGAAATCGCAATTTTTAAACTAATGAATTGAAATAGTGATTTTTGACAAACCACATGGACGAAAACAGTAATTAACTCTATTGAAAGAATATAATTTTGTAATCATATTAGACACTAATAAAATGTAAAGACACAAAGCATATACGGTTAGCCCGACCAGACTGGTTTCGACTGGTACCCAATAAATCACCCGTTCTGACCCGTTTCACAACCCATAGGTTTTTAATCATTTCATGCTTACACTCTACAATACTTTGCTATTGACAGACAAATACCATGATCTACCAAGATGTCTTTGCTTGCATCCCTAATGACTTTATACATTCCAGGTACAATATTTCATTTTACAATTTACACCCTTTCATTTTTCTTTTTACCATTTTTATCTTTTTTTTTTTAATATTACTTTATAAAAATAACAACACTCAGAGCAACATTGAGGCAATGCATGGTTGGATTAAAAGAAAAATTAGGACATACAACAATTGACCTAGGAATATCTCCAAAGAAGCTGGAATCATATCAAACTGGAAATTGCAAGAGTTTTGATCCAATGGCTAGATTAGAAGGTGTGAGAGGGCATCTTGTTTCTTTCCCTTCAGATTTTATGTGCAAAGAAGATTTAAGGCCCGTTTTCAAAGAAAGCGAGTACTACGCATCGCCTCAAGTTTTCCATTAAATGGGTTGTTGCTAATGCTATCTTATCTTGTTTGTTTCATGTTGTTACGCGCTAGAGAACATATATAGACATGCATAATGTTCATACCGGGATTTGATATACCTGTATAGAGTCTATTTATATATATATTCCAGTTATTTTATAAAAAAAAATGTTTGTTACTGATTCTATTGCATAAGCACTTGAATATCAGTGTAAAGAAATAAAGAAAATTAATTTTTTTTTAAGGCAAGAAATGGTAATCAATGCTTTGTCTAATTGTCTCCATACATTTAGAACTGATCAGTTTGATGCCAATTGTTATTTATTTGTTTATTTATTTATTTATTTTTTATTTTTATTTTTTTTGAAAGGCTGATGCCAATTGTTTAACCACATGTAAGTGTAACTAACAAACTTCTTTTTTCAGATATTATGGTTGAACGCCTCACGTCTCGTAAAAATTACTAATTTTCTTCTGACATTTTAAACAATTTCCTCAAACTTAAAAAAAAAAAAGTTAGGTATAAATGCTGGTGAACGAGACGATTAGAGGCGTCTCTGAGAATTCACGTACCCTGTTCGAGCTTGAAAAAATATGTCCTTCCGTTACGTTTTGTTATTATTTAAAAAAAATCAAATTAGTATTGAGCTCAATAAACCTAATTCCAAGTGGGCTAAATTCTAAACCATAAAAAATGATTTGTAAATGGACCTATTTTGGAAGTGGTATGTGTTTACTATTTAAAAAAAATAACATATACGTATCGGACTTTTTTTTTTTAAATCGCATGCCTCTCGAAATCGCGTGCCTTGTGCGGAGGTCCTCCCGGCACACCATCAAAGCCGCCAATGGAGACGATCCAAGCTCGCCTAAGCTCAAGATTGGCCGATTTAGCTTATAAGAGCTCGGATTATGAGCTCATTTACTATCTATTAAGTATTTTTATTTCACACACACATTTGTTTATGAAAAGAACTCTAATTTAGATTCTTGATCAACTTCGAGCTTGCTTGTTTAAACTTGGTTTGATTTAAACATTTAGGGAGTTGAGTAGTTATAACCAGCTAGAAATTCGTATGACTCATTGTTGATGTGGAATAGGTAATCGTTACTTTAAAAGTGAATTTGATTGTGATGTGTAGGGCGTTTTTAGGATTGCTTATTGAAACTCCTTAGAACATGCGTAGTGGGCGTGTTTTTTTCAAAAATAACCCTAAATCACGCCCGATCACGCCCACATGCCACCCCCTTGGGCGTTATTGGCCTGTTTTTTTTTTTTTTTTTTTTTGGCGTGCTTTGAAACACGCTGCTGGGGCAATTTGTTGGCCAATGACTGTGCACATATTCTTTGTTTGACCAATAATAATTTTTCATGGTTCTTTTTTATTTAAATTCTATTACACCTCTTTTAACATAATGCCCCACATCCCCACTACACCCATTTTAGAAAAACGCCCCATAATGCCTCATTGCTGACTGGGCTGCCACATGGCGCAAAACGCCCAAGGGTGGGGTGTTAACCACTATACATGGTCTTATTGATATATTAACTTTTATAAGTTAGAGTAAATTACAAGTTTTGTCCTTTATGTTTGTCCCAAATTTCAGACGCTTTCCTTTACCTTTAAAATTGATGACTTTTGTACTTAATGTTTGAAAATGTTGCAAGTTAAAAATGTGTTTGGAAAACTGACTTTTGCCCCTCCTTAGACCATATGTAGTGGGGTTTGAACTTCAAGCCCCTCCCTTGGGCATTATTCGACATGTGGCTCCTAGTGAGCAAATGGGCTTGAAGTTAAAAAGAGGTGTAGTGGTATAATGCCCATTGCAATGATTAGATGTTGAAATTGAATTAAAAAAATAAAAATAAAAACCATCAAAAATGTTCCATTGGCCATTCTCTCTTCAATCAGGTGTCTTTAAGGAAATGCCCAACAAAAAAAAAACCATCAAAAACGCCCCGGAGGCGGTGGTGCAGGCGTGATGGGGCGTTTTTAGGGAAAAACCGCCCAAAACCCTTTCCACTACGGGTGCTTTTATGACTTTTTGAATGTGTTAAAAAAGAGATTTTGAGAAGTTAGAGAAATATGACTTTTGCAAACTCCTTATATTTTTTTTGCAAAATTCAATAAGGAGGTTGAAAAGGAATCTCAAACACCCCCATGACATTCATATTATATCACTATTACACTATTAGAAGATCCAAACATGCATTAAGCAGTATCACGATAGTGCTCAAGTGGTAAGGAGGTGCGAATCTGTTGTAGAAATCTAGGAATCAAACCTTAGCACCAACCGATTTACTCTGAAACACACGTAATTTACCTCCTTCATATTGGCCGTGAGACCGGTCGATAGGGTAAGCCTAGTGGTGGCGTACACCATTTCCATTTACATTAATAAAAATATGATAAAAGTATATTCAAAAGGGTAAAAATGAAACTTATAGTATTTACAATATTTTGTGTAACCCAAAACTTAAGATTATTTTGATGAAACAAGTTATACAATAAAACCGGGTTTTGGTATACGGCCGGTTCATTAATGGTACGATTCGATCCAAGCTAGATATCATACTAATATTAAAGTAGTACTATATGGTACAATTTTTTAACGACAAATTTGAATCACTAACGGATCACTGAAGTATCATTGTGTCATCAACGGAACCACCCGATTATATCCATCTCCACTAGGCAATAACGCATATACACCGTTTCATAAAAAAACCCCAATAAATCTTAAAAAAAAACTCTTTTGTGAGAATCGAATCCAGAACTTGTCGTATCCTTTAGGTTCACTATCAATATAGTATACTCACATATAGTACCATTGCTTGCACCACCATTAATATTAACTATGTCAACTTTTTTTTGAAAATTAACTATGTCAACTATTCTAAATTAAACAAATAAATATCTTGGTTAATGGTGATACGAGGTCAAATTCTCCTAATGGAATATTTTAATATAATTTAAATAAAATACGTATATATAAGCGTGGGTGTTTGAAGCAGAATCAAGATCCACATTCTTAGTTGAAAACTCCAAGACATGAAAAATATAAACAAAATAAAACTCGTATTATAAGAAAAGATTCGTATCGTTATGTTATTAAACATATTATTACACATTAATTCACCTGTTTTTGTATCTGATATTTTTTAATCACCTCTTTAATGCACTTGTCGTAATTCATTCTTTGTCAGCTTCCTTCGGCAAAATCAAAAGGCTTCTAATTTTTATACTTGAGTTAAATGTTATTTTAGTCTCTGGTTTTATCCATTTTGTCAGTTTAGTCCAAATGTTTTATTTTTTGTCTGTGGGTTCAGTGGCGGAACCAGAACTTCTTTGCCAGAGGGTCATCATAAGACTCTCTTTTCTATCGGCTACAACTAGAGAGTCTAAAACATGTTTTTCCTAGAAAAATCTCAGATTGTACATATAAAAATCTTACAAATTTCTATTTCCGGGGGGTCAGCGGACCCTCTTGACCCCCCTCTGGTTCCGCCCCTGTGTGGGTCTAAAAAGATTTCACTGTTGCCATTTTAGTCCACTGGATTAACTTCATCCATTTTTTCTATAAACGAGAAGGGCAATTCGGTCATTTTATATGGCCGAATTGCTCTTCCAGTTAACAGAATTACATATAAAATGACCTAATTGCCCTTCTCGTTAACAGGAAACATGGATGAAATTAACCCAGTGGACTAAAATGGCAACGGTAAAACCTTTTTAGACCTACAAACGAAAAATGAAACCTTTGGACTAAACTGATAAAATAGCTCAAACCACAGAGACTAAAATGACATATAACTCTTTATACTTTATTAAAATATCTATTTTCTTAATTTTACAGATTTTGTTATGAATTTTTTTTTTTTTTTATTTCAAAATATTTGTAGCAAAATACAAGTTTAATTTTGTAATAATGATAGGTTTCAATAAGCTTCACTCACTATTTTAAAATCATTTTATTCATCATGAATACATGGATTCGCTTTTGAAGACATTAAGGGCATGTTTGGCTTAACTTATTGCTGATTTTTTTAAAAGTCCTTTTGGCAAAAATAAGTCAGGAAATCCTGACTTTTGCCTTCAAAAAAGGACTTTTGCCCTTAAACTGGAAAGCCAAACACTTCTTAAAAGGACTTTTACCCCTTTAAAAGTCTTTTTTTCTTCAAAATAAGGAACCCCAAACACCCACTAAAGTTTATAAAATAGTACGGTATGCACCGATTTAAACATGCATATAATACTTGATGCACTATATTTTTTTAATAATTGCACAGAGTGTATTCATTGATAAATACATTTGTTAACATGTGAAGCAAATGATTTCATTTAATTCATAATTATTTAGTAATAATAATTTGAATACACGTACCATTACCACTACATATGTTATGTATATGTGTCTATGGTTAACTGAAAGGTTTTCTATCACTACAAGAATGTTAGGCTTTAGCGGCGACTTCTAATATGTCGCAGCTAAAACTTGATCCGCGTCTCAGCCTTTTTTTACCACATTTGGCCGTCCGATAAATGGTTAATATCCAACGTTTAGGTACAATGGTCGCTGCTAAAGGCTTTTAAGCGGGATAACAAGTTGATATATAGTTGAAAGATTTTGAGCTACGAGTTAATGAGCTATTATTAAGTTTAAATATTATGTAAATCTACAAGAATTGATACATGGTGGATATATAATTTAGGGAGTTAATATTCACACACTCCTCCTCTCCATCTCTCTCTATACATACATAGATATATAGAGAGATAGATAGAGTGAAAAATGATGTGAAAATAAGATTTAGGGGTGTGAAAATCATGAAAGCCATATATTATCTTTAGACCTAAAATACTAGCTTGAATAAGGTTGTCGGGCTTGGGATTGGTATAAAGTCGGGAGGGGATACCACGAGGGTGACATGGGCTGAGGTGAAAGGTGAGAGATGGCATTACGGGGTTTCTCTTAGGGTGGTGAAGCCAGATGGGAGAATAACCAAAGAAATATGGGTGGCGGTATGAGGCAGTGGGATGGGATGGTGATGTGGCTTCGGTATCTTGCGACCGCCTTGTTTCTCACCCATACAGGCAGTGGCGATGCTTGAAAATTTCCAACAGGGGGTCGGAAGTCACTGAACCTAAAAGTTCTTTATAAGTAATTTCTTTAAAAAACCGCGGGGTCGAAAACGTATATACCTAAAAAATTCTACACGAAACGTACATACATAACATTACTGAGCGAAAAGTTCGGGGGTCGGGCGCCCCTCCCGGCCCCTTGAAAGCTACGCCCTTGCATACAGGACGAGATGTGTCACACCCCAACCGATGGCGGAATCATCGGGGCGCGGCACTGAGCGAAACAGATTGTTCAGAAGTTTCCACAACAACTATCATACAATTCAGTTATATAACACGTCCCATACCGTGTCCCAAATAATAACAAGTTATCATAGAAATCAACTAAACAATATGGGAACTGTTCCGACAACTCAAGTTCTTAATTATTACAGACCGAATTAAATATTGTTTTACGACCTCTAGACGGCTAACTGTAGATCTTACTGACTACAGGTGCCAGTACAAGATCTACAGATAATTATGACCCTGGAGCAGGTATGTGGACACTGTCCTAAGGTCACAGGCTCCTAGAAGCTTATTATTGCCTCGCTTCCCTAGCACGCTAGTAGCTTAAACACCTGTCACATACGTTAAAATAAAAGTCAATACATATAATGTAAAGGTGAGTACACAAGTTTGATATAGCATATAAAGTTCGAATAGTTTACGCATAACCAAGCACGTACACAAGGGCAAACGATGCATGTAAATTATCAACATGGGACCATCGATACCAACGACTTCAAGTTGACTGTCCGAGACAGTTCGCAATACATGATTACCACCGTAACCCATGCAAGTAATTGTCCTTAGCAACCCCCGTGTGAACGGGTGCTGAGTCCAAACTATAGTACTACGTTGCTAAAGCAGGTAGATAGCACTCCACGTGTAAACATAATAAACAGCAATCATTTAGACAAGTAATACATGCAAGTAGGTTAGCGTTCAAATAGTTTGTGTTGTTTGTGAATTTGATAGATTACGTATGTAACACCCAAAAGTGCTGAAAGCAAAAAGGGATCGAGTATACTCACCGTGGTTGATCGTGGATTGAGAGGAGCACTGAGAATAGGTTAGCCTGAATAGTTCGATAACACAACGATGAGTAACGCGGAAAAAGTACACAATGTACTTGGATCGAGTAGGCCATTCGATCGGACAGCAGTTCGATCGAGTGGGCTGTTCGATTGGTTTGGAAGTCCGTTCGAACATCCATTCGATCGGCCGGCTGGCTCGATCGGCTGGTTCTTTCAAGTGGATTGTTTCTTCCTTTGATGTGAAGGATGTGTTTGTGTATGATGGTTTGTACTACCTTTCAGGTTGGCCGATCGAACAGCTGTTCGATCGGTTAGCCCAACCGATCGGCTAGCACTTCATTGTTTTCAAATATGTCACTCGATCGGTTGGCATGCTCGATCGGGTGACATCCCAATGTTTTGAAAAGTCTAAGTGTTTTGAAGTATAGTATCTCATGATTCGAGCAGTAATGATTACAATCGAGTGACGTAGTCGATCGAACAGTAACTCGTCAATACTACACTACATGAGTTTGTGGGACTAAGTGCTAGTCGATCGGTTAGCCTAGTCGATCGGCTGGCATAGTCGTTCGGTTGGGCTGTTCGATCGAACAGCCTAGCCGTTCGGCCAGCTTCTCGATTCGGTTAACCTATCACTTAACACTTGGTTATTCCCGTTATTTGTTGATGTTTTAGAGATATTTTGACTACGAGTTGAACCACAAAGCTGAAGTCCTTACTTAGTCTACTGACTCGAGCAGGAATCACCCAAACTCGGTCAGAGACGGTTTGGAACCCAAGTTTAACGTTTAACCCGAAATCGGTATATCTCTCGGTAGAACCCGAATCTTGAACCATGTGTTCGTTTAGATTGATTTATAAATCGGTTCAAGTCTCGTTTTCACCTTTTTGAGTGTAAAAGAGTTGAAAGATAGATGAAAACCCATCTTCCAATCCTTTTCCACCGTGAAATGTTAAGATCTTTGGGAGATTTTAGGTTATTTATGTGGAAATCGGTTAGATCTAGCTTATTCATGGTTGAATGATGCCAAAACTTAGTGTTCTTGAAGAACACATGATGACATCACCCAAGAACACCTAGATCTTGGTGATTTCATGGATGAAATCCAAGTGTTGAAAGATAGAAAGATGTAGAATCGATTAATGAACAAGAACGTACAAGGATTAGAGCGAAATACTTACCGGTTTGAGAGAAATCTGAGATTTAGTGAGAAGAAGAGGCTGGTCGGTCAGAGCTTTTCCAAAAGTGGAAAGTTTGACAAGGACAGCCCTATTTATAGGCTTCCAAAAGAGGAAAGGGTCAGCTGATCGAACAGCATCCCTGATCGAGCAGCTGCCTGATCGAACAGCCTGTTCGATCGGCTAGCCTGTTCGATCAGGTTGCCCTGTTCGATCGGCTAGCCTGTTCGATCAGGTTGCCCTGTTCGATCGGCTAGCCTGTTCGATCAGGTTGCCCTGTTCGATCGGCTTGCCTGGTTTTGAGTGTTTCGCGACGATTTTTGATATTTCGACTTCGATGAACGATGATTTGAGAATGATAGAATTCCTAATCAAATTACTTTTAGTCCCAACTACTATGTCTAACGTACGAGCATCCTTACAACCTATTTTCAAAGTCGGTTTCGATTGAGTTTGATTCACCTTTGAGTCTTGATTGATTTGATTGATTCACCACACACTTTAACATAAAAGTAAACATGCACAAGTAACACATAAGGCACACACACACGTATAAAAAGTACTAAAATCCCCACACTTGAGTTTGATGATTGATTTGATTAGCTTGATTATTGATTGACTAGCTTTATTGCGTTGTTACTTCCTATTATTCACAGTCGGTCGTTGATTCATAGTTCGATTATCGGCCGTTTAGTTTGATTATACAACACTTACTCCAAATAATACGAAAATCAAAATGAAACTAAATGAAATTAATCTTTATTGATCTTTAATTCCAATAACAGTCAACACTTGACTTTGACTTTTGGGAAAACACGGGGTGTTACAGTCTCCCCTCCTTTAGGGAATTTCGTCCCGAAATTAGGCCGAGAACCGTACATCGCCGTGTGATTTTACCAATTTGATGCTTCAGATCTATCTGAACAACTGCGGGTACTTGGCCTTCATGTCACTTTCGAGTTCCCAAGTGAACTCCGCGCCTCGTTTGCCTTCCCATCGTACTTTTACAATAGGAATGCGAGAGCGTCTGAGTTGCTTGGTCTGTCGGTCCATGATTTCGACAGGCTTTTCCACGAAGTGTAGCGTCTCATTGACCTGAAGATCGTCGAGTGGTATTATTGCGTCGTGGTCGGCTACGCATTTTCGAAGGTTTGAAATATGGAAAGTCGGGTGGACATTGCTGAGTTCCTCCGGTAATTCGAGTTTGTAGGCAACTTTACCGATCCTTTCCAGAATCTTAAAAGGTCCAACAAATCGAGGCGCAAGTTTCCCTCTTTTGCCGAATCGGACTACTCCCTTCCAAGGTGATACCTTTAGGAGCACGTAGTCGCCAACTGCAAATTCGCGGGGCCTGCGTCGTTTATCGGCGTACATCTTTTGTCTGTCCCGGGCCTTCACCAAATTTTCCCTTATCTGGTGGATCTTGTCAGTCGTTTCTTGCAGAATCTCGGGCCCAGTCAATTGTGAATGACCGACCTCGTGCCATACAATAGGCGAGCGACATCTCCTACCATACAAGGCTTCGAAAGGTGCCATTTCGATGCTGGAGTGATAGCTATTATTGTACGAAAATTCGACCAACGGTAGGTGTTTGCTCCAACTACCACCAAAATCGATAACACACGCACGGAGCATGTCTTCAATAGTACGAATCGTTCTTTCAGTCTGCCCGTCGGTTTACGGGTGGAATGCGGTACTCAAATTCAGCGTCGTACCCAGAGCTGCTTGAAAAGTTTCCCACAATCTCGATGTAAACCGAGCGTCGCGATCAGAAATGATGTCTCGAGGCGTACCATGATTCTTAATGATCTCGTCGGTGTAGATTTGGGCTAGCTTGGCCACCTTATAGTCTTCTCGTATTGGCAAAAAGTGGGCTGATTTGGTCAGACGGTCGACTATAACCCAAATACTGTCGTGACCTGATGGCGTGGTCGGAAGCTTAGTTATGAAATCCATAGCTATGCTTTCCCACTTCCATACGGGTATCGGCGGTTGTTCGAGTAAGCCTGAGGGTCTTTGGTGTTCAGCCTTGACTCTTGCACAAGTTAAACAGCTACCAACATATAGAGCAATATCCCTTTTCATCCCAGGCCACCAGTACTTGTAGCGAAGGTCCTGGTACATTTTGTCCGCACCGGGATGAATGGAATATCGGGATTTGTGGGCTTCGTTCATGATGATCTTTCGCAAATCTGTCCTCCTCGGAATCCAGATTCGGTCCAGATAATAGAATATCCCGTTGGCTTTGCTCACGAGCTGAGTCCCATCGTGATAGATTCGTTCTTTCTTCAACGTACGCTCGTTAAAGCAAGCGTGTTGTGCTTCGCGGATGAGAGCTTCGAGGTTATACTGAGCCTGGATGTTTCGAACACCTATCACGTAATTCTTTCTGCTGAGGGCGTCTGCAACTACATTCGCCTTGCCTGGGTGATAACGGATCTCACAGTCGTAATCGTTGAGAAGTTCTACCCATCGGCGTTGACGCATATTGAGTTCCCTCTGGTTAAAGATATGTTGTAGGCTCTTGTGATCGGTGAAGATCGTACACTTTGTACCATACAGATAGTGTCGCCAAATCTTTAAGGCAAAGACAACTGCGCCTAGCTCAAGGTCATGGGTTGTATAGTTCTTCTCGTGGATTTTGAGCTGTCGAGATGCGTAAGCTATAACCTTGTCTCGTTGCATGAGAACACAGCCAAGTCCAAGGTTTGAAGCATCACAATAGACAACGAAGTCATCGCTTCCGTCCGGCAGTGTAAGAACTGGTGCATGGCACAGCATGTGTTTGAGGGTTTGGAAGGCAGTCTCCTGCGCGGTTCCCCACACAAAAGGCTTGTCTTTATGAGTAAGGGAGGTAAGCGGTACAGAAATCTTTGAGAATCCTTCGATGAATCGCCGGTAGTAACCAGCTAGTCCGAGAAAAGAGCGAACTTCTGACGGATTCCTTGGCGTAACCCATCCCTGGACTGCCTCAATCTTTGCAGGATCAACGTGTATACCCCGACTATTCACAATGTGACCCAGAAATTGAACCTCCTCCAACCAGAACTCACACTTGGAGAATTTGGCGTAGAGTTGGTTTCCCTGAAGCAACTCGAGAACCAATCGCAAATGCTGCGCATGTTCGGCCCTCGATCTGGAATAGATCAGGACATCGTCGATGAATACAATGACGAAACGGTCTAAGAACGGTTTACACACGCGATTCATCAGATCCATGAAGACCGCGGGTGCGTTGGTCAAACCAAAAGGCATGACAACAAATTCGTAGTGGCCGTATCGGGTTCGAAAAGCGGTTTTGGGTATGTCTTCCTCTTGAATCCGCAACTGATGGTAGCCTGAACGTAGATCAATCTTGGAGAAACACTGAGCACCTTGTAATTGGTCAAACAGATCATCGATTCTTGGTAAGGGGTATCGGTTCTTGATGGTCAGCTTGTTCAATTCCCGGTAATCGATGCACATTCGGAACGACCCGTCCTTCTTTTTGACGAAAAGGACTGGTGCGCCCCATGGAGAAGTGCTCGGGCGAATGAAGCCTTTTTCAAGTAACTCTTGGAGTTGGTTTGAGAGTTCTCGCATCTCAGATGGAGCGAGTCGATACGGAGCTTTGGCCACTAGGTTGGCTCCTGGAATAAGGTCGATTCGAAAGTCGATATCACGACTTGGAGGTAATCCAGGAAGATCATCAGGGAATACCTGAGGAAATTCTCGGACAACGGGAACATCGTTGACTTCAACTTTCCTTTTCTTGTCCGTCTCTGCTACAACAATGTTGGCCAAGAAGGCTCGATATTCCTTGCGGAGATATTTGCGAGCTTGAAGACAGGACATGAGCTTGAGATCTTTTGCAGTAGTTTCACCATAAACACATAGAATATCACCACTAGCTAGCACAAAACGAATCATCTTATCGGAACACACAACTTCAGCACGGTTTTCACGAAGAAAGTCCATGCCTACTATGACATCGAAACTTCCGAGCTGCATCGGGATGAGATTAATCGGAAATATATGATTGTTGAGCTTGAGGGTACAATCACGGAGCACAGAATTGACAGCAATGGTTCTTCCGGTAGCGACTTCTACTTCGAAGGGTGACGAAAGATAAGAGCGCTTACGTATAAGAAGTTTCTCAAACTCAAATGACACAAAGCAGTTATCGGCTCCAGTGTCAAACAAACATGATGCATATATACCATTCACAAGGAACGTACCGTTGACCACGTTGTTATCAGCTTGAGCCTGGCGTGCATTGATGTTGAAAGTTCTGGCGTGAGCGGCTTGTTGTTGAGGCTGCTGTTGTTGTTGCTGGGGTTGTTGAGCTTCTTGTTTCACCACTCTGTTCGGGCACCGGTTTGCGAAGTGGTTAGGGTCACCACATGCAAAGCAGGTCCGAACGTTGTTTGCCGGGGCCTGTGCAGCTTGAGGAGCTTGAGGAGCAGGTAGCAGGGCTTGGTTAACAGCGGCTTGAGCTTGCGTTTGACGAGGACCATAGCGGCAATTCGCAGTGAAATGCCCGTAAACGTTGCAGTGGGCACAGTAACGGCAAGCCACACCCACCGGGTGATGATAAGAACATGTAGCACAGAGTGGGTGGGGGCCGGTGTACGCACGCTTAGCCGGCGGCGCATTGATCACTGGCGCAGTGCGCTGTGGTTGCTGCTGTTGTGGCGGTACTGACTGAAGAGGAGCAGCATTGGTTGCGGCGGCGCAATTCTTGTTCTTCTTTCTTCTTCTCGAGGACTTGGAGGCTTGAGCAGTAGGGTTGTCGGTTGATGCGGTAGTAACTTGATGCAACGACTTGGATGGCTTATCCCAGACACCAGCCTTAACTCGCTTGTCGTTAATCTCGGCAGCGAGTAGGTAGGTTTCCTCGATTGATGCGGGTTTGGCGGCGAACACATAATCTGCAACACAATCCGGAAGAGCACGGATGTATTTCTTGATGGTCATCTCAGGAGTCTTGACCTGGTCTGGACAGATAATGCTCAGTTGTTTGAAACGGGCGGTGAGACCAGCGTTGTCGCCCTCCTTCTGCTTGATGGTCCAGAACTCATCCTCCAACTTTTGGCGTTCGTGGGGAGGACAGAACTCGTCCAGCATGATAGCTTTCAGTTCCTCCCACGTCAGCTCGTAGGCAGCGTCGTTCCCGCGCTTATTCCTTTCGGCTGTCCACCAGTCCAGTGCCCGTGACTGGAAGACACCGGTAGCATTGAGAGTTCGAAGATGATCCGGGCATCCGCTTTGACGAAGGGTAACTTCCACAGAGTCAAACCAGTGAAATAAGCCTGTAGGGCCCTCTTCACCGGTGAACTCCTTCGGTCCACATGCCTTAAATTGCTTGAAACTGAACGAAGCTTTGCTGGGTTCAGTGAGGGTTCGGGATTCTTCCGACGACTTGCTGGAGTTTTCGTACACCTCACTGACAGCTTTCGCTACAGACCTCGAGATGAGCTTGGCGAGACGTCGGTCTCTCTTTTCCTGACGGGTAAGGTTTTGGCGGATTCTTGATGATGACGACATGGTCTGCAATAGACATCGCCATAGGGCTCAACACAACGTATTCGAATCTCGCACGTCTTAGTTTACTAAAGCTTAGAATCACGTCGCATCTCACGTCACGTATCACATATAAACACATAAGCACATAATCATAGAGGCACATAAGCACAGAAGCAATTAGAGCACATAAGCAATTAAACAATTAGAGCACTTAATTTCCTAAACACGTACTAAGTTTTATCACAGAGGTTGTCAGAAAACAGAAACCTATAACCACAAGTCGAGTGTCGTTCGTTTTGCGTATCGGATAGCATCACATTGTATCGTCTAACTTAGTCGTATAGCGTAGCATAGCACACTGGTTTCGTTTAGATCACATCAACAGGGGTTTGAATCGAGATAGGATAGCAACAAAGGTCACGCAGATTGATAACAAATGGAGCAATCAACGAATCTTAAAACACGTAAACAGGTAAATCATATAAAATCAACAAAGCAACACTCAAAATCGGAAAATGGATTGTCTGCGGCTACTAGACTTCGACTAACCATGGCAATTTAACTATTCACAGTTGACTTGTCGTAACTTTCGACTCTAGGGGACATGTTTCTGCCTCGATTCTTGGGCATTATGCATGCGCATTCTAGGCCATACTCGTGAGTTCAGGTCGTTGGAGTCCGTCAATTGCCTTGGCGAGATAGAATAAGGTCGGAATAACTGCCAAGGTTAGGGTTTCACCCCTAGCTCAGCAATTTCTTCCTTGTTTTAAGAAAATTTAGAGGAAAATTTTCATCAAATTACGGGTTTCAGCCCCGTTTGTTGTTAGAAATTTGCACAAAGTAATTGGCAAAAATTTGTAATTTAGGCAGGAATTTGAGGGTTTCACTCCTAATCCCGTCCAAATTACAAAATTTGGCTCGGAGTTTCGGATGTATGATAGAATAGAAGGAAACAACATAAAATAAGCACATAATCCTGGTCTCTTGGTTCCTAACTATAGTCTAGGTCTCTAAGACAGCGATCCGGACTAGATCGTGTCTAACCTAATTCCCTATAGTTATGGCTCTGATACCAATCTGTCACACCCCAACCGATGGCGGAATCATCGGGGCGCGGCACTGAGCGAAACAGATTGTTCAGAAGTTTCCACAACAACTATCATACAATTCAGTTATATAACACGTCCCATACCGTGTCCCAAATAATAACAAGTTATCATAGAAATCAACTAAACAATATGGGAACTGTTCCGACAACTCAAGTTCTTAATTATTACAGACCGAATTAAATATTGTTTTACGACCTCTAGACGGCTAACTGTAGATCTTACTGACTACAGGTGCCAGTACAAGATCTACAGATAATTATGACCCTGGAGCAGGTATGTGGACACTGTCCTAAGGTCACAGGCTCCTAGAAGCTTATTATTGCCTCGCTTCCCTAGCACGCTAGTAGCTTAAACACCTGTCACATACGTTAAAATAAAAGTCAATACATATAATGTAAAGGTGAGTACACAAGTTTGATATAGCATATAAAGTTCGAATAGTTTACGCATAACCAAGCACGTACACAAGGGCAAACGATGCATGTAAATTATCAACATGGGACCATCGATACCAACGACTTCAAGTTGACTGTCCGAGACAGTTCGCAATACATGATTACCACCGTAACCCATGCAAGTAATTGTCCTTAGCAACCCCCGTGTGAACGGGTGCTGAGTCCAAACTATAGTACTACGTTGCTAAAGCAGGTAGATAGCACTCCACGTGTAAACATAATAAACAGCAATCATTTAGACAAGTAATACATGCAAGTAGGTTAGCGTTCAAATAGTTTGTGTTGTTTGTGAATTTGATAGATTACGTATGTAACACCCAAAAGTGCTGAAAGCAAAAAGGGATCGAGTATACTCACCGTGGTTGATCGTGGATTGAGAGGAGCACTGAGAATAGGTTAGCCTGAATAGTTCGATAACACAACGATGAGTAACGCGGAAAAAGTACACAATGTACTTGGATCGAGTAGGCCATTCGATCGGACAGCAGTTCGATCGAGTGGGCTGTTCGATTGGTTTGGAAGTCCGTTCGAACATCCATTCGATCGGCCGGCTGGCTCGATCGGCTGGTTCTTTCAAGTGGATTGTTTCTTCCTTTGATGTGAAGGATGTGTTTGTGTATGATGGTTTGTACTACCTTTCAGGTTGGCCGATCGAACAGCTGTTCGATCGGTTAGCCCAACCGATCGGCTAGCACTTCATTGTTTTCAAATATGTCACTCGATCGGTTGGCATGCTCGATCGGGTGACATCCCAATGTTTTGAAAAGTCTAAGTGTTTTGAAGTATAGTATCTCATGATTCGAGCAGTAATGATTACAATCGAGTGACGTAGTCGATCGAACAGTAACTCGTCAATACTACACTACATGAGTTTGTGGGACTAAGTGCTAGTCGATCGGTTAGCCTAGTCGATCGGCTGGCATAGTCGTTCGGTTGGGCTGTTCGATCGAACAGCCTAGCCGTTCGGCCAGCTTCTCGATTCGGTTAACCTATCACTTAACACTTGGTTATTCCCGTTATTTGTTGATGTTTTAGAGATATTTTGACTACGAGTTGAACCACAAAGCTGAAGTCCTTACTTAGTCTACTGACTCGAGCAGGAATCACCCAAACTCGGTCAGAGACGGTTTGGAACCCAAGTTTAACGTTTAACCCGAAATCGGTATATCTCTCGGTAGAACCCGAATCTTGAACCATGTGTTCGTTTAGATTGATTTATAAATCGGTTCAAGTCTCGTTTTCACCTTTTTGAGTGTAAAAGAGTTGAAAGATAGATGAAAACCCATCTTCCAATCCTTTTCCACCGTGAAATGTTAAGATCTTTGGGAGATTTTAGGTTATTTATGTGGAAATCGGTTAGATCTAGCTTATTCATGGTTGAATGATGCCAAAACTTAGTGTTCTTGAAGAACACATGATGACATCACCCAAGAACACCTAGATCTTGGTGATTTCATGGATGAAATCCAAGTGTTGAAAGATAGAAAGATGTAGAATCGATTAATGAACAAGAACGTACAAGGATTAGAGCGAAATACTTACCGGTTTGAGAGAAATCTGAGATTTAGTGAGAAGAAGAGGCTGGTCGGTCAGAGCTTTTCCAAAAGTGGAAAGTTTGACAAGGACAGCCCTATTTATAGGCTTCCAAAAGAGGAAAGGGTCAGCTGATCGAACAGCATCCCTGATCGAGCAGCTGCCTGATCGAACAGCCTGTTCGATCGGCTAGCCTGTTCGATCAGGTTGCCCTGTTCGATCGGCTAGCCTGTTCGATCAGGTTGCCCTGTTCGATCGGCTAGCCTGTTCGATCAGGTTGCCCTGTTCGATCGGCTTGCCTGGTTTTGAGTGTTTCGCGACGATTTTTGATATTTCGACTTCGATGAACGATGATTTGAGAATGATAGAATTCCTAATCAAATTACTTTTAGTCCCAACTACTATGTCTAACGTACGAGCATCCTTACAACCTATTTTCAAAGTCGGTTTCGATTGAGTTTGATTCACCTTTGAGTCTTGATTGATTTGATTGATTCACCACACACTTTAACATAAAAGTAAACATGCACAAGTAACACATAAGGCACACACACACGTATAAAAAGTACTAAAATCCCCACACTTGAGTTTGATGATTGATTTGATTAGCTTGATTATTGATTGACTAGCTTTATTGCGTTGTTACTTCCTATTATTCACAGTCGGTCGTTGATTCATAGTTCGATTATCGGCCGTTTAGTTTGATTATACAACACTTACTCCAAATAATACGAAAATCAAAATGAAACTAAATGAAATTAATCTTTATTGATCTTTAATTCCAATAACAGTCAACACTTGACTTTGACTTTTGGGAAAACACGGGGTGTTACAAGATGCGCGATAGTGATGTGGCTTATATGCCCAAACTTTCATTTGACATGACACCCACAAGCACAAGGGTATATTTAAATTGGTGAACAAGAACCAAACTACTTCAAACTAAAGCTTCCTTTAAATAACAATTTCATTTGATTTTTGGTTGACATAAAACCTACAACCATTGGAGCCACGACTTTAGTTCTTTAGTTTATAAGTCCATGCTTGGTTTGCTTTATATACAAGTTGAAGTAAGAAAACAAAGGTTACAAAGAACATTCATTCCTACTATGCACATGTAGCTTTTTAATATGTTGGTAATTCTAGTGATTTCTTAATAAACGTTACAAAATAAAACATCATAGCCTAACAAAAGGTCTAATCATACGATAAACATAAAAAGCGAACGACTTCACCATTAAAATCATCTCAAAAAGGTAAGCTTTTTGAGGATGAATTATGTAAAGTAACCGACGACTTCAAATGCTCTAACGACACAAACTCTTGCCGTAAATTTGCCCTTTTCACTATCTTTCTCATATTGCTCAGCAAGCTTTGTTCTACCAAGTGCTTTACCGCATTTCTATTTGAAAAACCACTTGATGAGTCCGGTGATTCAGCATTATCACCGGACCCACAAAGGGGCGCTGACAAAGTCGTCCCTGCACCTCCTCTAGTGTTTTCTGAAACTTGTTTCCCTTTGTCGGTTCTCAAGATCTCTAGAATCCTAGATGATCTTTTTTGTGCTAAAGTACTACCCAAAAGAGTTAATTCTAGCAACGAAGACTTGATCCCCGCCTCGATCATGGCTTGTTGATCTTCACTCGACTTGTAAGCCATCACCATTAAAATGTATGCCACCTTCTCTTGGCAATTCGGCGAATCCATCCAACTTAAAACATCCACTAAAATTGTAAACGCATCATGCACAGCACTAACCGCCCGTCGACCCTCAGGGGTCGACACAACATTAGACAGAATCAAAAGTATTCTCTCACTTATCTCCGCATCTCCTCCAATCGCGCTCAACAAAAATTGTACAAAGCCATCAATCTCAATCATCCGCAAAACATTCGTCGCCAAAATAGATATATTGTATAGTGCCCTTAAACAATCTTGAACCACTTGCGAATCCATGTCCTCGGTTTTGGTTTCCGCCTTGATCAATCCTCTTAGGGTTTTGATCAAGAATGAGACAGCCCCAGAAGATCCTATGACAACTTTGTTTGAATCAAAGGCACTTAATCCAAGAAAATTCGCAATTACTGCAGCTGTCACATCAGGTAAACACTCTTTTGGAGGCGTAACTAGATCAAGCATCTTGTGTACCCCTCCCGCTTCAACAATAGCGGATTTATTCCTGAAAAAAATCGCGTTATAACTTATAAACATTAACATTAACTCAAAGCCACACATTAAGACCAGGGGAGCTGATTTTTCGCTCGCAGTGTTAATTTTATCAAAAATTTCCAAAATTTTGTTTTATGTAGTGTAAAATATTTAATTTACAAATTTTTCGTTTAAGTTCCGCCACTGATGAAAACCGTAACCGAATCAAATTACACTAATATTAACCAAACATCTTACATATCATTTCCAATTCCAAGATTAAGCAAAGCATATAGAGCCTCTATATGTGAATCAACATCTTCACAATCAAGCATTGCAACAAGCAATGGAATCACTCCGATCAACCCGAAATTCATTCGAGCTTCCGAATCGGTTTTCGCCAACTCTCTAACATCTTTCGCTCCTCGTAACACGGCATCGTTTTCTCCACTCTGCAACCGCTTCATGGTCTCTTTCATCATCACATTCTTTTCCTCCGATGAAGGTTCCGGCGGCAGCTTGATCACCGGCGGTGAGTTGATGGGTTTGTTGTGGCGGGATATTCCGCAGCTGCAGCGCATGGTGGCGATGAGTTTGCGGCGGCAGGAGGACCAGAGGCTGAAGTTTTGTTGTGGGTTTGGCATTTTGTTGGGATTAGAATTAGTGCATTGTGGTTATGAACTGCTCTGAATAATGTTATTTGTGATGTGGGGTGACAAAGTCACATGGTGGTACGTTGGATTCAGGGCTTGTTTGAGCACTCAAGTAAAGTGTAAAAGGTGAAGTTTATTGCAGAAGAAGACAGAGACTGTGTAGATTGATGCTGAGAGAGAGAGAGAGAGAGAGAAACCTCCAACAAGATGATTTTATAAAGTAGCATGAGTTTTACTTTTATAGAAAAAAAGTGAATAGGATGGGGGGTTAAAGTGTATAACTTATACACTTATACCCGTCACGCACCATGCCGGATGCCCAGATGGCATGTGGTGTCGGGTTTTTTTTTTCAGAAAAGCCGGTCCGGTTTTTTAATCGGTTTTGGTTTTTTTTATGGCACAAAAACCGGCTTTTAAACCAATTTGATATGAGGAGAACCTAAACCGGTACTAACTGGTTTGATTCGGTTTTTAACCGGTTTGGGTAAAAAAATGGTTTTTAACTGATCTAAACTGGTTTTTAAACCAGTTCAGTCTTTAAACTCGCTACAAATGTCACGAAGAAGAACCGGTCCATAACCGTCGGGTCAGGTTGAGCCCGAATGTAAGACCCTAATGCGTATTTGACTAAAAGTCGCAGCGGAAGTTCAAGCCATAAACTTTCTTTCCTTATAATTACCTTGACTTACTTAAAACTTCATTTTAATACAACCTTTTCACATGAAGTCATCAATTGACTCATTTACAATTAAATGCATGACATGGGTTTTCTAAATTTCAACACCAACGTTTCCGTACAATCTGTCTTGTGACTCGATCCTCGATCTCTAATCCTTGAAGATCCTCGTGACTCGTACAACCTGCACTCACCACATTCATTCATACATTAGCACACATTATATAAACAAGATTCATTCACAAACACTTCACTGTTCGTCATTTTTCAAACTTTAAGCATTACATCTGCGTATCCATTCCCTGGTGAGGCTTCAGTAATGTACCTGCATTACCTTTCATTCTCAAGGTACACCATTAAAACGTTAACACTCAACGTGTCTAAATCATGCTTATATACATACTTACATACAAACATACATTCACATCTACATACATACATATCTTTCCTCCAACTTTACATACATGCATACACTCATACATGTCTTTATACATACGTACGTTCACATCTACATACGTACATACCTTTCTTACATCTTTACATACATGCATACACTCATACATACCTTTATACATACATACATACACATCTATATACGTAAAGGAAATTCTTAACTTAGAATCCCACAATTAGGTACCATATTACTACATATTCTTTAGGATCCCACCTTTGGGTACCATATTACTACTTATTCTTTAGGATCCCACCTTTGGGTACCATATTACTACATATTCTTTAGGATCCCACCTTTGGGTACCATATTACTACTTATTCTTTAGGATCCCACCTTTGGGTACCATATTACTACATATTCTTTAGGATCCCACCTTTGGGTACCATATTACTACATATTCTTTAGGATCCCACCTTTGGGTACCATATTACTACATATTCTTTAGGATCCCACCTTTGGGTACCATATTACTACTTATTCTTTAGGATCCCACCTTTGGGTACCATATTACTACATATTCTTTAGGATCCCACCTTTGGGTACCATATTACTACTTATTCTTTAGGATCCCACCTTTGGGTACCATATTACTACTTATTCTTTAGGATCCCACCTTTGGGTACCATATTACTACTTATTCTTTAGGATCCCACCTTTGGGTACCATATTACTACATATTCTTTAGGATCCCACCTTTGGGTACCATATTACTACTTATTCTTTAGGATCCCACCTTTGGGTACCATATTACTACATATTCTTTAGGATCCCACCTTTGGGTACCATATTACTACTTATTCTTTAGGATCCCACCTTTGGGTACCATATTACTACATATTCTTTAGGATCCCACCTTTGGGTACCATATTACTACTTATTCTTTAGGATCCCACCTTTGGGTACCATATTACTACATATTCTTTAGGATCCCACCTTTGGGTACCATATTACTACTTATTCTTTAGGATCCCACCTTTGGGTACCATATTACTACATATTCTTTAGGATCCCACCTTTGGGTACCCCTACCCGTCGGCGACGCCCTCTAGTTTTTTTGCAGTTTTCTGCAGGTTCGTTTCGTCGTCCGTACGCACTAAAACGCACGTAACTTTTGAACCGTTTACCCGTTTGACCTCCCGTTTCTTCCTACATGCTTGTAAATTCACATTCTATCATATGAACATAAAATCTTACCTCCGGATTACGGAAATCCTTAACTTACATACATTCGACTTAACTATTTTCTAACTATTTGACCCGTTAAGGGTATTCGCGCATTAATTGGTCTATGACTGACCAAACCATCATCCCCACTTCCATACCTGCCCAAAACATTACTCTAGTCGAATAACTTGCTTCTAAACCACTTTTAAGTTCGTTTACCCCAAAATACCCATCATGGGCATTTTGGTCAACCTTAAACCCATCATTTACGACGAAAGACCTTAACACATATTTGACCTCAAACATCATATTTAATTCATTACAACACTTTATCACTTACTTGTACTACGAAGTGATTACGGAAATCACTTACCTTTAGTGTTCGTATTCGCATCCGTTTCCTCGCCTCTTTTTGACCCGTTAACCTTCCATGCTTCCATCCATCTTGACATGATCCCTATACTTTCATGTCATCGCATTCACATTCTTGTTAGCATACATGATTGTACATATTAACAATCATATCAAATTCATGTTTCACATTTGACTTTCATTAGTCAATTCTAACAAGCATAAGGCATATTTCGACAAGTTAATCTTTCAAACTCATACAATTCATCGTGTCATCACATATAACACGTATGGATATAACACGCATCATATGACTTTCTATAATATCACAATTGTGACAAAAGTCCAACATTGCTACTTATGCACAGTTGACTTTCAAAAAGTCAACAATTTATCATATGAACTTTCGACTTAACCTCATACATCCATGTCATTATAGTAGACTATACTAATGACACTATATACATTTCATACTCACGATGCAATAAGCATACAACCACATGATCATCTAGTTATATGCACATACCAAACATATTTAATTCCGTTCATTCTAGTAACATAATTCTACAACTAACACCATGACCTATGCTTAACAACCCAACATCATTCTAACTTCATCCTATTCTAATGATCTCATATGCTTCACATTTAGTGTACTTTTACTTATCAATTTTGATTAAGCAATTATTCAAACATGTAGTAAACATCATACCACTCCAACATAGAGTACAATATTCTAATGCATACTTTTACTAAATAACATGGCCAACCAAATCCTACATGAATTCCATATAAAAATAGATTTCTCATGTTTATTTATCATCAAATACATCATATCCCCATATTATACGATTTCATCCATTACTTGCATACCATTTCATCTATTAATCCCACCTAGGCATTTCATCAAACACTTGGTGTGCATGCCACAATTTATGCATAATGTACAAGTGTTTCATGCTTTACTTCCTACTTCATGCTTTCATTCATCAATTAACACAAAAACATCAACAAATTCATATCACATTCAATCTACCTAACAAGAACGCATTACATACACCATAACACAACAAGATGTGAACAAGGATTGGACTTGGGTGATCATTCAAGTCATCATCCTTACCAAAACAAATGGGTTTCACCTCTAAACATCAAATTAACCTAAATCATGCATAACCCATGTTCAATATGATGATTCTAACACACACCCATTCACAATTTCATACAAATTCGCAATTTACATCATAACCCACTTCGTGAAAGATCACCAATCTAACTTTTAAGACATACCTTACAATCCCCTTGTGAAGGTGATCATTAATCCGTGTTCATTCATGAATTTAGACCTTGATTTGCCCTTCGATTTGATGATTCTTCACGTTTAGGGTTTCTTGAGCTCACATGAGAGCTCCTGCTCCTTTCTAGAACACACGAATGTGTGTGTTTGTGTGTGTTGATTTTCATAAATAAAACCCATCTTTCCATCCTAACCGTTTTGGTCCCTCAAGTTTTCTCACTAATTAGAATTGACACAACTTTCATTCCTTATTTGTTTCTACCATACTTTTAACTAGGACGAATAACCTAGTTATTTATTTCTTGATGTACCCGATCATAACATTTAACGAATATAAACATTCGGGTTTTGGGGTGTTACAAGTCTACCCCCCTTAAATAAGGTTTCGTCCCCGAAACCTTTCTCATTTCCTCTTACACACACACATCTATGTTTGACTTCATAGTCATATCATAATTATATGTAATCATCCTATCTCAGTTCATATTTATTCATACTATTGACTTTTTTTATAATAAGTCCATATTTTTCACACCATACCTTCACATAACATTTTCATTTCCCTTGACCCGTTTTTAATAGGTCAATATACATACTTCTTCAAGCTTGTGATAATACGTTCATTCGTAGGATTTGTTTATAACGGATCTAATACTTTCATCTTGTCTTTTAAGATTACATTTCATACACACATTCTATAACATTCAACTCTTGTTTTGTTATCACAACAAAACTACTACTTCATAGTTACACCTACATGCTTAACTCCATAGTTAGCATCATTCTACTTTTCTATAGTCATTCGTACCTTACATATCCTTACGTTACCTTCAACTTGCCTCATTCGTTCTACATTACTATACCTCTCATTTCGTGCCTTACTTATTTTGCATAAGCATACGTGTCGTGCAATTCATTTCATGAGATTTTAACCAATACTCGAACTTTTCACTCAAAACCTTTGAGATTCGCTTCTTGATGACATAGTTTTCTTCTTATGTCAACTGAAAAAAAATCAAACTTCCCATACTATACCATACCCATTCCATCATTCATTTCGTAGGTCGTACCCAATTAACCAATTCATACTTATCTAACATAAGTTAAACTTTTTACTGACCTCATCTCATATCATCAATCGACGATCCGTAACCCAGATCGATCCGCATTCTTCACGAGTACTAGCCATACCAGGCTAGATTTCATTCATCCGCGTAATGCGCTTTCGCCCGTGCACATCCTTCCACCAATTCGGTTGGTTTCATCACATCAAGAGTTTCTAACATTATCATCTACAATTTTAGCGGTTAGCACATTTCATTCAAGCATTCATTAAACTAGGTGATTACTCACCTATAATTCTTTACAATTTCCTACGCACATGCTATAACATTTTCCACACTTCATTCCTTACATGCAATTCTTTATTTTGGTTACTTATTTTGTCGACCTTTGCAGTTTGACGTTTCAAGGTCAAACTGACATCTCTTACTTACCGTAGATGTAAAGAGGTACACATTCGTACGTCTTTCCCTTCATGTTTACCTACAAGGACATCCATTACATCATTTTGGTATTCTTAACAAAACTCACCCTTCTCATTCATACTTAAATTATTGTCCGGGTCGTAGCCCGTCATTCATTATGACTCCTAAGAGTCCATTACTAACATATTTAACATATAACTTGTTCGAACTTCTTTCTTTCGCTTTAAAATTTAGGTTTGCATGCCCATTACGATCATTCTTTTGTTTATTACTTTACATTTATCCATATGACTCGTTTGACACAACCATGGTCAAACTGTCGACACGTTGTGATGTGGATTAATTTCATCCCTTTTTATATTTTAAATCCGTCCTTCGGACGCAATCATAGCATCCATACCTTTCATTATTTCTATGTTTTGAATTCGTCTAGCGGTTTCGAACATTCTCTTCATGCATTTCATACCTTGAATCCGTCTCACGGATTCAAACATATCATTCATGCCTTTCATCCTTGAATCCGTCTCACGGATTCAAACATTGCATTCATAACTTTCATTCCCTGAATCCATCTCCCGGATTCAGACATATTATTCATATCTTTCTTTCCTTGAATCCGTCTCATGGATTCAAATCATTTCATTCATACATTGCATTCCTTGAATCCATCTCGTGGATTCAAACATTTCATTCATACATATCATTCATATCTTGTTGATCCGTACCTTCTTACGGATTCAACATTCTTCATTTTTTTTTATCACTCATACTTTTCATTCCTACATAGTACTCTCAACTTCCCGAGAGTCTTAATTCCCATTTCCCCCCACACGCCCGCCTGCTACTCAACTCTACCGGACATACCTGTAACAATTATCATAATCTCACGAACGTCATACGTTTTTCGTGTACTGGCCAGGTACACAATCCACATAGTAGTTTCGTGCCTTCATGTAATTGTCACCTTATGTCCGTAGACTTAGGTTTCGGCGCGTGTATCACTTTCAGTACCTCATTACATACAATCCTTGTCTTTCATTTAAAACTTTTCCTTCCTTTAATGGACTTTACCATTGCTTACATCCTTACATTAAATTCACATACCTGGGCTCATTTGCCTACTTGTCTCATTACCTCTTTGCCTACCTTAGTATTCATTCTAGGCTGCATTCACGGATCATCCTCTTCCAACACTTATGCTTACCTTTGGATCTTGATCGAGTCTTGGATTGTACGGATTTCTTATCTCAAGAGCACACAAGTTTGAGTTCAAGTACTTACCTTCTCGTACTTGATTCCCTCAAACCAGGGCTCTGATACCAACTTGTAAGACCCTAATGCGTATTTGACTAAAAGTCGCAGCGGAAGTTCAAGCCATAAACTTTCTTTCCTTATAATTACCTTGACTTACTTAAAACTTCATTTTAATACAACCTTTTCACATGAAGTCATCAATTGACTCATTTACAATTAAATGCATGACATGGGTTTTCTAAATTTCAACACCAACGTTTCCGTACAATCTGTCTTGTGACTCGATCCTCGATCTCTAATCCTTGAAGATCCTCGTGACTCGTACAACCTGCACTCACCACATTCATTCATACATTAGCACACATTATATAAACAAGATTCATTCACAAACACTTCACTGTTCGTCATTTTTCAAACTTTAAGCATTACATCTGCGTATCCATTCCCTGGTGAGGCTTCAGTAATGTACCTGCATTACCTTTCATTCTCAAGGTACACCATTAAAACGTTAACACTCAACGTGTCTAAATCATGCTTATATACATACTTACATACAAACATACATTCACATCTACATACATACATATCTTTCCTCCAACTTTACATACATGCATACACTCATACATGTCTTTATACATACGTACGTTCACATCTACATACGTACATACCTTTCTTACATCTTTACATACATGCATACACTCATACATACCTTTATACATACATACATACACATCTATATACGTAAAGGAAATTCTTAACTTAGAATCCCACAATTAGGTACCATATTACTACATATTCTTTAGGATCCCACCTTTGGGTACCATATTACTACTTATTCTTTAGGATCCCACCTTTGGGTACCATATTACTACATATTCTTTAGGATCCCACCTTTGGGTACCATATTACTACTTATTCTTTAGGATCCCACCTTTGGGTACCATATTACTACATATTCTTTAGGATCCCACCTTTGGGTACCATATTACTACATATTCTTTAGGATCCCACCTTTGGGTACCATATTACTACTTATTCTTTAGGATCCCACCTTTGGGTACCATATTACTACATATTCTTTAGGATCCCACCTTTGGGTACCATATTACTACTTATTCTTTAGGATCCCACCTTTGGGTACCATATTACTACTTATTCTTTAGGATCCCACCTTTGGGTACCATATTACTACTTATTCTTTAGGATCCCACCTTTGGGTACCATATTACTACATATTCTTTAGGATCCCACCTTTGGGTACCATATTACTACTTATTCTTTAGGATCCCACCTTTGGGTACCATATTACTACATATTCTTTAGGATCCCACCTTTGGGTACCATATTACTACTTATTCTTTAGGATCCCACCTTTGGGTACCATATTACTACATATTCTTTAGGATCCCACCTTTGGGTACCATATTACTACTTATTCTTTAGGATCCCACCTTTGGGTACCATATTACTACATATTCTTTAGGATCCCACCTTTGGGTACCATATTACTACTTATTCTTTAGGATCCCACCTTTGGGTACCATATTACTACATATTCTTTAGGATCCCACCTTTGGGTACCATATTACTACTTATTCTTTAGGATCCCACCTTTGGGTACCATATTACTACATATTCTTTAGGATCCCACCTTTGGGTACCCCTACCCGTCGGCGACGCCCTCTAGTTTTTTTGCAGTTTTCTGCAGGTTCGTTTCGTCGTCCGTACGCACTAAAACGCACGTAACTTTTGAACCGTTTACCCGTTTGACCTCCCGTTTCTTCCTACATGCTTGTAAATTCACATTCTATCATATGAACATAAAATCTTACCTCCGGATTACGGAAATCCTTAACTTACATACATTCGACTTAACTATTTTCTAACTATTTGACCCGTTAAGGGTATTCGCGCATTAATTGGTCTATGACTGACCAAACCATCATCCCCACTTCCATACCTGCCCAAAACATTACTCTAGTCGAATAACTTGCTTCTAAACCACTTTTAAGTTCGTTTACCCCAAAATACCCATCATGGGCATTTTGGTCAACCTTAAACCCATCATTTACGACGAAAGACCTTAACACATATTTGACCTCAAACATCATATTTAATTCATTACAACACTTTATCACTTACTTGTACTACGAAGTGATTACGGAAATCACTTACCTTTAGTGTTCGTATTCGCATCCGTTTCCTCGCCTCTTTTTGACCCGTTAACCTTCCATGCTTCCATCCATCTTGACATGATCCCTATACTTTCATGTCATCGCATTCACATTCTTGTTAGCATACATGATTGTACATATTAACAATCATATCAAATTCATGTTTCACATTTGACTTTCATTAGTCAATTCTAACAAGCATAAGGCATATTTCCACAAGTTAATCTTTCAAACTCATACAATTCATCGTGTCATCACATATAACACGTATGGATATAACACGCATCATATGACTTTCTATAATATCACAATTGTGACAAAAGTCCAACATTGCTACTTATGCACAGTTGACTTTCAAAAAGTCAACAATTTATCATATGAACTTTCGACTTAACCTCATACATCCATGTCATTATAGTAGACTATACTAATGACACTATATACATTTCATACTCACGATGCAATAAGCATACAACCACATGATCATCTAGTTATATGCACATACCAAACATATTTAATTCCGTTCATTCTAGTAACATAATTCTACAACTAACACCATGACATATGCTTAACAACCCAACATCATTCTAACTTCATCCTATTCTAATGATCTCATATGCTTCACATTTAGTGTACTTTTACTTATCAATTTTGATTAAGCAATTATTCAAACATGTAGTAAACATCATACCACTCCAACATAGAGTACAATATTCTAATGCATACTTTTACTAAATAACATGGCCAACCAAATCCTACATGAATTCCATATAAAAATAGATTTCTCATGTTTATTTATCATCAAATACATCATATCCCCATATTATACGATTTCATCCATTACTTGCATACCATTTCATCTATTAATCCCACCTAGGCATTTCATCAAACACTTGGTGTGCATGCCACAATTTATGCATAATGTACAAGTGTTTCATGCTTTACTTCCTACTTCATGCTTTCATTCATCAATTAACACAAAAACATCAACAAATTCATATCACATTCAATCTACCTAACAAGAACGCATTACATACACCATAACACAACAAGATGTGAACAAGGATTGGACTTGGGTGATCATTCAAGTCATCATCCTTACCAAAACAAATGGGTTTCACCTCTAAACATCAAATTAACCTAAATCATGCATAACCCATGTTCAATATGATGATTCTAACACACACCCATTCACAATTTCATACAAATTCGCAATTTACATCATAACCCACTTCGTGAAAGATCACCAATCTAACTTTTAAGACATACCTTACAATCCCCTTGTGAAGGTGATCATTAATCCGTGTTCATTCATGAATTTAGACCTTGATTTGCCCTTCGATTTGATGATTCTTCACGTTTAGGGTTTCTTGAGCTCACATGAGAGCTCCTGCTCCTTTCTAGAACACACGAATGTGTGTGTTTGTGTGTGTTGATTTTCATAAATAAAACCCATCTTTCCATCCTAACCGTTTTGGTCCCTCAAGTTTTCTCACTAATTAGAATTGACACAACTTTCATTCCTTATTTGTTTCTACCATACTTTTAACTAGGACGAATAACCTAGTTATTTATTTCTTGATGTACCCGATCATAACATTTAACGAATATAAACATTCGGGTTTTGGGGTGTTACACCGAACCGGTTTTTCTACATGTCTAGCCGGTAGTGTTGGCCTTGTGATTTTGCTTTTCTTGTGGGAAAAAATTCCTCGCAAACCCTTGTTTTTCATACGGCTCTCTCTCTCTCTCTCTCTCTTCCTTGTCAGTTAAATGTATTTTATCTTTTTTTAGAAAAAAAAAGACGGGCGAATAGTGAATGATACGCATAACATATGTTGAAGTCTTTCATACGGCTCTCTCTCTCTTCCTTGTCAGTTTAATGTATTTTATCTTTTTTTAGAGAAAAAAAGACGGGCGAATAGTGAATGATACGCATAACATATGTTGAAAAATAGTAGATGCTGATAAGACGTTGATATGCATGGCCGGCCCTTGGGGAGGACCACCGGCTAAAGCCTGATATTTCGAAGGACACGTTATTTAAAAAAAATCTGATATGTAAATGTAAAAATAAATACATTATAATAGGGTGTACTCATACCACACCAACTATTTTATGGTTTAGATTAGTTATTAACCCATTGCCATTAGGTTTAAACCTTAAATGAGCCCAATACCCAATTTCGTTAAGGCCTAAGGGCACGTTTTTTCGAGTTCGAACATGATACATGAATTCTCATAACCGGCCTTGTTGATATGAGCATGTGACACAGAATGGTGAATTACGAATTGGATTATAACGCATGATCTTGTTTATGATATTGTTATAAATATGAGTTATGTTTCCATATTATTTAAAAGTTATGAAACTTCCTGAAAATTATAGGATTAAGTGATTTAAATAATTCATATAGACCTCGTTAGTATTTATTTTTTTCCTTTTAATATTAAAAAGAAGTTAGAGGCACTAAATTGTGAGGGAAAAAAATCATAAATAGTAGTTTGAGCAATTTCCCAATTAGGAAAAGTTTCATCAATTGAACATGTTAATTTTTTTGTGGTTTATTAGTTAGAAAAATTAAGTGAATCTGTTAAAAAAAATATTAACACTTAGAATTATTTTACCTTTTATAAAAATTATTTTACCTTAGAATCTGTTAAAGAAATAATAATAATTTTCCCTCTGTCAACTAAACAACAAATAAAACTGGAAGAAGAAAACAAACACAATGTTATCCATGTATTTGGTGAACCCCTACACTTTGATGGCTAACAACTCTTCGTTTCTACATAAGGATACTAACCACCACAACACAAGGCAAATAATATATACTTCTTTTTTTAAATGTTCTTTTCATCATTTCAAGCTATTTGTCACTTCACAAGTACTCATGTTCTTTTCAACTTTTCGGTCTATGATTTGAAGAGACAAACCACTCAGTGGAATTAAAATTAAATCGAACCGAACCGAAGTGAATTAAACACAATATTCTATTTATAGAAAAAAAAATCACTAAATTAATTGTGTTTATGAGTGTGCTATACTAGTATAGATGTGTCGCATGTATAGCTATTAGATACACGAGTACTTGTTTGTGTATCTACTTTGACTCGCGTAAGAGAGTTTTATCCGGAAATAGTATATAAAATATACCACAAATAAATTATATACGAATTCGATTCAAATATCCAACTTTCATACCCGAAAAGTACATGAATTAAAAATCCAATTAAAAAAAAAGAACATAAAGAAAAGAGTAATTAAAGTTTTAGGAAAGCAGTTTAGTTGGATTACTGGAGGAAAGTTTATAATTTATAAAATGCAATTCATAAGAAACTATATTGAATAAGTTGACTTTTGAGAAAATAAACTTTATTAACAAACTAGCATTTTTATAAAATATGAAACTATTTCAAGACAATCCAACCAAGTCTGCCACCTCCATACCTCACTCATTTAACACAATCATAGGCTACTTGCAATCACCAAAACACAACCCCCTCTCTGCCTCATGTTAGAGAAATATTAAGAAAAAAATCCAAATTAATTTAGTTATGGAAACCTTTTATTATAAAAAATCCAAATTATTATTACTATATATTACTAGGTAGAGGATCCTGTAAAAAGTGCTCAAAGTGTGAGAAGTGTAAGAAGTGTATTATAACACTATATATAATACTATATAACACTATATAAACACCGTATAACAATATGTAACACCATATAATACCATATAACACTATGTTACACTATATATCATTATATAACAAATATAACACTATACATCTATTATAGACATGCTATCAGACAACCTATAGTGTTATATTTGTTATATAATGATATATAGTGTTACATAGTGTTATATGGTATTATATGGTGTTACATATTGTTATACGGTGTTTATATGGTGTTATATAGTATTATATATAGTGTTATAATACACTTCTTACACTTCTCACACTTTAGGCCCTTTTTACACTATCCTTGCCCTATATTACTATATATTATTACTATATATTACTATATATTACTATATATTAATAAATAAATTGAAATGAATAGTAGTTTTAATATTATAATAATATATAGTTTTTTTAATACTTTTATTATTTTAATATTATAATAATACTTATTTTCTTTACTTTTTAACTTTAATCCTTTTTTTAATATTAGGGGTTGGGATAAGCTTGGTGTCAACCGATATCGAACCAGTATTGGTATCGAAAATACGGAACGGTCCTGTTCGGTATCAGTACATGAAGATAAAAAGCGGCACTAATACAGAAAACGCCAAAAGTTTGTGCCGAATTGATACTGGAAATCTTTTGGTTCAGGAAATTCAGTGCTGCCTTGCTCATCCCTGATCACAGTTACCGTACGAACAACGGTATCGTACAACTTTTTTTGTTGATTTTCTTCAACTTTTAATTTTTTTTAGTTTCAGGGGTAGGGATGAGCTCGGTACCAACCGATACAGAATCGGTACTGATACCGAAAGTACCGGTTACGGTACCGGTATATGAAGGTAAAAAACGGTAGTGAACCGGTACCAGGAACGCCAAAAGTCTGTACCGAATTGGTACTTAAGATCTTTCGGTTCGGCAAATTTGGTACCAGTACCCAGAACAATTTGCTCATCTCTGACCACAGGTTTCATACGAACAACATCGTTACCATACAACATAAATTTATGGTTGATTTTCTTTCGGTTATCTTTTAGTGTTTTTTTTCTACATTTTCTTTTTATTCTTGTCAGCAGTTCCGTTCGCAACACGCTCGTAGTGATTTCAAAACACATATAAACACAGACTAAATAACAAAAGAAATTCGCCGCAACGCGACGAACTTTTTTAAACCTAGTTAATTTAATTCTGGAAACCTTTTATTTAAAAACGAAAATTAACAAGTATTGATATCTCAGGTAGGATAAATACAAAGAGGTGGGGACACAAAAAAAATGGCCTATCACATTAATAAAAAAAAGACATGAAGGAACAAAATTACTTGTAAGGACAACAAATACATGGAAGCAAGCAACAGTCTCCGTAACACATGTGCCTTAATGAAATTATTTGCAACCATGTTCTCTTGCCTCTCCAAATCTTTGATATGAACAACATCCCTGACCCCGGTTGACAGTATCAACGATTATAGTATCGTCATTATTGTTACATCATTATTTACATGGATCGTGCTAAGAAGTTCGGATCAAACCCTAGATCCAACTGCAATACAACAATAACCATGTATGTTGTATAGTAATCACATGTTCTTCAGGATTGTTAAGGGCATCAAACGATTAAGGAAAAGTAAGGGACTTAAATGTGATTGTTTAAAGTAAAAGGCTTGTAATGAATATAATCCAAGCTTAACAGATTGTTAAAATGTACTTAAATTGGGTTTCAACAACATTTCTGACCTCTGCGGAAAAAAGTGGTTGCTAAACAACATATGCATCGACCTGGTTCATGTGTTCGGGTCTAAGAGTTTGTCTAACCTAATCCAATCCATGTTCACGAGTTAGGCATAACCCATGGGTATCATTTTCTATAAAATAATGGATGTTCCAATCAACTGTTTGATGTTTCAGTATATGTTTAAATGGTTACATGTTATGGAAGACCGATTGAAGAGGTAGGACCATAACTTGGTCCATAAACCCAAAATATCCAACTCGACCCGACAAATCCAGGCTTAACTACTTAAAATTTTCTTT
This sequence comes from Helianthus annuus, assembly GCF_002127325.2. NCBI lineage: Eukaryota > Viridiplantae > Streptophyta > Magnoliopsida > Asterales > Asteraceae > Helianthus > Helianthus annuus. The sequence continues at coordinate 6,241,292 of NC_035449.2, forward strand.
TGACGAGCAGGCATAACAGAATTTGGATCAACCCAGCCCGAACTTGTTAAAATTCTTGAAACCACTAGTATCCGCATTGAAATAAAATAAATAGTCGCAGCAATTATTTCATCAGCAACCAGAAAACATCTCACTCCTTTCGCATCGAGAAAGAGATGTTAACCAGTAGCATAGTCGTCATCATCATCGTGCTCAGTAAATCCCACTAATAGCAAAGCAAAGGTAGAGTCTGAGAAGGGTAAGATGAGACAGCCTTACCTCTACCCCATAAGAATAGAGAGGCCGCTTCCCGTGAGACCCCCGGCTCGATAGTAGTTTTGCATCAAGCTTTAGACATAAGGCACATAACACTCAGCAATCGGGCAAAGACCGATTAGTGCATATACCCTTGTCTTTCAGCTATTAACGCTATTAACGCCACCACATGATGCATGATTAACCGTCCTCAGCTTTTTAACGTTATTTTCACAAAATTAGTAAAACAACGTCAAGCAGTAGCATAGAGTCCGAATAAAAAACATTGTGGAACAGAAATCAAAGCTGCACAAAAACATAACTGCTAATACTAAAACCATCTATTAACAACTCACATCCCCTTTATTCAATTATTTGCAACCATAGCCTCTTCCCTCTCCATTTTCCTGATATGAACACCATCCTTAACGGCTGCTGACGTGTCCACAATTATAGTATCATCTTCACTAAAATCTCCTCGCAGTATCCCCATTGAGATCTCATTCTCAACCAGCTGCTGTATCACTCTTTTCACGGGCCGGGCTCCAAAGTTCGGGTCAAACCCTAGCTTCCCGAGAACGTCAATAGCTTCTTCGGTGTAACGAAGAACGATTTTCTTTTGTTTGAGTCTATCTTTCACGCGATTCAACTGCAGTACAACAATAACCACGTTAAGTAATATTCACGACGTCTTCCAGATGATCAAGCTATTATTATATATATTTATATATAACAATATTTGTAAGGTTAGCTAAAGTAACAATTTTGTCATTTAATGGTTTCCTTTTTTATTCTGGTTTTCGTATTTTCGTATCTCACCCTTTCGACTTTCAGCATTGATTGACACCGACACCCCCCTCAACTTTCTAATTTTTTTGTAAAAGGTCGTTTTAACCCCTGGAGTTTCTAAAGTTTCACGTTTACCATTTTAGGGCTTTATAGTGGAATCCAAACACTGCTGGATTATGACACGTTCCTTTGTGACAAGCACATAGGACACGTGGTTTGGATTATAAAAACACTATTTTCTTACATGCTTATTTTATGTGTTAGGTATAAATTCAAGTTGGTTTATGTTTCGACATAATTTTTTTCGGAAACGAGTCGCTTTAAATATGATACGTTTCGTGCTCATTTATACATGTTTTCAGTTGGTCTACGTTTTGATGTAAATTTTGTTCGGAAACAAGTAGGGTCAAATATAACACGCTTTCATTTGACGGTATAAGTTCGAGTTACTTTACGTTTGCGGCGAGAAAAATTACTAGTTAACGTCTAAGACTCTAAATAGAGGAATTGTACCTGAATTTCGACGATATTTCTGATTTGCGTAGAATCAAGTGGTTGGAACACGATATACTCGTCGATCCGGTTCATGAACTCGGGTCTAAACGTTTGTCTGGCTAAGTCAACAACCTGTTTCTTCATTAAATTATAAACCGCATCCTTGCTCCCTTGTGTGCTTTGAAGAGTCTCGAGTATATAATGCGACCCGATATTGGACGTCATTATAACAACCGCATTCGTGAAACTAACAGTTCTTCCTTGAGAATCCGTTATCCGTCCATCATCCAGCAGTTGTAACAGAATGTTGAAAACATCATGGTGTGCTTTCTCGATTTCATCAAACAGAACAACCGAGTACGGCCTTCGGCGAACGGTTTCCGTAAGTTGACCGCCTTCTTCATAGCCGACGTAGCCAGGTGGCGCGCCGACTAATCGCGAGACGGCGTGTTTTTCCATGTATTCACTCATATCGATTCTCACGAGGGCATTTTCCGTGTTGAAAAGGTAACTCGCTAGAGCTTTTGCAAGTTCGGTTTTACCAACACCGGTAGGGCCCATAAACATGAAGCTTGCTATCGGTTTGTTCGGATCGGAAAGACCCGCTCTTGACCTTCGTATCGCATCTGCCACAGATTTGACCGCCATATCTTGACCGATAACTCTTTTATGGAGAACGTGTTCGAGAGACACAAGTTTATCTCTCTCAGATTGCTGAAGATTTGATAAGGGTATTCCCGTCCATTTGCTTACGATTTCAGCAATGTCGATATCGGTAACTTCCTCACGAAGCAATGATTTCCCGGAATGTTGGTAATCAGAAAGATTTCTCTCGGCTTCTTCCAGCTGGCGTTGAAGAGTCATTAGCGTTCCGTATTTGAGTTCCGCAGCACGATTAAGATCGTAATCGCGTTCAGCCGCTTCCATTTCTTGGTTTACCCTATCAATCTTTTTAAGAAAAATACAATGAATTATAAGGATCAAATACAATAATATAATATGAATTATAAGGATCAAATACAATAATATAATATGAATTATAAGGATCAAATACAATAATATAATAACTGCAAGTAGGGCCGCAAACGAACCAAACGTTCAGTGAACAGTTCGTGAACCGTTTGGCAGGAAGTTCGTTTGTTTATTAAACAAACAAACACGAACAAGAAATTTTGTTCGTTTAGTTAAATGAACAAATATAAACAAAGGCTGCATTCGTTCATTTATGTTAGTGAACGTCCGGTAATGTGTTTGTTTATGTTCGATAGTTCTTTATTGTTTTTAGTTTTTAGTTTTTAGTTTTTAGTTTTTAGTTTTTTATATTTTATTTGAATACCTCAAAATTCCGACGAATAAAATATTTAATAAGTGTCGGTGTATTATATATTCTATTCATGAACGATTGTTTGTGTTCATTTGTGTTCATCAATGTTCGTTGCCTAAAATTAACCAACGAACACGAATATAAAATCTTGTTCGGTAAGTGTTCATAAACAGTTCGTGAACACATATATTTCTTAACAAACAAACACAAACAAGGTCTTGTTTTTGTTCGGTTCATTTGCAGCCCTAACTGTGAGAATTGATGTTAATTCTTTATTACCTCCTCCTTGATTGACCGTATGCGAGTTATCAGTGACTTTTCACGCTCCCACTGTTCGTTAAACTCTTTTTGTTTCTCTTTCAAAGATTGCAAATCGCTTTCGAGTTTAGTCAACCTTTCCTTTGATGCTTTATCAGTGTCGTTTTTTAGAGATAGCCTCTCCATCTCGAGTTTTAACACGGCCCGATCAATCTCGTCTAATTCAGTGGGCTTAGAAGTAATCTCCATTTTTAGCTTCGCAGCAGATTCATCAACTAGATCAATTGCTGCAATTATGAACTAATATCATCAATAAGAAAGAACAACGTTTAAAATTATAAGAGTAAAATGCCAATTTCGTCCCTAAGGTTTGGCCAGTTTTGCGACTTTCGTCCAAAGGTTTGTTATTTCGCATCTGGATCCAAAAGGTTTGAAATCTTGCCGTTTTCATCCGGCTCGTTAACTCTATCCATTTTTCTCCATTAGGGGTATTTTCGTCTTTTTACCTACTTGTTTTGTTTATATTTGTACATTATTCTAAATGCTTGTACATAATATGAAAAATACCTAGTTGACCTTTAAGTTAACATAAAAGACGAAAGAAAATACCCTTGACTTAACGAAGATATATAGATGGAGTTAACGAGCTGAATAAAAATGGCAAGATTTCAAACTTTTCAGACGCAAATGCGGAAAGACAAACCTTTGGCCGAAGTCGCAAAACTGGCCAAACCTCAGGGACGAAAATGGCATTTTACTCAAATTATAAATTAGACATTTAGATTATTTACTACTGTTGTATGTTCTAACCTTTGTCAGGTAAAAACCGTTCTGTAATGTATCGATCTGCAAGAACAGCAGCGGAAACCAGAGCACCATCGGATATTTTGACCCCGTGATGCAGTTCATACCGTTCACGCAATCCACGAAGAATTGAAATTGTGTCTTCAACGGACGGTTGATCACAGAATACTTGTTGAAATCTGCGTTCGAGAGCTGGGTCTTTTTCAATGTATTTTCGGTATTCGTTCAATGTTGTTGCTCCGATACATCGAAGCTCCCCTCGACCCAACATCGGTTTTAGTAAATTTCCAGCATCCATTGCTCCACCAGTAGCTCCTGTGAACACAAGTAACCATCAATTTACCTCAAATCTTGATAAAAAAAAGAGTAAAATGCCATTTTCATCCCTGAGGTTTGGCCAGTTTTGCGACTTTCATCTAAAGGTTTGTTTTTCCGCATCTGGATCCAAAAGTTTTGAAATCCTGCCATTTTCATCCGGCTTGTTAACTCCATCCATTTTTCTCCGTTATGTCAGGGATACTTCCGTCTTTTTGGTAACTTAAAGGGAAATACGGTCTTTTTCAGGGGTATTCGGTCTTTTTACATGAAGTGAAAAAGACTGAATTGCACTTTAAATTAACAAAAAAGACGAAAATACCCTTGACTTAACGGAGTTAACAAGCCGGATGAAAATGGCAAAATTTCAAACCTTTTGGATCCAGAACAGAAAAACAAACCTTTGGACCAAAATCGCAAAACTGGCCAAATCTCAAAGACGAAAATGGCATTTTTCTCTTAAAAAATATGAAAATAATGAACAATAAGAAAGTAAAATTTCATACCTGCACCAACTACCGTGTGAATTTCATCGATGAATAAAACTATTTGTCCGTTCGAAGCTGTAACCTCCTTCAGAACAGCTTTAAGCCGTTCCTCAAAATCTCCTCTGTATTTAGCACCCGCAAGCAACGAACCCATATCCAGAGAGATCAACTGCTCAATTTATCAAAGAAAAAATTGTGTCTTTTGACAATAAACGCTGACCTAGTAACCAAATTATAAATTAGACATCGGAAAGTTGCGTAACCTTACGATTCTTGAGAGGTTCAGGGACGTCTCCACGCACAATTCTTTGAGCTAATCTGCATGATATATAAATTTTCATAATTTATAAATTACCGTGTTACAAAAACATGAACACATGTACGTGAAAAATTCAAGAACAATAACAATATAACATACCCTTCAGCAATTGCAGTTTTTCCAACACCAGGCTCGCCGATAATAACAGGGTTATTTTTTGTTCTTCTCGATAGTATCTGGATACACCGTCGGATTTCATCATCTCGGCCTATCACCGGATCAAGTTTCCCCTTTCTAGCAAGTTCGGTCAAGTCACTACCGTATTTGTCAAGTGCCTCGTATTTCCCTTCAGGGTCTGTTCAATAATAGAGATATTATGAATTATGATCATAAGTCTAGTAATTAGTAAAAGAAATAAAAAGTATTAATCTTTGAAGCAGAAAGTATAATGTTTATACTTTGATCAGTTACTTTCTGATTTCCACGAACACCTTCAACGGCTTCCTTTAACGAATTCTCACTTAGGTTCAAACTTGTGAACAACTGCTTTCCGAATCTTGTATCTGAAGGAAATGCTAATACAAGATGTTCGACAGAAATAAAGTCGTCTCCCATTTGTTTCTTAAACTTTCTTGCATTTTCCAATAAAGAACCTAGACTTGTCCCTAACCGAGGATTACTAGGGTCACTGACCTGTAAAAAGAGTCAGAAAAAAAAAACTCAATCGCAGCCCTCAAAAACTTACACTGACAGCATAGTGACAATGATACCTTTGGTTGTTGAGCTATGAAGTTATCTGTAGCTTGTAAAACTGATGTGTTGTCTAACCCAGCCTTTGTTAGTATCCTTCTTGCTAATCCATCTTTTTGCTCCAAAAGGGCTTTCATTAAATGCTCAGATTCTATAATTTGTTGTTTGTTACGCTGTGCTGCATCTGAAGCACCAACAATTCCCTCCCAGGCCATCTCGGTGTAACCATGCGGATTGTACTAATGTTTTTAACAATAAAAACATCAAACACTATCAGAAGAATGCATCAGATATGCAAACAAATGATACATTAAAGAAGATTTTACAAAGATAAATTATCCACAATAATGGCTACTGTTTTTGATATCGCAAGTGTTCTTCACTTCTTCTAGACTCCCCCTATCAAGCTACAACAGTATTTTGGTATTGGATCAATCATTAATCTTCTCTACTTGTAAGATAACCATTTCTATTTAGTCAGATAACCTGATATTGTGCTAACACATCATGCGGATCAAGCTATACAAGTAACATTAGAACACTAATCCACATCCATAATATTGCTTATAGCTTCTCATTCATCTTCCAACAATATTAGTACACAGATTACTTACAACCAAGGGTTAAAAAAACGGAAACGAGTTTCAAGGCGTTTTCCCTTCGCCTCACGAGGCGTAAGCCTCGAGGCGAACCGAGGCGTAAGCCCGAGGTGGAGTTAAAAACTAAATATAAATATTATATATCTTACATAAAAATAGTAATACTAACTAAATTCATCATCAAATTCATCAAAATAATAAAAAACACACATAAAAAACACATAAATTGCTTGAAATTGACACAAAAACTCAAAAACATCAAAAACAACTATCAAAAAACCCTGAGGCGCACCTGAGGCACAGCCTTTTTAGCGCCTCTGCCCTCTGAGGCGCACATACAGTGTAAATCCCCCGAGGTGCGCCTCAGAATCGTTTTTTGGCCGTTTCGCCTCGAGGCGCACGCCTCAACCTTTTTCTAAAATCATGCTTACAACAAACTATTACAACCTCAAGTTAGTGAAATTACTAGAGACACCTTAGATTTTAACTATTGACACTTTAAGTCCCTGTAATACATGATACCTCTTGCAAATTCTAACAGAATATAATAACATAACACTAATCTTATAAACTACAACTCCAGAACATGTTCATCATATAAACCTAATTCAATAAAACACTTAACTTCAAAAATTCTACAACTATAACCTCAAGTTAGTGAAATTACCAGAGACGAATCGACAGCAGTAGAATACCGACGAGGAGTGGAGAACAACAAACTCCTGTTGTTGTGCGGAACAAAACCTCCGTGAAAGAGAAACCGTACGTCGTTCGCGGCAATCTCCGGCCTGGTGGTAAAACCGGTGGAGGAAGAGAGGATATCAGAAGCGCGAGCTACGGTGGAGGTGGAGAAGCGATACCGAGATAGAGAGCGAGAGGTGGAAGGAGAGGCATTAATGGCGGCAACAAAAGCGGATTTAGTGAGCCTGGCGGTTCGAATTATGAGTGCAGCCATGTGAGAGTAGATTGAATTGGAGTGTTGGTGCGTTTGGTGAAGATGAAACTGAAAATGGAAGGATGTGTGAGATGTGAGAATGGGGGATTTCGGAAGTGGAAACTTGGAGAAGACGAAAGAAGTTCTAGAAACTCCTGTTACGAATTCTCTCGGTTGTTCTCGGGGGTTTGCACGTGAAACGTGCGTGGCTTTCTTTTTTTTTTTTTTTTTGATCAGTCAACTAGATCATTGATAAGCATCATCTAATACCCTCAATCGAGTAAATGCATCCCTTCCTTCGTAACGGTCAGAGTTGGTTGCATACCCAAGCCATCAGTTTAGGAAAAAACCCACCCGAAGGCCCACTACAGTAAAACCCGGTGAGCCGGTTTTTTGTTTTGATAGCAAAACAATATTAGTGGGATTCCTCGTTCCTCGGGTATTGGTTTCAGCAAAATAATATTAGTGGGATTCCTCATTCCTCGGGTATTGGTTTCAGTATCGCCTATCGGCGCTAGCCTCTAAGTATAACTAGGGATGAATATTTGTTACTGGATACCGGTATCGAATTTTTCATACCGAAATATTTTTGGTATCATTTTGTTTCCACTTTTTAGTGTTTTTGGTATCAATACTTTCAGATTGGTATGGTACCCGTATTTTACCCATTTTTACTTTTAAATACCGGTATCAACACCGAGCAATTTTAGTACCGGTACTTAATTTTGATGATTTTTGGTACCAGTACTTCATGTACCATTAATGATAGCGATTTCATCCTTGTACAATAACCCTTGTACAATAACCGAAAGACGCAAGTGGTAAAAGTCTAACACATTTACCACAGAGAACAAGTGATGAAATTGTAAATTAAAAGAATAATAATAAATAATGTTAAAACTTAAAACGACGTTAATATAAGTAAGTCCAATGTAGAGCCCATAATATTACGGGCCTTTTTTCTCTCCCCTTTTAATAGTTTATATCTGTAGTTCTGTACTCACCATAGTTGTGCTCCTGACTCCTGTGGACCCAAAAAGGCCCAATCTAAATTTTCTTCATATTTGCTGAAACTGAAGATAGGTAACTTGTAGAAAGTAGAAAGCATCGGAAGTGGGGCCATCTGATAGTTCCAGCCCGTTAAGAAGATTGAGTAATTCCTCTTGTTGCCCTGGTTCAAGCCCAAAGTTTGATGGATTTCTCAGGCCCAGTGACAATTTTATTAAGCCTTGTCACCAGGAGACAGCATTAGAATGCATAATCTAGACCGTAAGTGTTAACGATCAGGTACAAGGGTAAACCGAGAGTGGTCGGTGATATAAGAGTGATCACATTGTTTGGTAACGATGTGAAAAACATGACATACTTGTGTTTTAAGATGTACATCTCATTGATACATGTAATAAAAAAATAATGATAAGGTCAACCGTGCACCCTATATATATTAGTACCGCCCATACATGAGAGTTCGTATTATTAATGAGTCGTCACTTTCATAAGGATTATGCACTGAAGTTGGCAGCTGCTCACTGGCAAATTTTTGGATTTATGTCCTAACTACTTCATTACAGTTTTATTATTTTAATATAGTTAGGTGAACACTATAGCTTTTGAAGTCTATCTTTCTATCTCTATGGACATGGAAAGTTGCTACTCTATGGGTTGTGGGGCATGGTGGAGTGCTACCTCAGTGGGTGTGGGCATGAAACAACGCCACACGCTTCAATGTAAATTTTATTTACAATCAAACCATCGCAAGTCGCAGGAGAATCCCACTAGTTAATATACAAACTGGTGGGCCTGCATTACCAAGCATGCCCCTCCTTTATGATCTCTCTACTACCGGCACCACAATTCAATGACCATTCTGGCAACTTCGAACTCACCCAAATGCCACCCAAAATCATGAAACAACCGCGCCAACAAGTTTCTTCGTAACCGGGAACCCATAATTCAAGATCTTAGGCTTCATAAACTACTACAAATGTCATGTTCGATTATCCAGCGGCCTAAATTACGCGTTTGATATTGATAAAACTCACCTCTAACATGCTATAGAAAATGTTATTGACTAGGCACGATTTTCCTTCTCCAGACCCAAGGCCTAGTAATATTTCTCCCAACCTTAGATTGGGTAACACAGTAGTTATTCACGCTAGCTTCGGTGTTTTTATGACTATGACTTTGGTCTTTGTACCTATCCCATACCAAGATAATCTTAGATAGTGGCTTGATTTCACACAACGAAACCTAGATATAAAATATTTCTGGACGTGGATAAAATCTTTTAAAATATATAGCTTTTCACACAACAAAAGTAGATACGTCGTGAATTCGACTCGCTTTCACATATCAAAACGCAGATATTAAAATCGTCTTTTTTTGTGATGTAGATAAAGTCTTTTAGAATATATAATTTTTTACACAACGAAACGTAGAAAGGAAAATATGTCGTGAGTTCGACTCAGTTTCACACAACGAAACGTAGATAAAAAAATAAGTCTTGAGTCTGGCTCGATTTGACACAATGAAATGCAAATAAAAATATATCGTAAGTTCGGCTCGGTTTTGAACAACAAAACGTAGATAAAAAATGCATCATGAGTTCGGCTCAGGCTCACACAATGAAACTTAGATAAAAATTAAGTTGTGAGTTCGGATAGGTTTCACACAACAAAACATAAATAAAAAAATGCGTTGTTCCGTAGATATAATCTTTTAGAATATATAACTTTTTTCACAATTTCAAAATTTATTTAGTTAAATGGTTAAAAAAGGGTGTACCTACTGGCACACCCAAATGCCTATATGCACACCACAAAGAGCTTTTTTGTCCTATATGCACACCCTGCAGTGTCGAGCGATGGCCAAAGCGCGGCGTTTTAGTCCGGTCAACCAGACAAAAGACTGACGGGTGTCTGACGGGTCTGTTGACCGGATCAAGACGCCAACCTTTGGCCGCGTTTTGGTCCTGTCAACCAGACAAAAGACTGACCCGGTATCTGGTTGACAGGACCAAAACGCGGTCAAAGCTCGGCGTTTTGGTCCGGTCAACAGACCCATCAGACACTCGTCAGTCTTTGTCTGGTTGACCGGACCAAAACGCCGCACTTTGGCCACACCTCGACACCGCAGGATGTGCATATAGGACAAAAAAGCTCTTTTGGGGATGACTATCTACACACTAAGTGTGCAAATAGTCTCCCCCCTAAAAAAGGTAGTGAAATAATAAAAAGTAAAGTAAAATTATAACCTTATTAAAAAGCAACTAATTTATGCATATGAGAGTTGTACAATTGGCTTTGGGAGCTTTTCAAAAAAAATTGGAATTTTTCTTTTTGACCCTAAAGTTTTAAACTTTGACAATTTAAGTTTAAAATTTTAATCTTTGTTTCATTTTTAACCTTAAAGTTTTAATCTTTGACAATTTAAGTTTATAGTTTTTATCTTTGTTAATTTAACCCCTTTCATTAATTTGATTTTTCACTTCTAATTCAAAAGTTTTCATCTTATACAATTTAACCCCTTTGATTAATTTGATTTTTCACTTCTAATTCAAAATTTTCCATCTTTTGCGATTTAACCACTTTGATTTTTTTACTTATGTGTTGTAATCTTGGCTTTGGGAGTTTTTCAAAGAAAAAATGGTTATGCATATGGTTGTTGTAACATTGGCTTTGAGGGTTTTAAAAAAATTGCTTTTTTTTACTTTTCACTCAAATGTATTTCATAAATTACCTTTAACGCAAAACTATTTGTTTTTTTACTTTTAACATAAAACTTTTTATCTTTTGCAATCTATGCTCACAATTTTTTTTACTTTCAACTTTGGCCCTTTATAATTTTCATTTTCCGCAAATTTTCCGCTTTATGCTTCGTTCTAAATTTTGTGACTAAACATATCGAAACGTGCGTCTTTGGTTTAACGTTTTTACGTTTCGTTCTAAATTTTGTGAGTTAACACGACGCAACGTACGTGTGTGGGTGAACGTTTTTACATGGTCTATTTTTTTCCCGTTTGAAAGGTTCAACATAACGTGCGCTGTCACACCCCCAAAATCCATCTGCGGAGTATCACCGCTTGGGAGCGTGACTGACCAGGATCAAGCCACCAATCATATAGAACAATATATATATAGTAAAAGTATTTGCCATTAAACCAAACCAATTCTATATGAAAAAGTGTTCCAAAACATAAGTAAGTTATCACTGTTTAGCGGAAGCGTATAAATAAAACCCATCGCAATAAAGTATCAAATGTCATATGTGTTTAACAAGACAATCACGATCCAAGCCCACAACGACCAGCTCCTCCCTGTGCAAGCTCCATGTATCTAACGACCTGCAAGGCATGTAACAGAGGATCAACAACTAGTTGAGCGAGTTCACAGAAAGTAAATGTGTAATAGTAAGTTTGTTTGTAACATGTGGCTCTACTGGGCCGATAGTATGTTCTATTGGTGGGGGCTTCCCATGTTGTATAACCATTAGACTATTTGTAACCATAAGTGTTCTTCACAACCGAGAACAGTAGTACGTACAAGCTTTACGTAGGTTTACGTAAGTATCCTTCACAACCGAGGATAGTAGTAAGTATAAATACACGTAGGTTTTACGTGAGTATCCTTCACAACCGAGGATAGTAGTAAGTATAAGTATACGTAGATTTTACGTAAGGGTCCTGCACAACCGAGGACAGTAAGAAGCATATGCATATGTGAGTTTTACGCATGTGTCCTGCACAACCGAGGACAGTAAGTAGTATAAGCATCCGTAGGTTTACGTATGTGTCCTGCACAACTGAGGACAGTAAGTAGTATAAGCATACGTAGGTTTACGTATGTGTCCTGCACAACCGAGGACAGTAAGTAGTATAAGCATACGTAGGTTTACGTATGTGTCCTGCACAACCGAGGACGCTGGTATGGTAGTCTAGTGGTAGTGTCAGTATGAATCTATTCAACCTTATTCCTTCAATCCCATTCCCAACCCTGGGAATCCCATGCCTTAGTAAGGGTGTGAACTCACCTTGGTTTGCTCGGTATGTTATTGCTTCTAGGGTTAATTAGATGTCTAAGTCCGTTACACACGACCTAGGATGCATTGCATATGATACGATGTAAGTATTTTACGTTCAATTAGGGTTGACAACTTCTTGGTGTTCAATCAACTGTGTGTGGTAACTGATTACAGATTGTCAAGACATGATTTGCACAGAACATATAGCAATATACACAAGATGTAGCAACATATAATATCGTATCATGCAGTAACATGCGTGGCGTTCATCATACAGAGTTTTTTGGCTCAGCACCACAAGTAATTCAGACTTTTCAATCAGAATTTGGATCATGTATCATCAGTAAAACTCGGCCATCCTGCTTATATCATAATTTCAGTCAACATACACAACACATAAAGATTCGGGCCCTACACCTTAATAAAACCCGCACCCTTAATGATATATATATTATATATATAAGAATTCGGACATCAAGTGTCCACTAAAGTCCGGATAGGGGGGAGGTGGGGGTTAAACTCGGACAAGTGATCATGTGATTAAAGAATTCGGACAACAACTATGATGTCAAACTCGGACAAAGTGTATTGTTACAAACAAAAAGTCGGGTATGCTTCCATATACATAAAAGTCGGACAAAGGGGAGTCTCACAAAGCTCGGACATGGCTCCTCTTTAAAAACTCGGACAAGTGAGCCCCATATAAAAGTCGGACATGTGTGATAAGTGTGAAAACTCGGACACTTGGTGAACCTCACAAAACTCGGACAATCATGATGAAAGGAACTCGGACATACATGTGTATGAGGAAGCTCGGACCCTTTACTTCCTTTAAAACTCGGGCCTAATGTAATGTTCATAAAACTCGGTCTATATAACATTCATTAAGAAAATTCGGACCCTATGTGTTTAACACAAAACTCGGATCTAATACATTATGTCACAAAGATCGGACAGCATGTGGAAATAAAACTCGGACCATGTATTATTGTTAAAGGTCGGACCAATCAACAAAACTTAAAGCAAACCCTAGTTGCACAGAAAACATAATATACGTAACGTAACGTAACAGCACATTCATACGATCTTGAACCCTAATCTCATAATGGAAGACAATTCAACAGTTAACATCTTCATCGTATCAAGCATATATTGTCAACAAACCAACAATTTCACAACTAATCATCATCATAACACAATAATCAAGATTCAATTCGGTAATTACAGAACATCATATATGAAAACTAGGGTTTACAAAAATTACAAAAAACCAAGAATCAAGAATTGATACAATCAGACTATCAATTAGGGTTTACAAGTATTAAACCATTACCTTGAACGATTCTAGAGAAAGAGAGGAATCAAAAGTGTTGAATGTCTTGTGCCAATGATGATGGTGATAATGATTGTTAGAGGATTAGAGAATACAAGTACGTGCTTTGGTTTTGTGAAAATGATTAGTGAACAAGGGATTAGGGTTAAGAATCTCTAGGATTTCACTAATTACCCTCTACCTCCCTAAGTATCATATGTTACACATGTACACCATCTCATAACAATTTCATAGTTTCACCACCAAGTTCATATATTTACCAAGTCTTTCACAATTAACAAACAACCATGCACAATCACACAATACGATTCATTGCATCAAAACGTATATAATTTCATAGCAATTAATTGTGCAAATAATCAACTAAACAATACAAGAACGTGCAATAAATGCGAAATAGAAATCTTGGAAATTCGAGTTGTCACATGCGCGTCCTAAATCGACTTAGTTATAACTAAAGAATCCCCGCCGCATTGCGGCGGGTTGTAATTCTAGTTGTGTTTTAAATGATAAAATTAGTTAATTACACTGTAGCTCTGTAAGTCTATGTGGTTTCACAAAAGTTACAAGGTTGGGTATGTGAATTGATGAAGCTACTCTTAGTTCTCAATTAGTTTTTGACTGGAGTTAGCTTTAGTATACTAAGATGTTACAAAATCAAAAATTAATACCCAAGATTGTTACTTAAACTCTTAGTACCCAACTTTGTTACTTCCACAAACCACAATACCAACCGTGTAATTAACTATAAATTATATTAATATATTATTAACTTTATTATTCATTCTATTTACCTTTTAATACATAGGTAGTGGTATTTTTGTGCGTTGTGGCAGACTTTCGATCAATATCAGTTCGGTTCGTTACAATACTGGTATGATACCGGTATTCGATCTAGCAACCGAAAGCGATGTGCCCAAGAGGATATCGACACTTGTTTTATATCGGTCGAAAACCATATAGTTGAATACATGTATTGGTACGATCATTTACCATTAATAGAATTTTCCTATAATAACAGCTATCATACCAGTATCAATGCTGCGCCATTCGAAGCACTTTATGGACGAAAGTGCCAAACTCCATTCTGTTGGGCAGAGATTGGAAAAAAGCAACTATCTGGACCAGAAATAGTGCAAGAAACAACGGACAAGATTATTCAAGTCAAGGAACGACTGAAAGCAGCACGTGATCGACAAAAGAGTTATGTTGATAACAGGCGAAAGCCGTTGGAATTTCAGGTAGGTGACAAAGTGTTATTAAAAGTTTCTCCTTGGAAAGGAGTAGTCAGATTCATCAAAAGGGGAAAGCTAAGCCCCAGGTATGTTGGACCTTTTGAGATTATTAGAAGAATATGACCTATAGCCTATCAGCTACAACTACCAGAGGAAATGATAGGAATACATGATGTATTTCATATATGTAATCTCAAAAAGTGCTTAGCCGGTGAATCACTAGTAGTACCTCTTAAGGATATAGAGGTAAATGAAAAGCTAAAGTTTGTAGAGAAGCCCCTACAAATTGAAGACAAGAAAGTCAAGAACCTCAAACACAAGAGATTAATTCTAGTCAAAGTAAAATGGGATTCCAAGAGAGGACCAGAATACACTTGTGAGCTTGAATCAGAAATGCAGAGGAAATATCCACACCTGTTCCAGTAGACCTCGAGGACGAGTTCTAAAACAAGGAGGGGAGGATATAACAACCCTCCTAAAATATTTTCGACACCCTAAAAATATTTAGAACGCCCCAATACGTCTTAAAATACACCCCGTATACGAAAACCGGTGCCGAATACCTTTATTTTTGTAAAATTTAAATAAAAATGAAATTTAATACTCGCTCGCGGGCCGCGACGTAGCCAGTGAAGGCTTACGCGGGCCGCGACAGCTGGGAGATCAGGCTGCACCCTAGGGTGCCACGTGTCGTTACGCGTGTGGGGGCTAGGGGTGTGCAAAAAACCGAATTAACCGAACCATAACCGAATTAACCAACAAAACCGAACCAAATAAAAAACCGGTGGGTCGGTTAATGATTTTTTTTGAAAATCGAAAGTAGCGGGTCAGTTATGGTTATCATTTTTCCATACCCACCATAACCGAACCGAACCTACATGTAATAAATCTTTGTAGGATTTAGGACTTTTCACCATATTTTTAATATTTTAAGTTTCTGACTGAAGATTTTTAGTACTTATGGGTTTTTCATATCATTTTATGGTTTTGGTTGAACGTTTATTTGAATTTATGGAATGTATCATATCACTTTATTTGGATATTCGATAATAATTGTTATTAATATTATAGATTATATGTATTTTTTAATATTATATAATATACTAATATATACAAATATGTAATAACAATTTATTCCATGTTAAAAAATAAGCTATTTTTAGCTAAACTAAATACATGGTTAACCACCCATAACCGACCCGCTATAACCATCAAAACCGAATAACCATAACCACCATAATCGATCGGTTATGGTTATGGTTATCCAATAACCGACATCGCGATTATGGTTATGGTTTTTGGTCAAAATCGACCCAAACCAACCCATGCACACCCCTAGTGGGGGCTACTGGTCAACTCAGCAAAGCTAGGACCTAGTCTATGAGTCCTCGCGGGCCGCGAAGACTTTGGTGGTGTTTGTTTTTTAGAAAAAGTACTTCACAACCTCTTTTGTCTTCTCCACGCAGACCACGCGCAGACGTAGAGGTCTGCAGCCTGTTTGTTTTTTGGAAAAGGTTTCATTAAAAAACCTCTTCCCCACCACTTCCTCAAGCAGACAAGGCCCAACATCTTCATTCCTCTTCTCCAATCCTCCCTCTTTCAAAACACTGAACCCTAGCACCCATCTCCTCCTCACCTCACCTCCTCCGCCACCCCTTCCACCTCCGCCGCCCTGCACCTCCGCCACCCCCTCCACCTTCGTCGCCCTCCTCCTCCAGCCGACACCCACCTCCGTCGCCCTCCTCCTCCAGCCGACACCCACCTCCGTTATGGGCTATGCACCATGGGATGTTAGAAGTGCTGAATTGAAGCCTAGATTTGCAGAAGCTGCTGGTTATTTGAGTGATTTGCAGAAGCCTAGCTTGGAATCTTGGGATTAAAGGGTTTCCTACTTTGCTTCTGTTTGTTAATGACAGTTCTCAACATTATACTGGTGGATTTTCATTGTAAGATTTCTTTTCAGTTCTGTATATATTATCATTTTAATGAGTTTAGGGGTGTTTGGATCCATTTGTGTTTTGAACTTTTGATGATGATAATAATAAATTTATGATAATTAGTCTCATGGGTGTTTATGCTTATTTAATTTTGATCAGTTTGAGTAAAAAGTTAGTTAATTTTGTTGGTTTTTGTGTGAATTAGGGAAGAAATTGTAATATGGGTGAGGAAGAAGACGGGTGCCCCTCTTCGAAGTTAAAAACAATCAGTCTTCTTGTTGCAGACTACAGAGGTTTGGTCCACCTCTTCTGCTACAGATGTCTGCAGATGTGGTCCGCAGACTGCAGACGTTTTACCTCTGAAAAAACAAACAGCACCTTTGTCTTCGGCCTTCGCGGGGCGCGACAAAGTGCTGTATCAGCACTATAAATGGCATCGAACGGATTCAGTTGAATTCATTCAAAATTTTCGTATTCTCTCTACAATTCTAAATAGTAGAATTAATATCGGGCGTTATACCCACTAAAATAACGAAGTTCTGCCTCGTTGTAAGTATCATAACCCCCGGTTACGTATTAGATACGATGTCCGATTGATCTAGCGCTCCGTAACGGCTGTTGAGGCTCTGCCCGACGTAGTCGTTGGAGTTCTGTCTCGGGGAGGGTATAACTAATGTAAATATTGGGTTATTATACTAACGCGTGTGCATTGTTTAATTAATAGATTATAACCAGGAAAACATAAAGGAAAACCCTAAAGTAGCAATGTGAGTAATCTCCTTTTTGTAGACCTTTTTGTAAACTGTTTTCACAAAACCTCAAATGTTCTACATTATAGTAAACAGTGATTGAGTATTTGTATTCTACAATTATCGTCGGTATGTTGGGGTTTTGTATACAAAATTTGTTAGTACACTGTGAGTAGTAACATGACCACAAGTCGGGTTGACAGTACCGTGGGTGGTAATTAAAGTAGAAAAATAAACAAATGTAATTGCGAGATCGCCCTCAATAACTGTAAACTGATAAAACCTGTCTTGATTAAATTGGGATTCACTCACCAGTATTTCCCACTGACAAAATGTTTTTAAATGCGTTTCAGGTAACAAAATGTGAAAGTCAAATAAAAGCCAGCTGGCCAGCATTGAAGGGTTGGAAAAGTGGCTATAAAAGTTACCTAAATAAAGAAGATGTTTTTATTCAATAAAATAGGGTTTATCCCTATAAAATGTTTGTAATGGAAACTTGGGAATTTCCCATGTGTTTAATATTATAAAAATGTGGTATTTTTCTCTGATAAAATATTTCCTAACTATGGTCCTGATGTAAATTCCGCTGCCAAATTGATAAACACCGATACCACCATCTCTGAGTAGGCTGCGGCCGCCCACCTCCCGAGGCAGGGGTCGGGGGTTGCGACACATAACCACCTACCGACCACTCTCTCTCTCTCTCTACCCTATCTGCACTCTCTCTTCTCTCTCAACCCTAGCCTAACCTTCGTCGTGTTCTTCCTCCGCAACACCGACAACTCCGCCTACCCTAAGCTCCGGCTGCCATAACCATCTACCGACCACTCTCTCTCTACCCTCTCGGCACTCTCTCTTCTCTCTCAACCCTACCCTAACCTCCACCGTGTTCTTCCTCCGCAACACCGGTGACTCCGCCACATTCCTCTTCTTCCGATCACAAACAACAACCCCACAAACCCTAACCCTAAATTACCCCCAAATTGATTATGATTCAATTGCACCCATTGTTGACAACACTACCCCATATTCAAGATTCAGATCAGACAACTGGGTTATTGTTTCTATGTTTGATTATCCGTCGAATTCGGTTAAAAAGTTGTTAAAGATTAAAGGGTGGCAAGTTCTTGCAGTTGGGAACTCAAAGACTCCTAATGATTGGAGTCTTAAAGGTACAAATGTCTCTTGAGGATCAAGCTAAGTTAGGGTTTAGGGTTGTTGATTACTTGCCTTATGATTCATATGTTAGGAAGAATGTCGGGTGGTGGACCTGGTGGTGACTGGTTGTAGAGAGAGAGACGGGGTGAGAGAAACAGACAGAGTTAGAAAATGAAATAAGGGTTTTTTTTTCTCATATACATAAATATATATTAATAAATGGATTTTAGAAATCAACTAAATACATATATATAGAATTACCATAATACCCTTACATTTAACAAACATTTTAGACAGAGTTAGAGGCGGGGAGTGAAACGAAGATAAGTTAAATAGACCAGGGAGTAAACTGGCTTATTTTAAAGGTTTGGGGCAAAACCATTAAAGTGATCAAACCACAGGGAACAAAACAGAAGTTTACTCTTAGTTTTTTACTAGAGTTAGCTTTAGTATACTAGGATGTTACAAAATAAAAAATTAATACCCAAGATTGTTACTTAAACTCTTAGTACCCAACTTTGTCACTTCCACAAACCACAAGACCATCCGTGTAATTAACTCTAAATTATAATAATATATTATTAACTTTACCATTCATTCTATTTACCTTTTAATATATAGGTAGTGGTATTTTTGTGCGTTGTGGCAGACTTTCAATCAATATCAGTTTGGTTAGTTACAATACTGGTACGATACCGGTATTCGATATAGCAACCGAAAGCGATATGCCCAAGAGGATATCGACACTTGTTTTATATCGATCGAAAACCATATAGTTGAATACCTGTATTGGTACCATTGTTATTTGATCGGGATCGGTTCGATTCGTCACAATAAAGAACAAAAAGATCATTTATGTTTGACCCGTTCGGTTTTAAATAAAACTTGGATCAAAACATAGATAACTAAAGTGTGACATATCTTTGATCATTTGTACATTACTATTCACAACTTGATTTTAAGTAAAATTCATACTGAGACGTTGATGAAAATAAACACGTCACAACAATATACTCGTAATTTTATATAATATCATATTTTAAACGTTATAAGAGAAACATAATATAATGTGTTAGAAAGTAGGTATAATAACTAAATTATAGAATAAATATAAAATCTTGTTACTATATTCATCATATATGGTTGTTAATAGGGAAATTGAATTTTAATAATCTGACATAGAAGTGATTGGCCAATAATGATCCCACTTTCAAAGGTTGTCACTGGTAGTCCCGCCTTTTAGATATATTTTTTAATTACTGGACCTCCGTTAAAAAAAACTTAACTCCGTTAAGCTTTTTCCGAATTTCAACCTGATATTTAGGGCTTTTGATAGAACGATGATACGAGTTGATTGATATAAAATTTACCTGGAAACGGTGCTCCAAATTAACGACGAAAACAATGCTTCAATTCAGGTGTTTAGCCTTCCAAACAAAAATCAATCCGTTGAAAGCATCGTTCAAGGTAAGTTTTACATCAATTTGCTCGTGGCTTCGCTCTGATAAAACACCTTTAAGAGACCAGTTTGAAATTTAGAAAAAAAAAACTTAAGGGAGATAAGTTTTTTCAACAGATGTCCAGTGAAAAAAATATTTAAATGGTGAGACCGTCACTGATAACATGTGAAAGTGAGATCATTATTGGCCAACCAACTCTAACTGGGATTAGTAAAATCCATTTTCTCAATTTAAATTTATATACTATTAATTTATAACATTCTAGAGCTTAACTTAGTTGTACATTTAGCTTTATGTATCTTTTATGCATCTAATTGTTGCACTTTGTAAGTTATTTAGAGTTTGCCATGTGTGGTGATTATATTATAAATTTACATTATATTCTATAATTATATTATTAATTTATAACATTGTAGAGCTTAAGTGAGTTGTACATTTGGCTTTATGTATGTTTTATGCATCTAATTGTTGTACTTTGTAAGTTATTTAGAGTTTGTCATGTGTGGTGATTATATTATAAATTTACATAATATAAATTTACAACAACTTGAGGCATTGGGGTATTGTACCTCATTTTTGGGGGTTTAAAAAAAAATTGATGTTTCACTTTAAACTAAAAACTATTTGATTTTGTAGTTTTAACCCACAAGTTTTTAATTTTTCCAATTTAACCTCATAACCTTTTTACTTTCAACTTTGATCCCCCTATGTTTTTCATATTTTGCAAAATTTTTCGTTTTACGGTTAGATCTAAATTTTGCTACTTAACACGGCACAATGTGTGTGTGGTTCAATGATTTTACGTTTAGTTATACGCTTCGTTCTAAATTTTGCGAGTTAACATGGGGCAACATACGTGTGGTTCAGTGTGTTTACGTCGTCTATTTTTTTCCCGTTTAATAAGTTCGTCACAACGCGCGAGTCCTAAATCGAGTTAGTTATTTTCTATGTTTTATATGTCGGTCTAATTTTTCCACGTTAAGACGCCGCAACTTCAATGTTGGTGGTTGTTGGCTATAGTGTGGCATTGGTGCTATTTGTCACGGTTTTACGCCCCCGCCGCAATGCGGGGAGCTTAATACGATATGTTATTTATATGGATACAAGTCATGTAACGTAGTAATTATGATACTATTACTTGTATTGAGTTTATTTGGTGAATTACTTATTTGTATAAGCTAGTATTACAGAGTTAACCGACAAAAACATCTTTAACACATTGTAAATGTGAATCTGATCAACAGTATGTCAATTTCGTTGGTCGCGACGCAACGTACGCGAGTCAATCTTCTAGTTAATATATAGATAACAATTGTTTAGGTGATTACAAGGACGTGTTGACTGTTGACATTATTAATATTTGGATGATTTTGTTGCATGCCGAACTTAAGAACTTTGTAGCATGTGTGCTTGTATAACTACTAGGTTTTTGTATATAACTACTAGGTTTTTGTATCGTAGCATGTGACAATTTTTTTAAACAACCGTTTACACTTTCCATTCATCTAACTATTTCATTCTATCATAGTACATGTTACATTCATCTGACTATAAAAATTTTATTTTTCTACAATTTAAATAGGCCTATTCTTGCTAAAAGGATATTAGCGTGAGTCGTGAGGTCAGGGGCGGATCCAACCCATATTTGTGGGTTCCCAGGAACCTAATGCGTTTTGGAAAATGGAAAAAAATATAATGAGAACCTTATAGAACTGAGAAAAAAAAATAGTGAGAATTAAAAAGAATTACCAAAAGAAACCTCTTAGAATAAAATTATGGATTCGTAATCCATAAGTGTAAACACTAAACGTAGTAAATCAAATGTTTAAGTTAACACGCAGAAATATTAAAGACTCGTGAGAAATTTAGATCAACTAACATCGGATCTACCAAAGGGTTGTAGCCTAGTGTTATGTGCTATGCTTTAACGCCAATGCCACATGTGGCATGGGTAGGGCCGTGACTGAACTTGATACCCTCCCCCCCCTCCCCCCCAAGGGGGTGCGAAAGGGCCGTGATGGGCAGGACGGCGAGAGGAGTAATGATCGTGAAACATTGAGGTATTGACATCTATGCCTATTTAAATTCATACCCAATCAAAAAATTCCATTACGCCACATCACATAAAGCGGCGTTGCCCACACACAAACTAATGGTTTTCCTTGACAAGTGGTTGAGGATTTAATTCCCACGGTGGATAAAAATGTAGATTTAAGATTAAAATTAAAGGGTGCACGAGTCAACCTTTCTAAAAAATAACATTTTGAAATAGTTTTTTTTCGTCTTCCCAATTATCTTAGTTATAACCTAAATACATTTGTCTTGTTTCCATAAGTCAATATTTGTGTTCCGGTTTAGGAGAGTAGTTAGATCATGTTCTGGATATCATAGGAATGTACTTTTACTTTTACAGCAGCCAAACTTGAAACTCCAACTATAAATAGCAACATAGATTCTCCAGTTTGAGACAGTCCAGTAGCACTAGCACAAGAGACAAGCAAAAAACTTGGTCTCAAAAGGTATAAATAATCTATATTATTAATTTTGATTGTGGATGTACTTATGAATGTAAACTGATAATGTCATCTTGTGTATGTAGGTAAAAACCATGGGGGCTGGTGGACGAATGAATGTTGCTAACACCACAGACGACAAACCTCTCGCCCACAAACGCGTTCCAGTCTCTAAACCTCCATTCGAGCTTAGTGATCTCAAGAAAGCCATACCACCACACTGTTGGAAGCGTTCTCTTGTACGCTCTTTCGCAGCAGTGTTTCGTGATTTCATCATCATCGGAGCCTTGTACTATCTCGCGGATACTTTTATACCCATGCTTCCTAAACCCTTAGCGTATGTCGCATGGCCCGTTTATTGGTTCTTCCAAGGTGCTTATCTTATGGGCTTGTGGGTCATCGGCCACGAATGCGGTCATCATGGGTTTAGTGAATACCCATGGCTTAACGATACCATCGGGTTCATCGTCCACTCGTTGATCCTCACTCCATACTTTGGATTCAAATACAGCCACCGCACCCACCATGCCAACACCAACTCCATCGAATACGACGAGGTTTGGATCCCCAAACGCAAGTCGGATAAACTCTATTCCGAGATCCTAAACAACCCAACCGGAGCATTCCTTGTGTTCGTGTTCAAGATCGTTCTCGGCTTCCCCTTGTACTTCGTGTTCAATCTTTACGGAAGGAAATACGAGAAGGGAATCACTAGCCACTTCTACCCATACAGTCCTATCTTCAACGACAGCGAACGCTTTCAGATTTTCCTAACCGATCTAGGCGTTTTCGCCACTTGCTACGCTGTGTACCGCGCCGCAGCCATCATGGGCACACAATGGGTGATCAACATTTACGGAATGCCCATCCTTTTCATGAGTGGCTTCTTCATCTTACTCACATACCTACACCACACTCACCCATCCATCCCTCACTACGACTCAACCGAATGGGACTGGCTTCGAGGTGCTCTAGCCACAGTCGATAGAAACTTCGGATTCTTGAACCATGCTTTCCATGATGTAACCCGAACCCACACCGTTCACCATCTTTTCCCAACAATCCCACATTACCATACCTTTGAGGCTAGGGAAGCTGTGAAGCCTATTTTGGGTGAATACTATAAGTACGATGATACACCCATTCTAGAGGCCATTTGGAGAGAGACAAAGGATTGCATTTTCATTGAAGCTGATGAGGTTAATGGAGAGAAAAAGGGTATCTACTGGTTTCACAAATAAGCAAATTGAGTCACCAAAAGGATATGATAATTAACATATCAAAAATCATTGTTCGAATATATATTAATATGTTTCCTCCTTGGTTTTACCTTATATAATAAATGATATAAGCTAAATTTCTGATTGCTTTGGCTTTGGCTTTAGCTTTTGCTACCACTATTGTAACAATATCTATACAATGTTTCTTTAGATGCTTGTTTTAACCATAATACTACTATAATATAATAATGACTAAAAAAGTAAAATTTGTCCATCATTCTTTTTAGAATCTTTTAAAGAAGAGTAAATTATGATTTTTGCCCCTGTACTTATATCATTTTTACTTTTTTAGACCAAAAATAATTTTTTAACATCTGACCCCTAACATCTTTTTTTCTAACTCTTTTGGCCCCTAACGTCTTTTTTTCTAACCCTTTTGGCCCCTAACATTTAATGGATGAGGTTAGTGTTATAGGCCAAAAGGGTTAGAAAAAAAGACGTTGGGACTCAGATGTTAAAAAATTCTTTTTTAGACTAAAAGGGTAAAAGTGATATGAGTACATGGGCCAAAATCGTAATTTACTCTTTAGAGAATGATTCAAAGTTGTCTTATACTCTTATTATATATAATAATAATTTTAATGACTAAAAAGTAAAATTTGTCCATCATTCTTTTTAGAATCTTTTAAAGAATGATTCAAAGTTGTCTTATACTCTTATTATGTCTTTTATAAAATCCATTATTAAATTAAAAATGTTTATTGCTTTATTATTAACTTGTTGTTGTTTTAACTTATTAAATTAAAAATGTCTATATACAACTCCTTTTTGTTGTTTTGTTACTTTATTATTAACTTATTGTAATTTATCCAGATACAAGTATCAATATCAAAATAAATACCATGATAAATAAAAGCATAAATACAAATGACAGATTAATTTTCATTAAAAATAGTTTCTATAGTTCTATAACTATATTTCAAAATTACAATCATCAACCATAGTTCTATAACTATATTTCAAACTTACAATTATCAACTAGTGGTTGATAAATATTGAAAAAAAATTATCACACATCAACTAGGTTTATAGATGCAACATATATATGAGCTCTGGTTTAATATTGTCATGATTCAAAATAGAAAGTTAAACTTTTATTTTGCATTGATTTCCTGTAACCGGACTTCGGTTCAAAAATAATATTCTCGACCATTAGGGAAGAAACAACTTTTCTACTTTTGATATCGCTAGACTATAAGTCTTTTGATGAGAGCTTTTCCATGTTAACAAGCTAAATCCATCACTAAGCAAAAGTCATTGTTATCATTTTGTATTATTATCTTTAATAAACATATAAGTTGCTAATAAACTATTTAAATTTTAACGTTGTATAAACAAATAGTAGAACTACATCTAAATACTATATATATATATAATTAAAAATAAATTAAATATTATATGAATGTGGTAAATTTTAAAAGTTTGAAATAATTGAAAAAAAACATAGCCGTTTAAATGTATTAAAATTTAATAAATTTATATATTTTTCAAACACATATACAAGTTTATTTCCAAAGGTGTTGTTTTTATGTCAAATTAATGTTTTTTATAATTCTATCGGGGCTAATGAAGATGGTTGGGTATGAACTATGAAGTGCACACTGGTGTCTCCACCATTGTGAATCAATGTATAATTTGAATGAAGAAAAATTACAAATGTTACTATCATACGAGACAAGTAATTAGTTGTCTTTTAGTCGTATGATATCAAAAAGAATAAAAATAATGAATTTAATTTCACGAATAATCAGAATTAGTGCCAGATTCCTGGGACATGGGGATTCTCAGAAGAACATAAGAATAAAAGGGTCACGTTCATGAGTTGAACATGTGCTGCATCATGTCAAATGCCACACAAGTTGTCATCTTTATTTTAAACATTAATTTTTTACATCTAAATTATAGAATGAAAAAAAAAAAAAAAAAAAAAACCTTGAATATCAATATTAACAATTTGTAATATCTTTTTATTCAAATTTATGTTAGTTAAAAAAGTTGAAGTATTAAACCATAACTCAATAAAAAGTATGAAATGCATTAAACTTATATCTAGTAAATAAGTAACTGATTGCACCATATGTTATGTAACCTCAATATTATTTTTATGATTCTTTTATTTCATCTCATCTTATTCGATTTCTTGATTTAAAAAAGTTTATTAGAAAAAATATTACTTATAGTATTTACTTATATATAATTTCACTCGTATCTTAGCTCAAAATATTATCGTTTAATTCTTAAATATTCGTTATTAACTATTTAATAATATTTTATATTGTAAATGATAAATAGACAAAATGTCTTAAGGTCTATGTAAGAATTAAATGTCTAGATGGTTCCTGTGATTTGTAGAAATTACAGAGTTATTTTAATAATTACAAAGTTGGTTACAGTGGTTGCAATTTTGCACTCGTATGGTTCTTATCACTAACCTTTGTTAAGTGTTTTAGTTAATTGTGTGTGAAATGACTAGATTGCACTTGAATAATTAAAAAAAAAACATAAAGATGGGCTCGCCCTTATCTTCTTCCTATCTCTTTCTCTTCTCTAAAGAAAACCCTACCACGATCCTCACCTTTAACCCACCACCACCACCTCCACCTTCAACTAGGGATGAGCATGGTACCCGTTCGATACCGAACCAGTACCGAAAGACGGGAAAATTAGGTATCGGTACCGAATATACCGGTTGACGGTGGAGGTGGTGGTGGGTCGAAGGCAGAGGTGGTGGTAGTTTTTGTTAGAGAGAGAGAGGGAGAGAGAGAGAGAGAGAGAGAGAGATAGGAGGAAGAGATGAGGGTGGATCCATCTCTATGTTTTTTTTTAAATTGTCCAGGGGCAATCTAGTCAATTCGCATACACTTAACTGAGAAACTTAACATAGGTTAGTGATAAGGACCACACGAGTGCAAAAATTGCAACTATTGTGACCAACTCTATAATTATTGAAGTCTTGGGACCAACTCTACAATTTCTGCAAACCACAAGGACCTACCAGACATTTAATTCTTTGTGTAAATTAGGTTAAACCATTTGGTCCGAGGATAGGTAAAATATATGGGCTTAATAACCCAATATCTTACTACACCAATCCATGTCTCGCAAGTCGCAAGATAGCCTAAGCCCATGCATGTATCTTTCGTTAATCGTTAATCAACTTAGCTAGTATGCGGTATGCCTAATGCATGTATCTGTATGAACTACATATAAAACTCTTTATTTGTTTACTCTTATTTTTTATTAAAAAATTAGAATTAAGTAACTTTAAAATACTTATTATGATTAAGTCACTCGCAAATTATTAGATATAAACAGCTTACACAACACAAAAATTAATAACGTTATAAAACCGGACCTATCGGCTGTCACCGTCTCAGTAGTCGAACCGGGCCTCAAAAAGTAGATTACAGCATAATAAGGTTAAAAAATAGGAAACAAAAATGAATACAAACAAACTATGAGATGTCGCGATTATAGGACTTCTAGCATTGACAAACATGACGATCTGACCAATGGTTGTGTGGCAGTGAATCGGCTAGCATAATCAAATGTCAGACGTGGTGAGCGTCGTAGGATAATAGGGTACCGGTTCATGACAGTGAACAGACGATTCCTGTACATGAGTCACTAACAACATGTAAAACTTTATAACCAGATGATTTGGGTTATGTTATATGGTAGTAGTCGAGTTAGTCGATTAAGAGAGTTTTTATTTAATAATGAATACAAACGAACTACGAGATGTCGCGATTATAGAACATCTAAGAAATGAGAGGTTCGAATAAGAGATTGGAAAAGGTTGATATTTTTCAGCGGAAGACAAGGTTAAGGTGAGTGTTATGCCCCTTTTTAAAAGTTTTTAGTTGGAATATGTGCTTGTTAATATGTCAATCATACATAGTGAATGCTTATCGTGTTTTTTAATGTTACATGCAATGTTCAGGTTGAACTAAATGTTGTTGTTTATCTTATGTGCACGTTATTGGGTTAAGGTGTAAAGAGGTAAACACGGCATGATTAATTTGTTATGAACAATCATACATGATTTGGGATGTTTATAAATAATGTGTTAAAGGATTTATAAACATTTTTAGGTGAAAAAGGACCTAGGGTTTTAATGGTTAAGGTGTTTAGTTTTAATGGATGCTGTAAGGATTTGTTGTTTCCGAATGTGTTCGCATATTGACAAGATATGAGGTAAAACATTACTCTTAATGATTTGTTGTTGGCTTACACAGAAAGGGGACATCATAGATAATAACTACTTATTCGAACAACTAGCCATACACATCTAGTCAACTTTACTTCTTAGACTTCGTACCTTAACCACCCCACCTCACATTTTAGAAATATCATAATAGGACAATCATACTAACCCCGGCATTAGTGATTAGGTCATCATGGAAGTTGATGACATATGGCACATGATGTTTCAATTGTTCAATCTATGTATGTTATCATCATTGATTGCAATCTAGAAGGTTGATGTTTAAAAGCCTAAAATGTTAAATATTATGACATTATATGTAGTGTTATTCCTTAGATTATCTTATGACATTGTATGTAATGTTCTTCTTTAGATTATCCTATACATAATGTAAATGATCTAAGTGCTTTCTATTTTGGATAAATAACTGGAGATCTATTAATAACAACTCTCGTATATTGCTGATATGCGGTATGGATAACTTACCTAATCACGACAACTATAAATACAACAAAGGCTTGATCAATAATAAAGATATGGTCAAATACATGCACTCGCATTATGTTCCAAGATCCATCGTGAGTAGTATCGAGAGATAAATTCACATCGCAATATATCAAGACATCTACAACTACGTGCACTCGCATTATGTTCCAAGATCCGCCGTGAGTAGTATCGAGAGATAAATTCACATCACAATATATCAAGACATCTACAACTACGTGCACCCAAAAACTATAACATGTACAAGGGGTTAATACACCAATCCTCCCATCGGAGATCTTTGAAATGGGACCTATTCTTTAACCACAAAAACGAAATAGACTTTATACTACCAATCACGCACTTAACCTTTGGCTCCTTCTTGTTAAAAGTCTTGTCGTTTCGAGCTTTCCAAATCATCCAAAGCGCCACCAAGATAATACCATGGACAATCCTCTTCCCCCACTTACCTCCTTGCGCTTGTTTATACAAAGAGTTAATTACACAAATGGGTCTTGTGGTTTATACCTAATTTCGCCTTTGGGTACTAACTTTTTATTTTAACATATTTAGGTTCTATGATTTCAATTTTGTAACACCTTGGCTACTAACACCAAAATTAGTTAATTAATAACTAAAATACCCTTGCATTTTTTAAGTTTATCAATGTAACACATTTGGGTACTAACACCTAATTTTATTTAAGTTTAAATCAATTTTACAAAATCTATTTATTTTTTTATTTTCATCTTTTTATT
Organism: Helianthus annuus; assembly: GCF_002127325.2. Lineage (NCBI taxonomy): Eukaryota > Viridiplantae > Streptophyta > Magnoliopsida > Asterales > Asteraceae > Helianthus > Helianthus annuus. The sequence continues at coordinate 6,270,673 of NC_035449.2, forward strand.
ATATCTCTTAATTAACATAAAGTCTATTTATTTTTTTTATTTTCATATTTTTATTAAATTTCTTATTTAACATAAAATCTACTTGTTACAACAATATTTTTTTTAAATAATTTTTTTTAAATAAAATATACTAGCTATATAGTTTTATGTAAATTAAATTTCTTACTAGTTTTAAATAATGTAAACCTTACTCGTTTTGAATTTTAGATATATATGATTGATAATAATAATAATAATAAATATCTTTCATGTAAAAAAAATTAAGCCATTTTTAACTCGTTTTTTTTCATTTACATTTTACTATTTTAGAAAGATATTTAATTTACATAAAATCTACTAGTTGCACCAGTAAAATCTACCAGCTATATAGTTTTATGTAAATTAAATATCTATTTTACAAAAAAACGAGTTAAAAAAAGGCTTAAATTTTGTTAGTTTTATCTAAAATACCTAGCTATATAGTTTTATCTAAAATACCTAGCTATATAGTTTTATGTAAATTAAATATCTGTCTAAAATAGTAAAATGTAAATGAACAAAAAAACGAGTTAAAAAAACGCTTAAATTTTTTACATGAATGATATTTATTATTATCAATCATTTCAATCCAAAATTGAAAACGAAAATTTAATTTACATAAAACTATATAGCTAGTAGATTTTATTTAAAAAATCTATTTAAAAAAATATTGGTGTAACAAGTAGATTTTATGTTAAATATGAAATTTAATAAAAATATGAAAATAAAAAAAATAAATAGAGTTTATGTTAATTAAGAGATATAATAAAATAATGAAAATAAAAAAATAAATAGATTTTGTAAAATTGATTTAAACTTAAGTAAAATTAGGTGTTAGTACCCAAATGTGTTACATTGATAAACTTAAAAAAATACAAGGGTATTTTAGTCATTAATTAACTAATTTTGGTGTTAGTACCCAAAGGTGTTACAAAATTGAAACCATAGAACCTAAGCCTGTTAAAAAAGAGAAGTTAGTACCCAAAGGCGAAATTGTGAATAAACCACAGGACCTATTTGTGTAATTAACTCTTATACAAAAGAAGAAGGTCTTTAGTATGAAGAACATAACCTGTATACAACCCACACCATTTCCAAATATTGGTCCACACACCAAATGAAAAGCCACAACCAATGAAGATGTGACCCGAAGTTTCAAGATCGACATCGCAAAGCTTGCATCGGTCATTCGGAACAAACACATTTCTTTTGCTTAGCGCTTCGACAGTGGGAATCCTGTCCATATCTGCCCGCCAGGCGAAAATATGACACTTTAAGGGAACCCACGCAACCCATTTAAGCTTAAAACAGCCAGCACTACTCGAACTAACCTGCAACTTATTTTTGACATCTGCTACGGTGAAACAGGATGACCCAGCCCACTCCCAAGAGTCTTTATCAGCTGACAAATGAACCTGGCCTAGCAGCGAAGATAGAACAGTCCATTCTTGAACCTCTAGAATCCCCATGGGCCGAGAATAATCCACAGGAGACCAGTTGTCATTCGATCCGCAAGAACTAATCAGCGCTCGTTTGGACTTAGCATCACGGTAAAGAAGAGGAAATTTAAACATGAGAGGCACATCTAGCAACCAAACATCCTCCCAAAACCGAATGCTACTACCATCACCTATCTTTCCCTGCAAATAATAAAACAATTAACATCCACTTTAGAAAGTAATTTAATTCTCATATAGGTATCTTAATCTCAATATATAATGAGGGGTACTTCTACCACCTTATTTCTACGTATAATATGTATAATATCGATGTTTATTTCATTACCTATAAAGTTAAACTTTATAAACCTAAAACCGTTTATTAATATAACAATGTATGTAGTTTATCCTTAGAATATGTTATACAATACATAAATGATTCACATTTATTTATGTTTGGACGGGTAAGTAGAGATCAATTAAAAATAAATCATGTATATTGTCCGTATAGAATAAGTTATCTAATCATAACATCCGCAAGTGCATAAACGTTTAAATTAAAAAACATGCAAGTGTAGTATGTTTAATGATACATCTTTTGTAGTAATGATAGACAATTTCACATTGCCAAAAATCAACACATTTACCAAGCATGGCATGTATGCTTATGATACATCATTGATTAAGCTATTGACATTAGTTATATCCAAGATGTGGTTCTATGGTAGTTATCTATTGATTTGGCATTCCTTTGAAAACTAGAAGGCTTCAAAGATCATAGCTACTTAATTCAACATGCAATGCCCTACTCTTCAAGTCAACTTTATTTCTTAGTCTCCATACGTATTGTGTACCTCAACCATCATACCTTACATTTTAAAAACAACGCAATAACACAATCATATAACACAGACATTAGGGTTTAGGTTGGAAGCTAACACCATGTTAATGAAATATGAATTGATGTAGACAAAGAGGTTAAAAGGAATGGAAAAAAGAAAAACGAAAAGAACTTCCTCGTAGGCATGTTTGCCTTAACAACTAGAATGATGAAGATGCAAATCGTAGAACAACAAAATAATTCAAATCCATTTTAGAAACTAAATTAATTCTCATATTGGTATCTTAATCTCAACAATTAATATAGGTTTTCATTTCTACCTCGCTATTGCCCCCATAAGAGGTTTATTTTTCTATCTACATAAATGGTCTACTTAATGATCTATTTAAAGTTAGTGTTTATAAACCTAAAATTATATATATATATATATATATATATATATATATATAGGGAATGGTTCAAATGAAAACCACTTTTATTGTGAAAACTCGAAAACTAACTAAAAAAAGCCTAAAAAACACACAATTTTTTTTTCAATTTTTTTTTATAAAAATCGCTAGTTTTTATATATAAAAAAAAACTTTTTTTCAAAAAAAAAAAAAAAAAAATTGTGTAGTGCACATGTGTAATAATACACATGTGTAGTACACATACATATGTGCAGTATTACACATGTGCACTACACAAAAATTTTTTTTTTTTTTTTGAAATTTTTTTTATATTAAAAAACCTGCGAAATTTTGATTGCAAAAAAAAAAATTAAAAAAAAATTTTTTGTATGTTTTTTTGGCTTTTTTTAATTAGTTTCGAGTTTTCACAATAACTAGTGGTTTTCATTTGAACCTTCCCATATATATATATATAACAATGGACATATTGTTTATCCTTAGAATATCCTATACATGACATAAATTATTCACATTTTTTTTTAATTTGGACGAGTACTAGAGATCCATCAATAACAACTCTCGTATATATATTGTTGATAGGTGGTATAAATAACCTACCTAATCATGACATCCGTAAGTGCATAACCTTCTCGATCAACATTAATTATATGATCAAAACAAGTGCACGTGTAATACGTTCAAATATCATATTTAATAGTAATTTGAGACACACACACGTCCCGATTGATGAAGACATATACCACACATGATATGCATACTTATGCTAAATCATCATAAATTAAATTTAGTTTTTATTTAAAGATGTAGGTATTTATGAGCTTTGAAATTTGGAAAGCCATATAGACAATAGTTATTTATTTCATTAGCCACTAGCGCTACTCGCCAAGTGAACTTTAGTTCTTAGTCTCAACATTCATTGCTGTACCTCCCACCTCACTTTCCGACATCATATTACTACAATCATGCGAACACCGACATTATCGTTTAGGTCATCCTGGGAAGTTAACACCATGTTAATTAAAAAATGAGTTAACATGAAATAAGTAAAAGGAAGCGGACAAGAAAAATGAAGAGAACTTCCTTATATGTAGGTATACGTTAATAACTATATCAATGAAGATGGACAATGGAAACCAATAAAATATTTAAAATCGATGTTAGAAACCAAATTAATTCTCATTTTGGTACCTTAATCTTAATAAGCAATAGGAATTTGCATTTCTACCAAATTATTGTAACCTATGTGTTTTATAGATCAATCTACCTAAGTCATTGTTATTAATTGCATGAGTTAATAAGTAAATGTTTATAAACCTAAATCGTGAAATGATTTATGAATGTATGTAATTTTATCCTTTGAATATCTTATACAAGACACAAATGATTCACATGTTTTTTTTTTTTTTGACAATTAACTAGAGATCCATTAGTAACAACTCGCGTACATTGTTGATGCGTGGTATGAATAACTTACCTAATTATGGCACTCATAAATACATCAACGTTTTGATTTAACTACTAGCAATTGTTACATCTCAATTTGATGTTATGTTCTTTATGGGAGAATACAACATGAACATTGTTATTAGTTGTGTGTATAATTAGTGTTTAATTTGTATGTATTAATGTTTAGGAATGTGGCTACATAACAATGAACTATCAGCTTTTTCATTCCTTCGAAATTTGGAAGGTCTCATGTAAAATAAGTACTTATCCCAACAACTACTAACCTACTTATCAAGTCAACATTTAAATATTTAATTGATAGTTTCAACCTTCACTGATGTACGTTAACCATTACCTATCACATTCTTAAAAAGATATCATTGTACAACCATACAAACACCGACATTAAGATTTATGTCATCATAGGAAATTATCACTAGAATATTGAAACCAGTTTTCGTATTAAAAGTAAAAGGAAGTGAGCAAGAAAAACAGAGAGAACTTTCTCAGCAAATATGCTTTAACCTCTATAACAGTGATGAAAAATAGAATTCGGTAAAACATTTGAAATCCATGTTAGAAACCAAATTAATCATTTTATGTTGGTGTCTTATTCTCAACGATTGATGACTTTTACGCTATATTCTCAAGTCGTAATGACCGTGATGCTATTAGTTGCCAAATTTAGCATGGCACTATGACGCTGTCTCTTGAGTCGCAAAGACCGTGATGCTATTAGTTGCCAAATTTAGCATGACACTATGACGGTTGTTGACCGCTTGCTATAAATATCCATCATATTTTATTTATTTATTTTTAACAGTAGTTGAGCATCATATCAAAAGGCCCACATATATGTTGCGAGTGATGTATGGCCTTTAGAGCTCCTTTAGTGATAACTCACATGTTACATATTCACATCCACGAGTTATCATTATTCTTCAAATGTTAATGTTTAAAAGAAATTGTTTTTGAGTAGTTTATAGTAAAACCATTTGATGAAACAAACATAATAACTACCATGAAAATGTGAAAGAATGTCACAACACCGAATATATTGATGCATTAAAAATAAATAGATTAAGATAAGTTAAAATACATAAAAATATTCTTAAAAGAAAACTTCTTTTTATGATATTAATGGAAATGCTATAAGAAATGTCTCAAACTGATATCAAACATTACATGCAAATTTTGGGGAAGCCTTTAAACACCAGCAGCTACTTCACTCTGGGTTAGGTTTAGGTATAGCGTTGTCCCTTTGGCTTAGGAATTCAGTCCTGACGTGGGACTGGGTGCAGGTTGATTTGACTGGATTTGGTTGGCTTGTTGGCTACTTTAATTAAAAAAAATCACATGGCTGACCACGCCACACCCCTCATTTTTCACCATAAATTTATCGATCCCACCCTCACCACGTGTCAAGCAATGCCTCCAACCCAAACCCCACTCCCTACCGTCGTATTCCTTCCTGGTCAATTGGCGGATGATTTTGAATATATTAAAATTCCAAACCGTACCTGTGTGTTCACACCTGAGACATTTAGTGGATTCCTTAAATTCCATTAAATGCCCGTTTTGGAATGTTCTTTAATTTAATAAAAAAAGAAAAACACTAATGCATTTCTCGTTTTTCACTTTAGTAGTTAATGATTTTTTGATAATTAATACTTATACATTTGTAACGAACACACATTTTTTATTTATTTATTAATGAAACTAAATAAAAAGTTATAGTAATAAATGTAAATACTTTCTGTTAGTCATTTTGTATTCATTGTTCACCCATATCATATTACTAAAATTAGGTAATGTAATACGATATGATAATATTCAAAAAAAAAAAAAATGTAATACGATATGATAATATTTAAAATTTAAATAATTTTATTTTTATGAAATTGTAAAAAAGGAAATTAAGAATTTCAATTTTTCAATCAGCTTTTTATTATACTTAGTTACCATTTCAAATTATATAAACTTATAAGTGTTTTACATCTAATATTTATTTATTTTTCTCAAACAACTGTATCTAGACAAGAATTCATAACTAAATCATGCCCCAAAAGGTATTTTCATGAAAATTATAGATCTCTTAATTAATTACATGGTCACACACAATTAATTCAGTAGTAAAAAAAACATCTAAAAATCCAACTTTATCAAATTACAAAAAAGCCCCTACTTTTTTCCCCATATAAATACCCCTTGTAAACAGCACAATAACCACCACTTGTAATTGTAAACCCCCAAATTCCCCCAATTCTCAAATTGTTCATAAAAACAAACCCTAATTCCCCAAATTCTCACTCCAAATAGCTTCAATTCAACTCATGTTTTAGCTAATTTCTGTACATAATCAACTGCTAATCATTAATCAACTGCTTCCTTTGTTTTATGTAAGTTCTCACACAATTTCTAGCATTTTGTAGGGTTTTTAACTTGTAAAACCTTCTGAATTTTGTGTTTTTGTTACTTATGGTTCATGTTTTTTGAATTTTGTTAGGGTTTAAGTTCGTACGAGTAGGTTGAGACCGATCGGACTAGTGTTTGACCATGGTGACGGCAGATGGTGATCACGGTGAGATCAGTAAGCTTGAGTTTCGGCCACAGCCTAAGGTGGAAGATGCTGAAATTGAGCTTCGTAGACAGCTAAAAGAGGCCGGTAGGCTGCTTTCGAAATCACCGGATTCGGTTGAAGAGCTTCTGTTTATACTTGATGTAAGTTTTTTCAGTTTTTACAGCTTTATGTGAGCTTGTTTGTGTAGGTTTTGAAATGTTATTGTTTAGTTTAGTCCTGCATGTTGTTTGATTGCTAATTGTTCCACTGGTTTGGATAGTAGATGGTGATTTTAGATCATATGTTAATGATGTTATGTTACTTTTGTATATGATTATGTGTATATGGATTTATATGGTTTAGAATTTAGATAAAGTGTGTTAATCGAAATGAGGTTGTGATTCCAGAAGTGTGGTGACATGTCACATGTCTGTAAAATTAAACATGAACTTATTTAAATAAGTGACTTGTATGTGAAAATAGATAATAACGATGACCGTTGTAATTATGATTTACGAAAGCTAACGAGGCTGGTGCGTGGTGTTAGATACAGTTTTAAGAGTAGTTAAAGGCTCATGGGTTTTCATCTATGGTATTATTAGATTTATTGATGGCCATGTGATATACCAATCGATTTACGTAAGTTTGCGAATCTAACAGTGGAGTCGTAATACAAGATTTTAGACTAAATGCTATCGGCTAGTTAGTTAGTTGTAAATTCATGCATGGAAAAGATAAATGATGTAGATAATGGTTAGGGTTTTTGGGAGTTAATGGCTCTTGATCACGTTTTAGAACTTAAAATATGTTAAAATGGATAACGACAACGATTTTTGTAATTACGAATGCTAATGAGGCTGGTGCGTGACTGCGTGGTGTTTGATAAAATTTGGAAAGAGTAGCTGAAGGCTAATGGATTTTCATCTATGTTATTAGATTTATAGCTAAGCCTTGTGATATGAAAATTGTGATGTACAGGTCGATTTAGTAAGTTTGCGAATCCAATAGCGGAGTTGTAATTCAAGATTTTGGATTAAATGCTGTTAGTTAGTTACTCGTAAATTCAAGCATGGAAAAGATAAATGATGTAGACAGTGGTTAGGGTTTTTGGGAGTTAATGGGATGTCAAGGACTTCTATAATTACGAAAGCTAATGAGACTGGTGCGTGACTGCGTGGTGTTTGATATAATTTGGAAAGAGTAGTTAAAGGCTTTTGGATTTTTATCTATGTTACTAGATTTATAGCTAGCCTTGTGATATGAAAATTGTGACGTACAGGTCGATTTAGTAAGTTTGCGAATCTAATAGCGGAGTCGTAATTCAAGATTCTGGATTAAATCCTGTTAGTTACGTGCAAATTCTAGCATGAAAAAGATAAATGATGTAGACAGCTGTTAGGGTTTTCGAGAGTTAATGGCTCTTGATCATGTTTTAGAACTTGAAATTTCAAATTTGTTAATTTGATTGGGTTTTTGATATAATTTTTGGCTTCAGCAATTATGGAGACTTCTGTTACTCGTTGACCAATCACCGAATAACGCAATGCAAGATGCACTTAGTTCTCCGACGAAGGCCTTGGTTGCGGGGAGCCTTTTAGAACACCCAAGTATGGACGTGAAAGTTTCGGTAGCTTCATGCCTCTGTGAGGTAACAAGAATTACAGCGCCCGATGCCCCGTATACTGACGAAGAATTGAAGGTAGAGGCAACGTAAACATTACTACATTAGACTATTTCATATGTTTTTCTTGCATTATTTCCGTTTAGCATGTTTATGTTATTTGGGGATGGTTCAAATGAAAACCACTTTTATTGTGAAAACTCGAAAACTAATTAAAAAAAGCCTAAAAAACACACAAATTTTTTTTTTTCAATTTTTTTTATAAAAATCGCTGGTTTTTATATATAAAAAAAAAACTTTTTTTCAAATTAAAAAAAAAAAAAAATTTTTGTGTAGTGCACATGTGTAATAATACACATGTGTAGTACACATACACATGTGCACTACACAAAAAATTTTTTACACATGTGTATTATTACACATGTGCACTACACAAATTTTTTTTTTTTTTTTTTTGAATTTTTTTTAAACCTGCGAATTTTGGTTTGCAAAAAAAAAAAATAAAATAAAAATAAAAAAAAAATTTTGTATGTTTTTTTGGCTTTTTTTAATTAGTTTTCGAGTTTTCACAATAAAAAGTGGTTTTCATTTGAACCTTCCCCTATGTTATTTTACTTAATTTATATATAAATTTTTTAATATCCACAGGGTGTTTTCCGGTGTATTGTTTCTTCTCTAGAAAACCTATCAGACGAATCAAGCCGATTTTACAACAAAAGGGTCTCAATTATTGACAGTATTTCCAAAGTTAGGTCGTGTATTATCATGCTTGATCTCGAGTGTTTTGATCTGATTGTGAAAATGTTTGAGCACTTTCTGAATACAGTACGGTATGACGTTTCTTGTAAAGTAGAATGCATTCACTCTTCTTCTTTTTTTATCAGTTATGCTAAGACTATAACGTGTTGTTTCTTTTTTCTTTTCAGGGACCATCACCATGGTATCGTATTTTCGTCAATGGTAAATATCATGGCTCTTGTGTTGGAAGAGAGTGAAGATATATCACTCGATATGCTCAAACCGTTGTTAAAAAGTGTTAAAAACATCGAGGTATGGGATTAATTATTATTTGTAACTAGAGTACTAAACCTAATTGTTTCTATTAAACTACTTTCCTCTGTGTAGGGCGTCTTACCGGTCGCTAGAGAGTTAGGAGAAGAAGTGATTAAGAAGTCCGCAGATAAAATTCGGCCATACCTTAATAAAGCAATGACCGATTTAAACGATTCATTGGCTCAGTACAGTCAAGTTGTAACATCTGTTTGTGAAGGCACTCCTCAGTTTGCTGAAAATAACGCCGAAAGTGCTTCGGTGCATGAAAAGGTATAATTTAGGAATTAAAAGATCCCCTTTCTTATATATAGTATATTTATGTGTTTTCTGTTTCTACAGGTTGTCGATACCGCGCCGGCAGTGGTATCATCGGAAGATGCGGCTCCGGTATGAAATTTGTTAGTTGACGTTTTTTTAGTGTTTGTTATCGATATGCTTTACTAAATAATATTTAATAAGATGAAAAACATTTCTTGATCAGGTAACGAGCAACGGAGATATGGTCATTGGGAACGAAGAAAATGTTGATGCCCAGCAGTCTAAAAATCCAGAGGAAGCTGTTGACGTTAACGATGCGGGAGATACGAATGATACATCGGCAAAATCAGCCGAACCTGTTGTTGAAAGCGTTCATGTTGAGAATACAGCCGAAAAAAGCGCTGAAATGGCAAAATCAGCCGAACCTGTTGTTGAAACCGTTCATGTTGAGAATAAAGCCGAAAAAAGCGCTGAAATTGTGGTTTCTGTTGAAAAGACGTTAGAAAGTGAGGTCACAAATGCTCCAGCACAAAGTGGCAGCCAACAAGAAGAATCCCAAACTAAAGTTCAAATTAAGAAAGGGATCCGGTCAAAGAAAAAGGGATTGACTCGAACTGATCGGCCACTAACAGTTGTTGCGTTGACCACAGTAAATGAAGTGACGAGTGACCCGGAAATGAGGTCACCTAAACGCATCAGAAAATTAACCGAAAAGGCCGAGGAGAATAACAATAAACCTTCGGTTACAACTGGTGATTCAGGGCCAAAACCGGCTAAAAGGTCACGCAAAAAAGTTGGTGGTGGAGGTTCAGTGGCTAAGAAGCCTAAGGTGTCTGGTGAGGAAGTACCAGAGTCAAAGAAGTCAAAGCCGGATGATAACAAAGAGGCAGAGGCAGGGGGTTCAAAGGTTAAACCTGCAAAGCGGTCCCGTAAGAAAGCTAACGAAACTGATTCAGCTCCTAAACAACCGTCTGGTAAGAAGGTGCAGAAAAGTAAGGTAATAACGAAGTCTAGTGAAGACAAAGATGAGGAAACTGATTCAGACAACACACCGCTTAAGTCAAAACAGTCAAAGAAGTCAAAGCCGGATGATAACAAAGAGGCAGAGGCAGGGGATTCAAAGGTTAAACCTGCAAAGCGGTCGCGTAAGAAAGATAACGAAACTGATTCAGCTGCTAAACAACCGTCTGGTAAGAAGGTGCAGAAAAGTCGGGTAATAATGAAGCCTAGCGAAGACAAAGATATCGAAAACAAAGATGAGGAAACTGATTCAGACAACACTCCGCTTAAGCCGTCTGAAAATAAAGACGAGGAAACTGAAACTGATTCAGACCGCAAAATACGTAACGTGTCAGAAAATAGAGATGAGGAGGAAACTGAAACGGATTCGGACAATATACCGCTAAAGCTGTCTGCCCAAAGAGTTAGTAAAAGCCGTTCTTCCGTGGTCAAATCACGGTCAAAGATCAAAGACGGAAAGAAGCAGGGACGTGGTAAAAACGTTGAAGAGAAGAATCAGACGAAATCTTTATCTGAAGATGACGATGTAAGATTTTTACTACGAGTGTTTACTTTCCTTTTTTGTACTAAAGTTATTTACCTTTTTTGATTGTTAGGGTATGGATGTTTCGCTACAGTCGGTGCTAAAAAAGGCTACTAAAGTGAAAGGCAACTTGGAGGGAGCCTTTTCGACGGGTTCAAAACGGAAACGCTCCGTTACTAAAAAGAAAGTATGTATTCCTAACCCGTAACTCGTTCCTCATAGGTTAACTTGCAGTCAACATCTAAAGGTTGGATCCTATCATTATTGTTATGATTTTGCAGGTAACGGAGACTATAAAGTATGATGATAGTTTGGTTGGTCAAAAAGTCAAAGTTTGGTGGCCCGAAGATAAAATGTATGCGCTTCTCTTTAACATATTTAAAGTTTCTCATGCAATATTGCTGATATATACAATTATACATCCTTGCTTGTAGGTATTATGAAGGTGTTGTTGAATCCTTCAATTCTGCAGAAACCAAGCATAAGGTTATTTACTTATTTACTTATTTTACTACTTACTATATATAAGTTTAAGTTACATTTTGTCAATCATAACTACCAGCTTAACCGATACGTTTAACGTGGATATGATAAATAGGTTTTGTATGTGGATGGTGATGAAGAAACCTTGAATCTAAGGAAAGAAAAGTGGGAATTTATAAAAGAATTTTCTACACCAAACAAGGAGGTTGTGGTTGCGGTTGAAGTTCAAAATACTGATATTCTTCCGGACATGTACGCGTTTGTTATCTATCGTTAATCTTTTTTTATTATGTATTTACATTACAACCAAGGGTGCAAACGAGCCGAGCCGAGCCCGAGCTCGACTAGGCTCGAGCTCATTTAACATATGAAAGCTCGAGCTCGAGCTCGGCTTGATTCGAGCTTTATTTCTAAAGCTCGAGCTCGGCTCGAAGGTAACTTTTCAAGCTCGAGCTCGGCTCGGGCTCGACTCGTTTAGTATTTATTAAATAATTTATATTAATTATAATTATTATTATACATATAATTAAGTTATTTTTTTATATTTATATAAATGGTAATTATTATTATTATATAAATATATGTTTAATATAATTAATAAAAAATATATAAACAGAAAGCTCGTTTAGGCTCGCGAGCCGGCTCGAGCTCGATAAGCGAAGCTTGGGCTCGGGCTCGTTTACTGAACGAGCTTGTTTTTTAGGCTCGAGCTCGAGCTCGTTTAAGCTCGGCTCGTTCGAGCTTTTTTCGAGCCGAGCTCGAGTAGCTCGCGAGTAGCTCGACTCGTTTGCACCCCTAATTACAACAATGTTTCTCAAACTTGACAATATTGATATCTTTAAACAGGGCCGAGGGTGAAAACAAAGTCAGCGCCAAAGAAGTTGAGTCAAAGACAGACAAAGAGACGAAGAAAGACGACAAAAAAGCAACACCGAAAAAGATGGTGTATTCCAGGGGTAAAAAAGGAAGCAAAAGTAAAACTAAAACTAAAACTAAATCTCTAGGTGATAATGTGAAAGAATCTGGGAGTGGAAATGCTGCTGAAGAAACCGAAAGTGTAACGGAAAAGTCAACGGAGACTCCGAAGACTGGGTCAAAGACTGAAAAGAAGAATAGGGAGATGAGTTAAGTGAAATGGGTACATTTTGGTGGTAGTTAGTGTTTTAAGTTGCTTGGTAGAAGCTGTTGTCTTCTGTTTCTATAGTAGGGGTAATAGGCAGGTTTATGTTTCATGCCTTTTTTTTATCTGTTTAGAAAAAAACTTGTTGGGTTGCAATTTATTGGTGCTTTTTATATGTTCTTGTAAAATGTGGTGTAGCCAAATCATTTAGCAGGGCATTGGTAATCCAGATTCTACTGCTTAGCAATAGGGGTGCAAACGAGCTCGGCTTGAAAAAAAGCTCGAAGTTGAGCTTTAGGTCGAGCACGAGCCTAAAAACAAGCTCGTAAAATAAACATAAATGAGGCCGGGCTTCACTTATCAAGCTCGAACTGTCTCACGAGCTTGCTGTTTATAAAATTTTGAAAAATAACTAAACTATATATAAAACAATAATTATAATTAATATAAAGGAATTAGCAAATAATAAACGAGCCGAGCTTGAGCTTGAAAAATTATATACGAACCGAGCTTGAGCTTTCAAAAGTTAAACGAGCACGAGCCTAGTCGGGCTCGGCTCGGCTCGATTGCACCTAAGGGTATTTGTAGATTCTACAATTTAGTAATAGGGAGGTCTTGATTTTTAGGTTAAAAAAATTGCAACAAGGAGCAAGGATGTCTATAACGCAATTTGGTTATGTGGAATATGACTTATGCAACATATAACACTAGTGGGTTGGCCCGTGTGATGCGGCGGGTGTCACCGAAGCACTTTTGGTGAGAGCAATCTAACTGGGCATGCCTTAAACACTGATTATATTTGGACAGGGCATTGGTAAATCTAGATTACTGCTTAGCTAGGGTATTTGTAAATCAAGATTCTACAATTTAGTAGTGTATTACTGGGGTCTTACAGGTTAACAAAAAGTGTCTTCATTTTCAGGTTAAAGAAAGTTGAAACAAGGAGTAAGGATGTCACTTACGCAATTTGTTTATTGGTATTTTGAAAAAGTAATTGACATGGCAACATACAATACAATATGAGAACCATTTATCTTCACTTTGTACGCTGATATGTAAAAAAAACATACAAGGGACTGTTTTTGAACCTAAAAAAATGTAGAAAGCAGTGAGAATGTGACACGCGACACATGAGATTTATATATAGACAACGGTAATTGAATCAGTAACTCTGGTTCCATCAATTTTCTAAACTTATAAAACTTTATGTACCTCACTATTTTGTTATGTTCCACTGCAAAATTGAACATTTTTTCACTTTAAAATGTGTATGACATTGATATATTCTTTATAAAAATAACGACTATTTTTAAATGTAACCCATTGCACGTTTAACTTTTACCATACATACGTTGTTGATATATGTCATGTCTGAAATAATTTTCTGATTATGAAAACTTAGGCGAGGGTATCTAACACAAAAAGTTTTAAAGAATTGAAGTAATGTGCTTTTTATTTAACATCTTTATTTTTATAGTTATATATTGTTTCTTTATTTTTTATACCAATACTAATTTTTATTAGTTTATAGTTTTTTAGGAATTCTTCAAGATTAGTTTTTAGTTCTTAAGGAATTCTGCAAGATTTTGCAATATTTTGGGTTTCGAATTCAATAAAACGAGGTTCATTTTTATATTTAAACAATTTTATACAACATATTATGAAAGATATTCAAAAGGAAACAATCTCTCACGCATCACCTATCTTTTTCGTGGCCGGTAACTTTACACTTGAATAAAATGTTAAATTCATTGTTCAAATATATATGTTAAATTGTTGTTTTTCCGTGAAAAATGTAAGCATACTTTTATCTTTCGCGGCACTTCTAGTCAAAATTGATATATAAATGACACAAAATACATATATTGAGCGACTATAGAATTATTTAAAATGTATAATCGAATAACACTAATAAAAGAAACTGAATACTTGAAATTATGTTTTGAGGAACATAAATTCGATAGAAACCACACCCCAGACCCTTGCCTTTGGGTACCCCTTACACCGCCAGTCCTGCGGGTAGGGGGTGGTCTTTGTGGTTGCCGATGGTTTATGTGTGAAGGTAGGAGAGAGATAGAGAGGGTTGTGCGTATGGAGAGAGAGTGTGGGGTAAAATGGTGGGGTCCATGTTTTAGGGTAGTGGCGTCCTTAAATCGGGTAATTTAGGGTAGTGGATGGTCTAAGTGACGTGACGCAAGAAGATTGGAGAGGATTAGGATAGCCGGTCTGAGCACCCCTTCCCCTCTAAGAAGAAGATGCTAGAGGCCAATAGAGGAATGATTACTATATATTAGTGTGATGGACTCAACTACATAGGCGAATCTATCAATTTGGATTGAGCCAGCTATGTACATTTTATTCGAAAGAGCACATCAATTATTTTGGCAATGAAGGGGGCTGTCAAATAGAGGTGCATAAAATAACTGGTTAGTAGTTATTTTTAACCGTAGATTAGTAACCGGTTATTGATATTTAGTATAGGAATCGATTATTAACCGACAACCGGTTAACCGAAAAAATTGAAAAAAAAAAAAAATCAAAAAACCGGTTAAAGTAATTAACCAGACCAGTTATAAAAATAACCAGTTAAAATAATAACCGGTTAAAGCATAAACCGGTTAAAGTAAAAAAGTCAAATTAACTGATATAACCGGTTACCCAATCCAGTTATTAAAATTAACCGGTTTGTGCACCTCTACAGTGTGAACAACGAGAGCCACTTGAATCCATTGAAGACCGAACTTGAAAGTGGGCCTGGGCTAAACTTATTCATGGGCTCGGTTACAAAGGGAATTAAAAAAACGCATCATAACATACAATTATTTACTAACATGAAATTGAAGACTGAACTTGAAAGTGGGCTTGGGCTAAATTTATTCATGGGCTCGGTTACAAGGGAATTAAAAAAACGCAGCATAACAGACAATTATTTACTAACATGAAAGTGGGCTTGGGCTATATTTATTATGTGCTACAGTTACGGCAATATTTTTTTTTTTGAAACAATGACTTTCTTGCGTTTGGTCACCGTAGTCCTTGAATTGGAGAGCCCCATGGCCAGGCTATGTTGTCTTAACCAGGCCCACGCTGGCTTCAGAGTTTGGCTTAGGTGTTCCCCCGGAAAACCATACCGCCGTCTGCCACTTTAGAGTTAGGGGCACTATTGATTCACGGAAAGCAGTTTTTCAGCTGCGGTGGTGGAGATCGAGGAACAAAAAAAAGAGCAGGAGGATGCTGGTGGGTTGGTGGTTTGTGCAGGTCAAACTAAAAGAAAAAAGAAAAGGAAAAATTTACTTCGTTGCTTTTTAGATATATTTTCGATGTAAAGTTAAATCTTTACAAAGTTTGCTTGTTTTGATTGAGTAGTTACTTTCATATGATTTCATGTCATATGATCATCATTGGGATTAAGGTTTCGTTATTATTGTTTAACTTTGATGTGTAGCATTTATATCCGATTATCCCACACTTTAATATTTATCAAACTGTGTTGGTCGAGTACATTTTGCAATTTAATTTTTATAATCAAACAATATACATAATACTAAGTACATGCTTCTTGTGATACCATACCCTATTGACCTTAGCTGTATAGGTTAATAGGTTTTTGCATGACTTGACGACAACCATCCCCCCTATTATTAATCCACATATAGGACATTTCCATCGTCCCAAAAGAAACTTGATATCGGTTTGACATTGTTAAATACAACTTCGTTTTTGTGCTTTCACAAAACCAAAAATAACTTTCATGTTTTGTCGATGAGGATTCATGAGGCATGTCAGTTCCACCCGAATTGCAGTATCACCTGAATTTCCAAGAATTATTCAAATTCACAACATCTTCAAAATGCGGATATTTAACATTTTGGCTCATACTAGTCACACATCAAGCATGAATGTCAGATCATAAGACAACTAGAATGATCCAAGAATACCATCCCCACAATCTTAAACAAAACACATTTCCAACATCACGAACTGATCTAACGCATTCCCGAACACCCATATTTGACGTTGAAAACAGAATACGTATAATCCAGAAAAACATGTTGCCAAACTTTATCAGAACAATCATCTCATTGTTACGAATTTCCAGAAAATTTTTTGTTCATGAAAGTTTAAAAAAAAAATAGAGATGTTTTTAAGATGATTGTGTCTTGGTCACATCACGACTCAATACATCGAGACGAGTCAGTTTGAAATTAACATCCTCGCACTCAGGGGCGGACCTACCCCGTGGGCGGCCGCACCCCTTGAAAAAAAAATAGTGGTATTTTCCACGAAAAATCCCGACCGCACCCCTTGGAAATTTTTGTCTGCACCCCTTAGAAAAAGTGTTAGGAATTTATATAAAAAATTATGAACACGGATTGAAACCTGACCCAATTATATAAACAAGTTAGCCCACTAACCCCTTTAATAAAACTTGAATTCATTCCATCAAGCCCAATAAGTTAATATCAATTCAAGCCCAACCCAAATACAACTTTAATTAAACAAAATTAGTCCAGTTTACAAAAAAAAAAAAAAAAAAAAAAAAAAAAAAAAAACCAATCGACTGCCAGCTTTGTGCGACTCCCGCCCTCCTTCTGCCTCACCTCACTGCCAGCAACCTGCGACACCCCCACCCCCGACGGCGATTGCAACATTCTGGCAAAGAATAGCTTAACTCCGCCACGAACATGTACATGTTTATAGTAGGGGTAGTAGGCAGGTTTATGTTACATGCCTTTTTTTATCTGTTTTTGAAAAAACTTGTTGGGTTGCAATTTATTGGTGCTTTTTATATGTTCTTGTAAAATATGGTGTAGCCAAATCATTTAGCAGGGCATTGGTAATCCAGATTCTACTGCTTAGCAACAGGGGTGCAGACGAGCTCGGCTCGAAAAAAAGCTCGAAAGAGTTGAGCTTTAGTTCGAGCCCAAGCCTAAAAACAAGCTCGTAAAATAAATATAAATGAGCCCGGGCTTCACTTATCGAGCTCGAACTGTCTCACGAGCTTGCTGTTTATAAAATTTTGAAAAATAACTAAACTATATATAAAACAATAATTATAATTAATATAAAGGAATTAGCAAATAATAAACGAGCCGAGCTTGAGCTTGAAAAATTATATACGAACCGAGCTTGAGCTTTCAAAAGTCAAACGAACTCGAACCTAGTCGGGCTCGGCTCGGCTCGATTGCACCTGAGGGTATTTGTAAATCAAGATTCTACAGTTTAGTAGTGTATTAGTGAGGTCTTGATTTTCAGGTTAAAAAAATTACAAGGAGCAAGGATGTCTATAACGCAATTTGGTTATGTGGAATATGACTTACGCAACATATAACACTAGTGGTTTGGCCCGCGTGATGCGACGGGTGTCATCGAAGCACTTTTGGTGAGCACAATCTAACTGAACATGCCTTAAACACTGATTATATTTGGAAAGGGAATCGGTAAATCTAGATTACTGCTTAGCAAGGGTATTTGTAAATCAAGATTCTACAGTTTAGTAGTGTATTACTGGGGTCTTTCAGGTTAACAAAAAGTGTCTTGATTTTCAGGTTAAAGAAAGTTGCAACAAGGAGCAAGGATGTCACTTACGCAATTTGTTTATTGGTATTTTGAAATGGTAATTGACATGGCACCATACAATATGAGAACCATTTATCTTCACTTTGTACGCTGATATGTAAATAAAGCATACAAGGGACTGTTTTTGAACCTAAAAAACGTAGAAAGCAGTGAGAATGTGACACGCGACACATGAGATTTATATAGACAAGGGTAGTTGAATCAGTAACTCTGGTTCCATCAATTTTCTAAACTTATAAAACTTTATGTACCTCACTATTTTTTTAAGTTCCACTACAAAATTGAACATTTTTTCTCTTTAAAATGTGTATGACATTGATATATTCTTTATAAAAATAACGACTATTTTTAAATGTAACCCATTGCACGTTTAACCAGTGGCGGATTAATAGATAAGGTATTTATGGTTATCATTCTGTACAATATTATCTTTGTAAATATCCCTTAAGTTACGGGATTGTATTTTCTATATAATGGAAACCCTTTCAAGGGAGAGGATCAAGGATCCTATTGTTTCATGGTATCACGAGACCAGAAACCGTAGTCCCTCTCTTTCCAGCGCCGATCACCTCTTTTTTTTTTCGGCAGCCCCCTTCGATCCCCTCTGTTCTTCCTCTGCTGCACTATTCTTTCACACCCTCTCCCTCATGGATACCAAGTTACACCCGGCCGTCACGGTCTCAAACATTAAAACCGCCATACCCGTTACCCTTGAGCTGGAAACCGGCCACTGGTCTACGTGGTCGGAACTTTTCAAACTACACTGCAAAGCCTTTCAGGTTTATGATCACCTCCTTCCTCCTGCCGCTGACACATCTAAGCCGTCGGCTGATAAAGACAAAACTACCGGTGACTCCTCGTCGGCCAAAGAACTCTGGGAGCGTCTTGATTCCATAGTTCTCCAATGGATTTATGGAACAATCTCCCAAGACCTCGTCCACACAATTATCAAGCCCGATACCACCGCTCATCAAGCATGGACTACCCTCGAAAACCTGTTTCAAGACAACAAGAGTGCTCATGCTCTTCACCTTCATCATCTCTTCACCACTAATCGTCTTGAAAATTTTTCCAATGTCTCTGCCTATTGCTAGGAGCTGAAGGTTCTATCCGATCAGCTGGCGGGTGTCGGGCACCCCGTAGACAATGATGCTCTTGTCTTACAACTTATTGCTGGCCTCACTGATCAATACGAAGGAATTGGCACGGTCCTTCAAGGTGTAACGACTCTCACTAAAATTAATACTTATTATGTTAATTTTATAAAAAGGAAACCCTAATTGAGACACCCAAGTAATTCTGCATTAACCCTAAAAATTTCAGAACAATCGGAATCAGGATCAGGGCCCCTAAAACCCAAGGGGGCTAAAACCTAGTTGACGATTATCTTAATAAATCGTTGTTTGAATTCTATTGGCCAAAACTGTTGACTCATCAGGGCTAGTCCCGTGGGGGGCAAGCCAAAGAATTATAGGTGTCCCTTACGGACCGTAAGGCTCAGGCTTACGGTCCGTATGCAGGAGCAAATTCGTGTATAAATAGCAGGCTTCGGGACTTGCTTCTGGGCACAAAAACGACGCTCAAATTCCAAATTGACGTCGAGTTATATTTCTTCTACTACCCAAACACACACACCTCGAAACGCTGCCGCAATCAGGGTAATAACTCGATCCCTATTACGATTCAACGTCCGATCGATTGTAACTATCCAACGATTGTCCGGGTGCTGCTCAAATTGAGCTTGTACTTTGATTATTCGTCGTGATTTCGACTTGAATATTTGAGTGTTGTTCGAATTCGGACTATGCTCTGTTATTTGTTGTGAATCCGACTGAATTATTAAGTATCGCACTTGTTAATCGATGTGAGGGTTTGATCTCGTGAATTGACGTAACTGCTGAATTAGTTACTAACCCGGTTGTGTGTGCGCATTGTTATTTAAATTAGATTAATCACAGGCAAATCAGTAAGGCTTAAACTCTGCTCGTAAAATCTGCAATGTGAGTCATTCTCTTTTTATCAACTGTTTTACAATACTCCAAATTATTTTCAAAAGTTATAATTACAGGGACTAAGTCGTGGATATCTTGATTTATTGGTTAGTGGGGTATTGTGCACATTACTATTTCTCCCAGTTAGGTTCATTGACCTACTAGGGAGGAACGTCACTATTAGAGTTCATTGACCTAATAGTGGTATGACCATCGTCACCATTGTGACTTGTCACCATTGTGACAGAAAGCCAGATAAAGATAAGATATGAACCATTGTAATCGCTTTTATGCTGTAATTTTATAACTAAGGGTCATTTCATAAAACCTGAATGAACTCACTCAGTATTTCCCGCTGACAAAACATTTTTCAAACGCGTTTCAGGTAATTACAGTAGATTGGAGTAAGGATTGGATCCGACACTAAAAGACTTCAAGAAGTGGCTTATTTTATTAATTAAATCAAATTAAGAAATATTGTTTTTATTAAAAGCTACATTTGTAAAACATGGAATTTATTCCATCTATTTAAATAAAATCCGGTGTTTCTAAACTCTGATATTTTCCTAACTCACGGTCCTGATGAAATTTTCGCTGCAATGTTTTTCAAAACAATCACCGGTACCACTGGACTACTCGCGACTCCCGATTCCGTCCAGGGTGGGTCAGGGGTCGTGACAGTAAAGGTGGTATCAGAGCTAAGTCACTGCTTTAAGCCTATAAGTGTTGTGATAATAATACTTAAGCTTAAATAAAAAGAGTTAGGATATTACTGTTAAATGGTAGCACAGCCGATAGCAGTTAGACTTGAACATAAGAAAAGATGCCTTAGTATAAGCTAAGCCACTTGTTTACGCAATTAGGTGTTATAATAATACCTAAGTTTAAACGGAGAATTAGAAACTTAATATTATTTGATAGCACTCTGAATAATATTTAGACTTGAACTTAAGAATTTTGCCTTAATATAAGCTTCAAAATAAAATTTCTTATATAAAGTATAAAGTAATGGATAGTGGTATGCTATAAGAATGACGGTTGGCAGGTAATAGCACTTAATTGCTATTAATTCTTGTTTATTGATATTACTTGGTTTAGAATAAAAATATGTTATGGAAATATAAATTTCCTTGATAAAAGCCCTAATAAAAGAGGCACTTTTAAAATCTTGAAAAGATACTATTTATGGGAAATGGAAAATTTTCTCCGGCAAAACTGGGTATAGAGTAGCAGACTCTCCAGCTTGTCCGGATATACTGAGATTACCTCTCCGGCGCGAATCGGATAAGATGGGGTATATAGTATGTCAAACAAGTGACAAAATTTCCCTAAATAATATCATGAGCTGATATCTGACTTATTTTGGAAATATGAATCTATTATATACATTTAACCTTATGAAAGGTATATATATTACAGTATGTGAAATATATAATATAGATATGTATATCTATAAGGAATTCCAAAAGTCGATTAAGAATAAAGCACAAGCATATGTGTCAATAATAAATATAGATTTCTTTATCAGGAATCTCTCGCATATATCTTTAATTTCGATGTCAAACATTCTTTCGTTTGATCATCTACCTCGTAACTCGTGCAACAAAATAATACTGGAAACCCATTAAGTTGGGACACCATCCAAAAATATAAGAATTACCAAAGCGTTATCATAAACTATTAACGCAAGTAAGAAACATCTAAAGTTGTGCTAATGCACCAGAAAACACATGAAACTTAAAATTTCACGTCCACAAGACATCAAAGTGTATCACGTACAATTTCAAAGGCAAGACCTTTGAAAAATATAAATTTGGGCACGATAACACCAATACTAATTCCGTCAGTAAAAGAACTCCTAATCAAAAATCGGCACTTTGCCACATGATCTTACAAACGATCAACATCTCGCTGAGGTACGTTGGAACAATATTTCACAAACATCGGTGCATAGTCTAACCTTAGTCATAATTATTAGCACTACAAAAGAAGTCATATATTTTTGCAAATCCCCTATTTCATTTCACTTCATTCGACATTCTCTGATAATGTCATTTAACAAATAGTTATCACATGAAATTCCAGATAAGAAGTTCTTATATTTCTTTCATTGCAATTATGACTTCTGCCTATAAAGAGTTGACTTTCGTGTTTCTACTTCCTCTAATAGTCATCATACCATGAGGATTTCTTTCATAATAGCAAATATTGATCTATTTCATTTCTTGGTAAATCCACACTTTACACATGCACTGTTTGTTGCGCATGTGGTTCGTTTGATTTATGAAGACCACTGGAGGGCTTCATTCCAATTTGTTATTTCTATCAAAAGTTCAAATATCGTATCACTATACTTGATCTTTGCATTTATAAACCACGTTTATTGCAAAACGTTGACTCTTTGATATCAAGTCAATAAGTTTCTTGAAAAACTCAATTTCCTTTAGCATACATGGTTTTTATTGTAACCATATCCAAAAATTTCTTATTAATACATGAACTCGTTTTGTTTACACCAAGTTCAATTGTTTGAACTTGCTCGCATTACGTATTCAATTCAAAGTCCCATATGATGGATTGAAGCCATCATATTCAAAATAGTCCCAACAAGCACTTCAATTCTCTTGAACCATAACATGCTTGTTTAGTCTTCGAATTCATCAAATCATTTCTTTGATTACGATCACCTTGGGGTGACATTTTTCACAACATTTGAAAATTGCGCTAATCTCGTTTAAATTATTTATTTTTGGTAAATATTTGTAATAAAATATTAATAAGAGTAGGTATTAATATTATTTTTAGGTATTAAGGGTATTATCAAGACAGATATTGGATAGCGTAGCCTTAGTTAGGCATGGACTGATCACCTATGCTTAAACAAGGCAGCACTAACCAATATCCAACCATGATAATAACTATTTAATGTATATAAAAGTCATCATACTTATTTAGTAAATTTCAATTATATATAAAAATATTCTTATTATATATATATAAATATATATACTTTGTACTATAAAGAGAAGACATATTTTCATAAAATAATTAAAAAGGACGAATAAAATTATCTAAATAATTGTCTAAGTATTCATGAACAAGACATATTATAAATAAATGTTCATCTTGATTAATATTTCACAACTATTAATACATCAAATGTTATTTACGCAAGCCAATATTTAAGTATGCTTGATATTAAAATAAACATTTACTAGTTTACTTTTATGATTTAAAATACCCTATTATAAAATCTTATAGTTAAACATACTTGATTTCAAAAATGATAATCGTGAGTTCTAGAATATTGGGTAAACCTATTTATAAAACATATATCATTATTACCACGGGTTTTGATATTTTAAACCTATCTATATTTATTATTCTACTTTATGATAACATAAAAGGAAAAGGTATTTAATAAATCAAAATATTACCTATCTTTAATCAAACATTTTGATTAAAAGCATCTGAATACAATTATGTATTAAGACAAAGATACACTAACTTTATTGTCCTTTCATGTATTCTTACAAATCTCCCATCACAGCACATTGAATTTCTCATATCATAATTAAATATTTAACGAATCATTTTCATGTTTTCATTTCATTTTGAACACTGTCAATCTTAAGTCTTCCTTAGGTACCAATCAAGGTAAGTTTTTTTCTGACAAAGAATTTTACTAATTCCAAAAAGTTCTTCACATTCATTCTAAAAATCTATAGACCATATATCTTTTGGCTTAAACATAATCACCTTGGAAACTATATCATTTCATCGGAATGTCTCATCTTTTGAAATAGCCAGATTCGCCTCCTTGAAACTCTCAAATTCGAAAACGATGAATTTATTCGGCCATCATTGAATTCTTTCACTCCTTACAACCACTTTGTAGCATCCGAATAAATTTATAGCCTATGCTAAACTCTATTCATACGCCATTCGGTTGATTTGTCATATTCTTGGTACAATTATGTACTCAGATTACGATACACTAAATTCTATTGTCCAGTACCATTTAAGTAAACAATATTGATGTTTGGATAATCATTAACAAATCATTTTCCATACTTCCATTCACAAATAGATATTTATCAATTCAGAATCTCCCTCAATTGATCAAAGTAAGTTCATTTCGAATATTGAATCCAATTATTTCTATAAATCATTTTTACTTTCAAAACTCATAACCCTCGAAATATCTTTTGATTCCATTCCACGATACATAACCCCAAGAAAATATCATAGTCCAAATCTCGAGGACGAGATTTTTATTAAGGTGGGGAGGATGTAACGACTCTCACTAAGATTAATACTTATTATGTTAATTTTATAAAAAGGAAACCCTAATTGAGACACCCAAGTAATTCTGCATTAACCCTAAAAATTTCAGAACAATCGGAATCAGGATCAGGGCCCCTAAAACCC
This sequence comes from Helianthus annuus, assembly GCF_002127325.2. NCBI lineage: Eukaryota > Viridiplantae > Streptophyta > Magnoliopsida > Asterales > Asteraceae > Helianthus > Helianthus annuus. The sequence goes on from NC_035449.2 coordinate 6,295,467, forward strand.
AAGGGGGGTAAAACCTAGTTGACGATTATCTTAATAAATCGTTGTTTGAATTCTATTGGCCAAAACTGTTGACTCATCAGGGCTAGTCCCGTGGGGGGCAAGCCAAAGAATTATAGGTGCCCCTTACGGACCGTAAGGGCTCAGGCTTACGGTCCGTAAGCAGGAGCAAATTCGTGTATAAATAGCAGGCTTCGGGACTTGCTTCTGGGCACAAAAACGACGCTCAAATTCCAAATTGACGTCGAGTTATACTTCTTCTACTACCCAAACACACACACCTCGAAACGCTGCCGCAATCAGGGTAATAACTCGATCGCTATTACGATTCAACGTCCGATCGATTGTAACTATCCAACGATTGTCCGGGTGTTGCTCCAATTGAGCTTGTACTTTGATTATTCGTCGTGATTTCGACTTGAATATTTGAGTGCTGTTCGAATTCGGACTATGCTCTGTTATTCGTTGTGAATCCGATTGAATTATTAAGTATCGCACTTGTTAATCGATGTGAGGGTTTGATCTCGTGAATTGACGTAACTGCTGAATTAGTTACTAACCCGGTTTTGTGTGCGCATTGTTATTTAAATTAGATTAATCACAGGCAAATCAGTAAGGCTTAAACTCTGCTCGTAAAATCTGCAATGTGAGTCATTCTCTTTTTATCAACTGTTTTACAATACTCCAAATTATTTTCAAAAGTTATAATTACAGGGACTAAGTCGTGGATATCTTGATTTATTGGTTAGTGGGGTATTGTGCACATTGCTATTTCTCCCAGTTAGGTTCATTGACCTACTAGGAGGAACGTCACTATTAGAGTTCATTGACCTAATAGTGGTATGACCATCGTCACCATTGTGACTTGTCACCATTGTGACTTGTCACCATTGTGACAGAAAGCCAGATAAAGATAAGATATGAACCATTGTAATCGCTCTTATGCTATAATTTTATAACTAAGGGTCATTTCATAAAACCTGAATGAACTCACTCAGTATTTCCCGCTGACAAAACCTTTTTCAAACGCGTTTCAGGTAATTACAGTAGATTGGAGTAAGGATTGGATCCGGCACTAAAAGACTTCAAGAAGTGGCTTATTTTATTAATTAAATCAAATTAAGAAATATTGTTTTTATTAAAAGCTACCTTTGTAAAACATGGAATTTATTCCATCTATTTAAATAAAATCCGGTCTTTCTAAACTCTGATATTTTCCTAACTCACGGTCCTGATGAAATTTCCGCTGCAATGTTTTTCAAAATAATCACCGGTACCACTGGACTGCTCGCGACTCCCGATTCCGTCCAGGGTGGGTCAGGGGTCGTGACACAAGGTCAGGACCCGCTGCCATCGTTCTCTACGGCTCGGTCTAAGCTTTGCATCATCGAGTCACACAAGCAGGAGCTAGCCTTACACGCTGCCAAAACCCCCGACACGACCCTCACCACCTCCACTCGATCCGCTCCCATCACACCAGCCGACTCCTCCTCTTCCGAGCGTGGACGCGGTCATGGCAGATCCCGTGGTCGCGGACGCGGCAGGAATGGGTTTGGCAGGGGACGCTCGTCATACAACTTCTGGCCCAACCCATATCCACCATACAACTACTGGCCGCCCACTCCATATGGTTGGCCTACCAATGGGCCGGCCCAGCAGTTCCCTCCCCAATGGGCCTCGCCCCCTTGCCCCTATCCTACCACTAGCTCGTGGCCCAACACTCATAATGGATCAGGCATCTTGGGCTCCAAACCGTCACAGGCTCATAACACGGCTTATGTACCAACTGACATTGATCAGGCACTCAATGCAATGTCATTGAACCAGCAGGAGCCGACCTACTTTATGGACACCGAGGCGACAGGTAATATGTCTAACACCTCTGCTAATTTTCACTCTTTTTCTAATAATAGCATGGGACAACAAATTCTCGTCGGTGATGGCTCCACCATCCCGGTACTTGGACATGGCACCAAAACCTTACCTGCACCATTCCCTCCCCTTGCCCTTAAAAACGTCCTTTATGCTCCCAAACTACTTAAAAATTTAATCTCTGTTCGTCGGTTCACTACCGACAACTCTGTCTCTGTCGAATTTGACCCTTTTGGTTTTCTTGTGAAGGATTACAGGAGCCGGATCCCTATCCTCCGGTGCAACAGCAGCGGTAACCTCTACCCACTCGTGCTAGGACCTGGAACCACCACTTTTCCAGCCACCTTTGCTGCTGTTACCTCCACTCTATGGCACCAACGTCTTGGCCACCCAGGACGTGCACCTTTACAGTCTTTAAAGTCATCTTGTTCTGTTGATTTTTCGAATTTAAACAATAATATTTGTCATTCTTGTGTGCTTGGCAAAAGTACTAGATTACCTTTCGCCAATTCTTACACTCGTATTTTTTACCCTTTTGATCTTATTCATAGCGATTTATGGACATCCCCTGTTTTAAGTTCTGATGGTCATAGATATTATATTTTATTTATTGACGATGTCACTAATTTTCTATGGACCTACCCCTTAACAAACAAATCTCAAGTATATCATATTTTCTGTCAATTTCACAAATTAATTACCACCCAGTTTGAGCGACCTATAAAAACCTTTCAATGTGATAACGGTATGGAGTATGTAAATTCATCGTTCAAACATTTTTTGCCACTCATGGCATCCTTTTCCGTCACTCGTGTCCTCACACCTCCTCCCAAAATGGAAAGGCGGAATGCATGATCCGTACCATTAATAATATGATTCGCACCATCCTTACCCACGCCTCCTTACCTAACACTTTTTGGCATCACGCCCTAGCCACTGCAACATACCTACTAAATATTTTACCCGTCAAACTTCTCAATGACAGAACACCAACCGAAGCATTATACCAACGCGTACCCTCCTACGATCACTTACGTGTTTTCGGATGCCTTTGTTACCCTTTGTTCCCCAACACCACAATTCACAAACTTGACCCACGATCCACCCCTTGCGTCTTCTTGGGGTACCCACCAAACCACCGCGGTTACCAATGCTTCAACCTTAAAACTAAACAAATTATTATATCCCGTCATGTGGCCTTTGACGAGACTACCTTTCCGTTCGCCAACACCATTAAACCACCCCCGACCTACGACTTTCTCACCACATTTCCATCACACCTTTGGCCACATGTCCAGTCGGCTTCCACCCCAACCCAACTGCCCAACCCCGCTTCCCAGCCCAACACTTCTCAACCGGACCAAACACCTCGTCATAGCCCAGCCCACTCCCACAACTCCACTATTCCCACTTCACCTCCGGCCCAATCCCACACCACACCTCCTCACACTTCTCCTCTGGCCCACTACAACCCTCCACATACACACTCCCCAGCCCACCCTACTTCCCCGACCCAGCCAATCGGCCCGGCCAGCCCACCTCCACCTTCTGACCCGCCAACTTCCCCACCCGCATCATGTTAGAACCCCACTTTTCGTTTATGAAATAATGACCAAATATTTGCTAGAAACATAAACCTTTAAATGTACTAATATCATTAGTACATAATTTTACAAAATTTGGGCATGACCCGTCCGTAAAACGGATATACCCCTGTTTTTACCATAAACAATCTAAATACAATTCTACGATTCGTTCGACAAAATACTACCAAAAACCAAGACAACATGTTTTAGAAAAAGTATGACTACTAACAAGGTTATGCAAAATAAACAAGTATTGGACCAAAAACATTAGAACAAACTAGCCGAAGCGCTTGGTATGACATAACATGAACACGTGCTCGCTCCGATTCTCCAAGTCGCCTAAATTGAGGATTTACCTACATTCAACAACAGAGCTTTTAAAAGTTAGTCATAATATCTATTTCGCTTACAATACTAACATTTTAGTTCCATTCGCTTACATACTTTCATTTCTTTTACGCATTCGATTACCCAATTAAATGGGTAATGGCATATACTCTCATAATGAGATTCAAGCATACCACTTACGACCCGGTAACATCGGGTTAATTGCTTTCAACATAAATCTTTTGTTCTATCCGTATAACGGATTGAATCTTCATACATTCGTTATTGCATTCACGACCACCCGTTCTAAACGGATGGTACCTTATCCTTACTCGACTTGTTCAACTTGAACCGGTCGATTTGCATAGCTTATCATAACCTTCGTTAGCATAACCAAATCCGCAAGGGATTTGCTATCCATTTACTAATCACCATATTCATTATAACAAGGGTTGTTCTTCATAATTATTAACAAAATTTAAGTAAGGTTTTGTATGCAACGGAACATACCTCGATCTTGTGAGCCTTCCGATTTCTTAGTACTTGAACCTTATTCCTTCACGCCTATATCAACACATCCATTCATTCGTTTAGTACCCCAAATTTCATTCCATTATTTTCCAAATTGCACATAATTGTTCTTTCAAGCATTTCATCAAACACTTTGCGGGTTTCGCATTTTCGGGACATTTACTCATCTAACTAAAACGTGTTTTTAGGCTAGTTCTTTTAATCATTCAACAATAATCAAGCAAACCTTATTCTATATCAATTTATCTCGTGTTTATACATCATCCACAGAATTATACATCAATGATTCACATGTATGACACTACATAATCATCCTAATTCATACCACAACTTCATAAGTGGGTTTTTACTAAAATCTTTCAAATAACCTAGTATCATACATGATTCTTGTTCTAGAATGGCCGCAATTATTGCTACTATAGTCGTTCAGGTTCAACAGGCACTCAACGCCCACGTCTCCACGAATCAAATCGAAGAAGCTGAAGCTGAACCGTCTTCACCCGATAATAACCATCAAAGGAGTGAAACCAACCACGATTATGCCATACTAGCTATTCCGCTAAACCAGGTTGCTCCTAATCCTATACCTGACAGAAAACCTTATCGCAGACATTTTCCACAATGCCCCATTTATCAAAAACATCACCCAGCCAACACTTTGTGCCGCCTTTGCACTTATTGTGGACTTTATGGTCACTTAATCAACACCTGTCGGCGCTATAACCCTCAAACAAAACCACCTATGGCACCATTTAATATACTACACGTGACAACTCCATTTGACCAACAAAACACCCACCTTATGATCTAACCGTATGTCCAACCCGACGCTCCACTAATGGATCAACCGACCGTACTTTATGGCACCCATCTCGTTACTTACGATCGAGCTATTCAAGCCATTCCAGAGAACCATGATAACTAGAAGGCATGCGAACGAGCACTCATCCAGTTCCAAGACAACCAGGATGTGGTCAGTAGCACGACAACGTTCTTATGCGATGAGTCTACTTTGAATGAAACGTTTTAAGTTTCTTTGAACTAATGAAATCAAATAAAAAAATGTTTTGAAATTTCGAACACAAGTGTAACAATGTGATTTTTTGTAATACGTTTAAAATTTTAACGAGTTGTCCATTATGATTGGAACGTCACAACCCTAATCACTTTCGTAACCTGTGCCTATAGTTCGACAAATTCAAGTCTAGGGCACATGGTGACGATAAATTTTTTTTTCTGCTTCCGACCTTAAAATTTGATTTTATAAAAATAATAAAAAAAATATATGATAAATATTTTCAGTAAAATTCACCACTTTAGATTGAAAATATTTTCTTGAAACATAACGAAAATATTTTTCTAAATTTTGTACATGAACAATTTAATACCAATGTCCTACACTTGGTAAAGTGTAAAAATAGTTAACAAAACGAAATGAACGTGAGTTAAGTTAACAAAACTATGGTTTCCTTATTTTACCTTAGGACCCTTCAACTTTTGTCTGAATCGCAATTATTGCCTGACTGGTGGGAGTGTAAATCAATGTTGCTACGTCATCTCCTCCGCCATTCGACTTCATGTTTAGTTTTCCCTCATTAACGACTTTACCTGCTGCTCTCACTTCGTATCCTTGACGTTCGCACTAACGCCAATCGGTACAATTATCAACTCTTAATCAGTACCGTTGATAGCTTATGTCGTTGTCACGTTACTATTATCGTCGTTTTCAACCTTTACTTGGACATTTTTATGTATCTCCATGTTATGTTTTATTTCTATTTCATGTTGTTACAGTTTCACATCATCATTCATCACGGCTTACCTTCTCTATAGTTTATGTGATGTAGGTATTGTCTCACTTTTTCATAGATCGACCTTTCCCTCATAACTATGGATGTAGGTACTGCCACCATTTAGTCGCACCCTTTTTGGGTTCGAGACTCATACAATGGTTGTTTATGGTTATTTAATTAGAAGTTGGTTTGAGTCGTCAATCATGATTTGAATAACGATGTTGATGAAAATTTGATAGGGACATGGTGGATACGTCGCTGGTACTTCCTATATATAAGTGTGTCTGTCAAATTTTCAAAAGCAGCGTTAAACTAATCATGAGAGTTTTAGTTAGTTTGTTTTGGTTTTGTGATTGGAGAATTCAAATTCTATGATTTCACTCATTCAACTCAAATTGTGGCATTTTATGATAATTTGTTTTTCAAGATCCCAAGTTGTGACACGAATTGCAGTTGGGCATCACATATATACCTCACAGCTCAGTTGTAAACCCTCTCGCGTTACAAGTCATCTTTGTGACGTGATTTTCTCTTTAGCTGCAATACATCTTTGATACGCCAATTTTGGGCTTCGAGATCGTATAGGTCAAAGAGTTTACGATCGGCTACCTTATACATAACGTTTTTCATTACTACATCACTGGCATCAAAAGCGATTCCTCTAGTTGGGTATGTAACCCTTGTCAGGACGCTACCGCCTCATAAGTTTACACCTATTGTTATATCCTAGTTTGGGCGCATTCTGAGCAACGTCAGGATTTGTGTTTAACACTTGTTACCTGATATTCCTAAGGCTCAATCCGATCTTAAGATTCGAGTTCCTTAACGCTACTGCCAAATCAAATCGATATCGTTTAAGTTTATGGAAGACCCTACCTTCATCCTATACGAGCTGGTTCTCCTAATTTCGGGACGAAATTCCCAAAAGTTGGGGAGACTGTAACATCCGTCAAAATCGGACCTCCGAAATCCGACCGGATTTCAAAATCTAACCCTTTTCAGGTAAATAAATATAAGTATTTCTAAATATATATATATATATATATATATATATATATATATATATATATATATATATATATATATATATATATAAATTTCAATGGTATACTATTAGATTAAACCGTCACATTTTTCGTTGGTTTAAATCCGAGATAAAACGGAGGTTTATAAGCGAAACTCGATTAGTTTGGTTAATAACTTTAAGGGAAATAATTAACTACGTTAAAAATGGTTGTTAAATCAAGTTTGAAACTTAAAAGGGTTGAAACTGTCAAAACCTCAAAGTTATAAGTTAAGAGGTTGCTTTGCAATTAATAGAAACCTATATATTAAAAACAAGTTAACTAACTAGGTTAGTTAGTTGTATGTAAGAAGTATGTTAACTAAGTAGGTTATCTAAGTTAGTCCAGTTAGTAACTCTAACAAACTACGGGGACTGAAAGTGTAAATAACTGAAAGAGTTTTTAGAAAACGAAATAAAAGAAACGCAGGGAACAAGACTCGAACCCGCCCCACTTGAGTAAACAAGTCACGCGCGAACCACCTGAGCTACACATGTTTTTATGTTTAAACCCTAGCGCAGTTGAATTTAAACCTATCTTCAGATCGAACTGTATTTCTTCTTCCCTTTAGCTGTTATGCGAACCGAAGGGATTGTGGTGATTCGTAACGTTTGGTTAACGTATGGACTCCAAAATTAATACCAGTAAACTCGTAATTAAGAGGATTAATGATTTCGCTTCATGAATCATATCCTAACCATCCGAAACCAAGGTGAATAATAAGAAATTTGTTTACCATGGAAGCTCTTTGAAGAACGATTTGGGATTTTCTTCAACTCGTAGAATTGACCTGCAAATCTTATACCATTTTAATCCTCTGTAAAAACCATACAAAACCCCACTGAAATTTCTCCATTTCATCACCTCTGCGTCATGAATTTAATCGAAGAACATTCTAGGGCTTGTAACTTGTGCGGACGATATCTCCTTCAATTCTCAACCTTTTCAGGTGATTCCAAAGCCCAACTTGCTTATTTTTTCGTGTCTACAAAAGCCCTCTATCAATTTCAGTGATAGAAGGCTAATTTATCCGAATTTAATTTTAGTTGAAATTAGGGTTCTTCATGCATAAAATTTGGGGCTTTTATATTTAGACTTGTGTTTTGATGAAATTGAAAGTATAATACTGTTATATATCATACTAATATATTGTGTGTAAAGTTTGGGAATTTTTAGATATCAATTGGAATTTTGGTGAATTATTTATGTTTTAACCATTAGATAAATCAAATAAAAATACAAGATAATCTCAAATAAACTAAATAAATATTTTTATTGTTTTTTTTCAGCCTATATAAACACCAGGGAATTTTTATAAAATTGTTCCTTAATTTTTGGAGGATTCATGAATATAATTTGGATATATATATATATATATATATATATATATAATGTTTTAATTATTTAAAAATACAAAGATTGTTGCAAATAAATTTTGATTAAAGTTTCTACTGATTTTTTTTTCCTGATTGTATAATTGTTATATTTCTAGATTATTTTTAGAGTTTTCTTTGGTAACTATTATGCGATTTAAGAATTGGTGAAATTGTTATACAAATAATTCTCATTATAAAATTAAAATATGTAACAATCAATAAATCTATTTTATAGATGATAATTAGATGAGTTGATGAACTTATTTAATTATTGGCTTGATCAAATATTTGGAAATCACTAAAATGGTAATTTTAGGATTTTGTTATTTTAATATATTCTAAAATCATATAATTATTGATTTGGGTATTTTTGGTTGAATAAATATAATTTGATATAATTCTAAGTCCCCAAATAGGAGAACCTAATTTCCTAAAATCAATAGGTTATCCTTACGTTTAGTATTTCGTTTATTTACATTGCGGTTATTATTTAGATATAAACCGTTCCTTTTTGTGCGATGCATTCTCGTGGATTAACTCTTCGCAACCTGTGAGTAATTTCTTCCACTTTCCCCTTTTTAACTTTTTCAAATTTTGGGGTGCATCACGTTACACTTTTCGATTTACTTAACATGCTATGATCAAGTGTTATTATGTGAACGTCTTATGTGTATTCTATTATTCTATATGCTATCTGATGTCAAGTCTATTGCATGCTATTATTCTAGTGGATCCACACGGCTGACTAGGTTCCCCACGGCCATGGGTTGTAGCCTAGTATCGCCAACAGTATTAGACTCGCTCCTCGGGGCTTGAGCCTAATGCACGCTATTATCAGGAGTCTATTTATTTTGGTTGTTTGTGTTGTTATTGATGGTGTATTCTTGTTTGGTAAATTTGGATTTATGGATATGTTTGCTATGTTGATGATATGACACACTAACCTTGAGGTGCATGTTAAAAATATTTCTTTTAAAGAATTAAATATAAAAGTGTTTTCTATAAAACGGAGGAAATTATTCACCAACTTATTTGTTGACCCAAAAATATATTTTTCTAACGTGGTGCAGGTTTTCAAAGTTGATGTTCAAGTGATGTGGACACATAGCATGGGCCTTAGGAAAATAAATTGAAATCTTGATATGTTTGTATTGAACAATGTATGAACAATTTTGATTATTATATGATATGTGACTATTTAAATGGATATGCTTTAAATCTTGAAACAATAATTAGTTGTCATGAGCTATGGGCAATCATCATGCCCCGTACCTTTCCGCTGCGGGTCGGGGTGTGACAGATTGGTATCAGAGCCAATGACTATAGGGAATTAAGATAGGTTATTAGACTCTTAGACTTAGTCTATAGTCGATCAGGTACCTTATGTGCTTCTTGTTTGATTGTCTCAGCTAAAAAAATATTTAAAGTGCCCATGATTTAAATTTTCTAATGTCACCCACATATGCATGTGAGCACATCAAAATGTTATATGCTATGTATTATATGCCATAAATGATAACATGTACCTTATTATTAAACTATAGTTTTATTATTTCTTTTTCCATGTCATGTCGCACACACCTTATACTATATGCAAATAATCAATATTCTAATTCTTATTCCTATATGTCTAAAGTCTTGAATCAATTCATCTTCTTTAATACATTTCAATTATTCATGAGTTTGGTTTCATTTCATTTTTGAGTTTTCAAATTTCAATTGATATTTCACTCTCGTCAAAGTGAGTTCTTGTGACGGACATGTAGTAACTGGAAGGGTTACGTACCGGTAGTCGGGACGTCCTGTCTAGGCTGGCATTCGTATAAATCCAATTAATGGACCAGTTTGCCTACCTGGGGACTAACGATGAGAGTACCGATACCTATTAGGCCAAAGCATGTCACACCAAACGTCACGTGAACTAACAACACTTTGATATGTCAAATGTGTCCGTGTTAATTCATGGATACTATCTTAAACATCGTTTTACAGCACCCCAAAACTCGAGTTATTTATTGATTCACGATTTTCTTCGGGTTAAGTTGTACGTCAATGGGTAGACATATGAGGACCATGCGAAAGCTCGGTAATTGCGGGTGCACACGTAATTACGAAAGTGACGCACAGAAGTCATATTAAACCCTATGATGTGCCAAACCTATGATTTTCAATATTTTATGATGAAATTTTATTTTGTCATAAGTTTTATTATTTTATCTTATTCCATGTGGTTAGTATATTGTTTCATATATAAACCACCGGAATAAATCCTTAAATATTCCACGAGATTCTAATGAATTTTCTTTAAACAAATCACCTTATATATTGTACGTTGTCGAAGGGTTCTACTTTTGCTACCCTTTGATACTCCATAATATTTTCATTAGATTTGTATGCTTGAATCATGGGATTTTCCCTAAGTTCCATGATTTCACAAATCTTTGAATCCTAACCATCTGACCATCAATTCTCATTATGGGCTATACATCTTACTTAAGTTGTCCCTCACAGATGTCGCCCTATCATCGTCGTCGTCGTCAACCGAGGATCTCCAACCGTCGAATGGCAACTTTGATAGCTGAACAAATGGCCGCAATTATTGCTACTATAGTCGTTCAGGTTCAACAGGCACTCAACGCCCACGTCTCCACGAATCAAATCGAAGAAGCTGAAGCTGAACCGTCTTCACCCGATAATAACCATCAAAGGAGTGAAACCAACCACGATTATGCCATACTAGCTATTCCGCTAAACCAGGTTGCTCCTAATCCTATACCTGACAGAAAACCTTATCGCAGACATTTTCCACAATGCCCCACTTATCAAAAACATCACCCAGCCAACACTTTGTGCCGCCTTTGCACTTATTGTGGACTTTATGGTCACTTAATCAACACCTGTCGGCGCTATAACCCTCAAACAAAACCACCTATGGCACCATTTAATATACTACACGTGACAACTCCATTTGACCAACAAAACACCCACCTTATGATCTAACCGTATGTCCAACCCGACGCTCCACTAATGGATCAACCGACCGTACTTTATGGCACCCATCTCGTTACTTACGATCGAGCTATTCAAGCCATTCCAGAGAACCATGATAACTAGAAGGCATGCGAACGAGCACTCATCCAGTTCCAAGACAACCAGGATGTGGTCAGTAGCACGACAACGTTCTTATGCGATGAGTCTACTTTGAATGAAACGTTTTAAGTTTCTTTGAACTAATGAAATCAAATAAAAAAATGTTTTGAAATTTCGAACACAAGTGTAACAATGTGATTTTTTGTAATACGTTTAAAATTTTAACGAGTTGTCCATTATGATTGGAACGTCACAACCCTAATCACTTTCGTAACCTGTGCCTATAGTTTGACAAATTCAAGTCTAGGGCACATGGTGACGATAAATTTTTTTTTCTGCTTCCGACCTTAAAATTTGATTTTATAAAAATAATAAAAAAAATATATGATAAATATTTTCAGTAAAATTCACCACTTTAGATTGAAAATATTTTCTTGAAACATAACGAAAATATTTTTCTAAATTTTGTACATGAACAATTTAATACCAATGTCCTACACTTGGTAAAGTGTAAAAATAGTTAACAAAACGAAATGAACGTGAGTTAAGTTAACAAAACTATGGTTTCCTTATTTTACCTTAGGACCCTTCAACTTTTGTCTGAATCGCAATTATTGCCTGACTGGTGGGAGTGTAAATCAATGTTGCTACGTCATCTCCTCCGCCATTCGACTTCATGTTTAGTTTTCCCTCATTAACGACTTTACCTGCTGCTCTCACTTCGTATCCTTGACGTTCGCACTAACGCCAATCGGTACAATTATCAACTCTTAATCAGTACCGTTGATAGCTTATGTCGTTGTCACGTTACTATTATCGTCGTTTTCAACCTTTACTTGGACATTTTTATGTATCTCCATGTTATGTTTTATTTCTATTTCATGTTGTTACAGTTTCACATCATCATTCATCACGGCTTACCTTCTCTATAGTTTATGTGATGTAGGTATTGTCTCACTTTTTCATAGATCGACCTTTCCCTCATAACTATGGATGTAGGTACTGCCACCATTTAGTCGCACCCTTTTTGGGTTCGAGACTCATACAATGGTTGTTTATGGTTATTTAATTAGAAGTTGGTTTGAGTCGTCAATCATGATTTGAATAACGATGTTGATGAAAATTTGATAGGGACATGGTGGATACGCCGCTGGTACTTCCTATATATAAGTGTGTCTGTCAAATTTTCAAAAGCAGCGTTAAACTAATCATGAGAGTTTTAGTTAGTTTGTTTTGGTTTTGTGATTGGAGAATTCAAATTCTATGATTTCACTCATTCAACTCAAATTGTGGCATTTTATGATAATTTGTTTTTCAAGATCCCAAGTTGTGACACGAATTGCAGTTGGGCATCACATATATACCTCACAGCTCAGTTGTAAACCCTCTCGCGTTACAAGTCATCTTTGTGACGTGATTTTCTCTTTAGCTGCAATACATCTTTGATACGCCAATTTTGGGCTTCGAGATCGTATAGGTCAAAGAGTTTACGATCGGCTACCTTATACATAACGTTTTTCATTACTACATCACTGGCATCAAAAGCGATTCCTCTAGTTGGGTATGTAACCCTTGTCAGGACGCTACCGCCTCATAAGTTTACACCTATTGTTATATCCTAGTTTGGGCGCACTCTGAGCAACGTCAGGATTTGTGTTTAACACTTGTTACCTGATATTCCTAAGGCTCAATCCGATCTTAAGATTCGAGTTCCTTAACGCTACTGCCAAATCAAATCGATATCGTTTAAGTTTATGGAAGACCCTACCTTCATCCTATACGAGCTGGTTCTCCTAATTTCGGGACGAAATTCCCAAAAGTTGGGGAGACTGTAACATCCGTCAAAATCGGACCTCCGAAATCCGACCGGATTTCAAAATCTAACCCTTTTCAGGTAAATAAATATAAGTATTTCTAAATATATATATATATATATATATATATATATATATATAAATTTCAATGGTATACTACTAGATTAAACCGTCACATTTTTCGTTGGTTTAAATCCGAGATAAAACGGAGGTTTATAAGCGAAACTCGATTAGTTTGGTTAATAACTTTAAGGGAAATAATTAACTACGTTAAAAATGGTTGTTAAATCAAGTTTGAAACTTAAAAGGGTTGAAACTGTCAAAACCTCAAAGTTATAAGTTAAGAGGTTGCTTTGCAATTAATAGAAACCTATATATTAAAAACAAGTTAACTAACTAGGTTAGTTAGTTGTATGTAAGAAGTATGTTAACTAAGTAGGTTATCTAAGTTAGTCCAGTTAGTAACTCTAACAAACTACGGGGACTGAAAGTGTAAATAACTGAAAGAGTTTTTAGAAAACGAAATAAAAGAAACGCAGGGAACAAGACTCGAACCCGCCCCACTTGAGTAAACAAGTCACGCGCGAACCACCTGAGCTACACATGTTTTTATGTTTAAACCCTAGCGCAGTTGAATTTAAACCTATCTTCAGATCGAACTGTATTTCTTCTTCCCTTTAGCTGTTATGCGAACCGAAGGGATTGTGGTGATTCGTAACGTTTGGTTAACGTATGGACTCCAAAATTAATACCAGTAAACTCGTAATTAAGAGGAGTAATGATTTCGCTTCATGAATCATATCCTAACCATCCGAAACCAAGGTGAATAATAAGAAATTTGTTTACCATGGAAGCTCTTTGAAGAACGATTTGGGATTTTCTTCAACTCGTAGAATTGACCTGCAAATCTTATACCATTTTAATCCTCTGTAAAAACCATACAAAACCCCACTGAAATTTCTCCATTTCATCACCTCTGCGTCATGAATTTAATCGAAGAACATTCTAGGGCTTGTAACTTGTGCGGACGATATCTCCTTCAATTCTCAACCTTTTCAGGTGATTCCAAAGCCCAACTTGCTTATTTTTTCGTGTCTACAAAAGCCCTCTATCAATTTCAGTGATAGAAGGCTAATTTATCCGAATTTAATTTTAGTTGAAATTAGGGTTCTTCATGCATAAAATTTGGGGCTTTTATATTTAGACTTGTGTTTTGATGAAATTGAAAGTATAATACTGTTATATATCATACTAATATATTGTGTGTAAAGTTTGGGAATTTTTAGATATCAATTGGAATTTTGGTGAATTATTTATGTTTTAACCATTAGATAAATCAAATAAAAATACAAGATAATCTCAAATAAACTAAATAAATATTTTTATTGTTTTTTTTCAGCCTATATAAACACCAGGGAATTTTTATAAAATTGTTCCTTAATTTTTGGAGGATTCATGAATATAATTTGGATATATATATATATATATATATATATATATATATATAATGTTTTAATTATTTAAAAATACAAAGATTGTTGCAAATAAATTTTGATTAAAGTTTCTACTGATTTTTTTTCCTGATTGTATAATTGTTATATTTCTAGATTATTTTTAGAGTTTTCTTTGGTAACTATTATGCGATTTAAGAATTGGTGAAATTGTTATACAAATAATTCTCATTATAAAATTAAAATATGTAACAATCAATAAATCTATTTTATAGATGATAATTAGATGAGTTGATGAACTTATTTAATTATTGGCTTGATCAAATATTTGGAAATCATTAAAATGGTAATTTTAGGATTTTGTTATTTTAATATATTCTAAAATCATATAATTATTGATTTGGGTATTTTTGGTTGAATAAATATAATTTGATATAATTCTAAGTCCCCAAATAGGAGAACCTAATTTCCTAAAATCAATAGGTTATCCTTACGTTTAGTATTTCGTTTATTTACATTGCGGTTATTATTTAGATATAAACCGTTCCTTTTTGTGCGATGCATTCTCGTGGATTAACTCTTCGCAACCTGTGAGTAATTTCTTCCACTTTCCCCTTTTTAACTTTTTCAAATTTTGGGGTGCATCACGTTACACTTTTCGATTTACTTAACATGCTATGATCAAGTGTTATTATGTGAACGTCTTATGTGTATTCTATTATTCTATATGCTATCTGATGTCAAGTCTATTGCATGCTATTATTCTAGTGGATCCACACGGCTGACTAGGTTCCCCACGGCCATGGGTTGTAGCCTAGTATCGCCAACAGTATTAGACTCGCTCCTCGGGGCTTGAGCCTAATGCACGCTATTATCAGGAGTCTATTTATTTTGGTTGTTTGTGTTGTTATTGATGGTGTATTCTTGTTTGGTAAATTTGGATTTATGGATATGTTTGCTATGTTGATGATATGACACACTAACCTTGAGGTGCATGTTAAAAATATTTCTTTTAAAGAATTAAATATAAAAGTGTTTTCTATAAAACGGAGGAAATTATTCACCAACTTATTTGTTGACCCAAAAATATATTTTTCTAACGTGGTGCAGGTTTTCAAAGTTGATGTTCAAGTGATGTGGACACATAGCATGGGCCTTAGGAAAATAAATTGAAATCTTGATATGTTTGTATTGAACAATGTATGAACAATTTTGATTATTATATGATATGTGACTATTTAAATGGATATGCTTTAAATCTTGAAACAATAATTAGTTGTCATGAGCTATGGGCAATCATCATGCCCCGTACCTTTCCGCTGCGGGTCGGGGTGTGACAGATTGGTATCAGAGCCAATGACTATAGGGAATTAAGATAGGTTATTAGACTCTTAGACTTAGTCTATAGTCGATCAGGTACCTTATGTGCTTCTTGTTTGATTGTCTCAGCTAAAAAAATATTTAAAGTGCCCATGATTTAAATTTTCTAATGTCACCCACATATGCATGTGAGCACATCAAAATGTTATATGCTATGTATTATATGCCATAAATGATAACATGTACCTTATTATTAAACTATAGTTTTATTATTTCTTTTTCCATGTCATGTCGCACACACCTTATACTATATGCAAATAATCAATATTCTAATTCTTATTCCTATATGTCTAAAGTCTTGAATCAATTCATCTTCTTTAATACATTTCAATTATTCATGAGTTTGGTTTCATTTCATTTTTGAGTTTTCAAATTTCAATTGATATTTCACTCTCGTCAAAGTGAGTTCTTGTGACGGACATGTAGTAACTGGAAGGGTTACGTACCGGTAGTCGGGACGTCCTGTCTAGGCTGGCATTCGTATAAATCCAATTAATGGACCAGTTTGCCTACCTGGGGACTAACGATGAGAGTACCGATACCTATTAGGCCAAAGCATGTCACACCAAACGTCACGTGAACTAACAACACTTTGATATGTCAAATGTGTCCGTGTTAATTCATGGATACTATCTTAAACATCGTTTTACAGCACCCCAAAACTCGAGTTATTTATTGATTCACGATTTTCTTCGGGTTAAGTTGTACGTCAATGGGTAGACATATGAGGACCATGCGAAAGCTCGGTAATTGCGGGTGCACACGTAATTACGAAAGTGACGCACAGAAGTCATATTAAACCCTATGATGTGCCAAACCTATGATTTTCAATATTTTATGATGAAATTTTATTTTGTCATAAGTTTTATTATTTTATCTTATTCCATGTGGTTAGTATATTGTTTCATATATAAACCACCGGAATAAATCCTTAAATATTCCACGAGATTCTAATGAATTTTCTTTAAACAAATCACCTTATATATTGTACGTTGTCGAAGGGTTCTACTTTTGCTACCCTTTGATACTCCATAATATTTTCATTAGATTTGTATGCTTGAATCATGGGATTTTCCCTAAGTTCCATGATTTCACAAATCTTTGAATCCTAACCATCTGACCATCAATTCTCATTATGGGCTATACATCTTACTTAAGTTGTCCCTCACAGATGTCGCCCTATCATCGTCGTCGTCGTCAACCGAGGATCTCCAACCGTCGAATGGCAACTTTGATAGCTGAACAAATGGCCGCAATTATTGCTACTATAGTCGTTCAGGTTCAACAGGCACTCAACGCCCACGTCTCCACGAATCAAATCGAAGAAGCTGAAGCTGAACCGTCTTCACCCGATAATAACCATCAAAGGAGTGAAACCAACCACGATTATGCCATACTAGCTATTCCGCTAAACCAGGTTGCTCCTAATCCTATACCTGACAGAAAACCTTATCGCAGACATTTTCCACAATGCCCCACTTATCAAAAACATCACCCAGCCAACACTTTGTGCCGCCTTTGCACTTATTGTGGACTTTATGGTCACTTAATCAACACCTGTCGGCGCTATAACCCTCAAACAAAACCACCTATGGCACCATTTAATATACTACACGTGACAACTCCATTTGACCAACAAAACACCCACCTTATGATCTAACCGTATGTCCAACCCGACGCTCCACTAATGGATCAACCGACCGTACTTTATGGCACCCATCTCGTTACTTACGATCGAGCTATTCAAGCCATTCCAGAGAACCATGATAACTAGAAGGCATGCGAACGAGCACTCATCCAGTTCCAAGACAACCAGGATGTGGTCAGTAGCACGACAACGTTCTTATGCGATGAGTCTACTTTGAATGAAACGTTTTAAGTTTCTTTGAACTAATGAAATCAAATAAAAAAATGTTTTGAAATTTCGAACACAAGTGTAACAATGTGATTTTTTGTAATACGTTTAAAATTTTAACGAGTTGTCCATTATGATTGGAACGTCACAACCCTAATCACTTTCGTAACCTGTGCCTATAGTTTGACAAATTCAAGTCTAGGGCACATGGTGACGATAAATTTTTTTTTCTGCTTCCGACCTTAAAATTTGATTTTATAAAAATAATAAAAAAAATATATGATAAATATTTTCAGTAAAATTCACCACTTTAGATTGAAAATATTTTCTTGAAACATAACGAAAATATTTTTCTAAATTTTGTACATGAACAATTTAATACCAATGTCCTACACTTGGTAAAGTGTAAAAATAGTTAACAAAACGAAATGAACGTGAGTTAAGTTAACAAAACTATGGTTTCCTTATTTTACCTTAGGACCCTTCAACTTTTGTCTGAATCGCAATTATTGCCTGACTGGTGGGAGTGTAAATCAATGTTGCTACGTCATCTCCTCCGCCATTCGACTTCATGTTTAGTTTTCCCTCATTAACGACTTTACCTGCTGCTCTCACTTCGTATCCTTGACGTTCGCACTAACGCCAATCGGTACAATTATCAACTCTTAATCAGTACCGTTGATAGCTTATGTCGTTGTCACGTTACTATTATCGTCGTTTTCAACCTTTACTTGGACATTTTTATGTATCTCCATGTTATGTTTTATTTCTATTTCATGTTGTTACAGTTTCACATCATCATTCATCACGGCTTACCTTCTCTATAGTTTATGTGATGTAGGTATTGTCTCACTTTTTCATAGATCGACCTTTCCCTCATAACTATGGATGTAGGTACTGCCACCATTTAGTCGCACCCTTTTTGGGTTCGAGACTCATACAATGGTTGTTTATGGTTATTTAATTAGAAGTTGGTTTGAGTCGTCAATCATGATTTGAATAACGATGTTGATGAAAATTTGATAGGGACATGGTGGATACGCCGCTGGTACTTCCTATATATAAGTGTGTCTGTCAAATTTTCAAAAGCAGCGTTAAACTAATCATGAGAGTTTTAGTTAGTTTGTTTTGGTTTTGTGATTGGAGAATTCAAATTCTATGATTTCACTCATTCAACTCAAATTGTGGCATTTTATGATAATTTGTTTTTCAAGATCCCAAGTTGTGACACGAATTGCAGTTGGGCATCACATATATACCTCACAGCTCAGTTGTAAACCCTCTCGCGTTACAAGTCATCTTTGTGACGTGATTTTCTCTTTAGCTGCAATACATCTTTGATACGCCAATTTTGGGCTTCGAGATCGTATAGGTCAAAGAGTTTACGATCGGCTACCTTATACATAACGTTTTTCATTACTACATCACTGGCATCAAAAGCGATTCCTCTAGTTGGGTATGTAACCCTTGTCAGGACGCTACCGCCTCATAAGTTTACACCTATTGTTATATCCTAGTTTGGGCGCACTCTGAGCAACGTCAGGATTTGTGTTTAACACTTGTTACCTGATATTCCTAAGGCTCAATCCGATCTTAAGATTCGAGTTCCTTAACGCTACTGCCAAATCAAATCGATATCGTTTAAGTTTATGGAAGACCCTACCTTCATCCTATACGAGCTGGTTCTCCTAATTTCGGGACGAAATTCCCAAAAGTTGGGGAGACTGTAACATCCGTCAAAATCGGACCTCCGAAATCCGACCGGATTTCAAAATCTAACCCTTTTCAGGTAAATAAATATAAGTATTTCTAAATATATATATATATATATATATATATATATATATATAAATTTCAATGGTATACTACTAGATTAAACCGTCACATTTTTCGTTGGTTTAAATCCGAGATAAAACGGAGGTTTATAAGCGAAACTCGATTAGTTTGGTTAATAACTTTAAGGGAAATAATTAACTACGTTAAAAATGGTTGTTAAATCAAGTTTGAAACTTAAAAGGGTTGAAACTGTCAAAACCTCAAAGTTATAAGTTAAGAGGTTGCTTTGCAATTAATAGAAACCTATATATTAAAAACAAGTTAACTAACTAGGTTAGTTAGTTGTATGTAAGAAGTATGTTAACTAAGTAGGTTATCTAAGTTAGTCCAGTTAGTAACTCTAACAAACTACGGGGACTGAAAGTGTAAATAACTGAAAGAGTTTTTAGAAAACGAAATAAAAGAAACGCAGGGAACAAGACTCGAACCCGCCCCACTTGAGTAAACAAGTCACGCGCGAACCACCTGAGCTACACATGTTTTTATGTTTAAACCCTAGCGCAGTTGAATTTAAACCTATCTTCAGATCGAACTGTATTTCTTCTTCCCTTTAGCTGTTATGCGAACCGAAGGGATTGTGGTGATTCGTAACGTTTGGTTAACGTATGGACTCCAAAATTAATACCAGTAAACTCGTAATTAAGAGGAGTAATGATTTCGCTTCATGAATCATATCCTAACCATCCGAAACCAAGGTGAATAATAAGAAATTTGTTTACCATGGAAGCTCTTTGAAGAACGATTTGGGATTTTCTTCAACTCGTAGAATTGACCTGCAAATCTTATACCATTTTAATCCTCTGTAAAAACCATACAAAACCCCACTGAAATTTCTCCATTTCATCACCTCTGCGTCATGAATTTAATCGAAGAACATTCTAGGGCTTGTAACTTGTGCGGACGATATCTCCTTCAATTCTCAACCTTTTCAGGTGATTCCAAAGCCCAACTTGCTTATTTTTTCGTGTCTACAAAAGCCCTCTATCAATTTCAGTGATAGAAGGCTAATTTATCCGAATTTAATTTTAGTTGAAATTAGGGTTCTTCATGCATAAAATTTGGGGCTTTTATATTTAGACTTGTGTTTTGATGAAATTGAAAGTATAATACTGTTATATATCATACTAATATATTGTGTGTAAAGTTTGGGAATTTTTAGATATCAATTGGAATTTTGGTGAATTATTTATGTTTTAACCATTAGATAAATCAAATAAAAATACAAGATAATCTCAAATAAACTAAATAAATATTTTTATTGTTTTTTTTCAGCCTATATAAACACCAGGGAATTTTTATAAAATTGTTCCTTAATTTTTGGAGGATTCATGAATATAATTTGGATATATATATATATATATATATATATATATATATATATAATGTTTTAATTATTTAAAAATACAAAGATTGTTGCAAATAAATTTTGATTAAAGTTTCTACTGATTTTTTTTCCTGATTGTATAATTGTTATATTTCTAGATTATTTTTAGAGTTTTCTTTGGTAACTATTATGCGATTTAAGAATTGGTGAAATTGTTATACAAATAATTCTCATTATAAAATTAAAATATGTAACAATCAATAAATCTATTTTATAGATGATAATTAGATGAGTTGATGAACTTATTTAATTATTGGCTTGATCAAATATTTGGAAATCATTAAAATGGTAATTTTAGGATTTTGTTATTTTAATATATTCTAAAATCATATAATTATTGATTTGGGTATTTTTGGTTGAATAAATATAATTTGATATAATTCTAAGTCCCCAAATAGGAGAACCTAATTTCCTAAAATCAATAGGTTATCCTTACGTTTAGTATTTCGTTTATTTACATTGCGGTTATTATTTAGATATAAACCGTTCCTTTTTGTGCGATGCATTCTCGTGGATTAACTCTTCGCAACCTGTGAGTAATTTCTTCCACTTTCCCCTTTTTAACTTTTTCAAATTTTGGGGTGCATCACGTTACACTTTTCGATTTACTTAACATGCTATGATCAAGTGTTATTATGTGAACGTCTTATGTGTATTCTATTATTCTATATGCTATCTGATGTCAAGTCTATTGCATGCTATTATTCTAGTGGATCCACACGGCTGACTAGGTTCCCCACGGCCATGGGTTGTAGCCTAGTATCGCCAACAGTATTAGACTCGCTCCTCGGGGCTTGAGCCTAATGCACGCTATTATCAGGAGTCTATTTATTTTGGTTGTTTGTGTTGTTATTGATGGTGTATTCTTGTTTGGTAAATTTGGATTTATGGATATGTTTGCTATGTTGATGATATGACACACTAACCTTGAGGTGCATGTTAAAAATATTTCTTTTAAAGAATTAAATATAAAAGTGTTTTCTATAAAACGGAGGAAATTATTCACCAACTTATTTGTTGACCCAAAAATATATTTTTCTAACGTGGTGCAGGTTTTCAAAGTTGATGTTCAAGTGATGTGGACACATAGCATGGGCCTTAGGAAAATAAATTGAAATCTTGATATGTTTGTATTGAACAATGTATGAACAATTTTGATTATTATATGATATGTGACTATTTAAATGGATATGCTTTAAATCTTGAAACAATAATTAGTTGTCATGAGCTATGGGCAATCATCATGCCCCGTACCTTTCCGCTGCGGGTCGGGGTGTGACAAGATTCGCGTTCATCATGTTCCTTCTCGATATCAGATTGCGGACATTTTCACCAAAGGCTTACCACGGGTTCTCTTTGAAGATTTTCGGTCCAGTCTCAGCTTACAGCCTCCTCCCGCTTCGATTGCGGGGGTGTAATAGATAATGTATTTATGGTTATCATTCTGTACAATATTATATTTGTAAATATCCCTTAAGTTACGGTTCTATATAATGGAAACCCTTTCAAGGGAGAGGATCAAGGATCCTATTGTTTCACGGATCCAGCCAGTTTTTCACTGGGTTCCTTTTTCCAAATCATACAAGGTTTACACTACAAAAAAACGTTTTTTTTCCAAATCATACAAGGTTTACACTACAAAAAAAACGTTTTTTTTCCATACCGACTGGCGGGAACCAGCCTGAATCCGCCCCTGCGTTTAACTTTGTTGTTATACCATATATACGTTGTTGATATATGTCATGTCTGAAATAATTTTCTGATAACGAAAACTTAGGTGATGCTATCTAACACAAAAAGTCTTAAAGAATTGAAGTAATATGCTTTTTATTTAATATCTTTATTTTTATAGTTATATAGTGTTTCTTTATTTTTTATACTAATACTAATTTTATAGTTTTTAGTTTATTAGGAATTCTTCAAGATTAGTTTTTAGTTTTTAAGGAATTCTTCAAGATTTTGCAATATTTTAGGTTTCGAATTCAATAAAACGAGGTGCATTTTTATATTTAAACAATTTTATACAACAAATTATGAAAGATATTCAAAAGGAAACAATCTCTCACGCATCACCTATCTTTTTCCTGGCCGGTAACTTTACACTTGAATAAAATGTTATCTTCGTTGTTCAAATATATGTTAAATTGTTGTTTTTTCGTGAAAAATGTAAGCATAATTTTATCTTTCGCGGCACTTCTAGTCAAAATCTATCTATACTTTCTATAAAAGGAGAAATCCAAGTGACATAAGAAAAGCTGATGTGTATGCGTGAGAGCATGTCCAACAAGGCTTTTCTTATCTCATTATTACATCATAAAGCCTAATATTAAAAGAGTTTAAAATTCAAAGTTGGCCCACATTTAGATTGCAAAGGTCTGCACATTCAAAATCTCTGTTATAATACGAACCACTGTCCATTCAAGCAACTGTAATCAAAACTAATGTCCATTCAAAGGTCTGCCCATTCAAATGAATGTAATCAAACCACGGTAACCAAACCACCGATGATTAAAAATTCAAACTTCAAAACCTCTGACGAATCAATATTATGGCTCCAAATTCAAAATTCAAAACTACAGTGCCTCCAGATATATAATTCAAACTTGAATTTTGATATCTGCTCCACATTCAAAATTCTGGCTCCACAATCAAATTTCAAAATTCAAACCATATTCAAAATTCTATAAATAAGACATAATTATCTGGCTCCACATTCAAATCTCTCTCGCTGATATTTGCAAGCGTGTCTCTATCTCCCTCTCTCAAATGCATCTTTCTCGTGATTCAGAGATTTTCTCCGATTACACTTCTTTGTTCGAGTGTTTGATGATTCTGTTTACATGTTATCGTTCCGGTATCGTTGTTCCAACATCGTCGTTTCAATGATGTTGGCCATCACACATCAACCTTTCAATATCGATGTTGCAACATAATTGTTGCAACATCGTGAAAAGTTGCGATAGGTTTGTTTCTTATTTTTTATTAACTGTTAAGATGCATGTTTATATTATTAAAATGAAGTACTACAGAGAAAAATAGGAATTTAATGAAATATTTATAAAGTATTACACGCTAGGGTTAACACTTGCTAAGATTTCGTAGACTCTAGCCTTTCTCCATGTGATTTCATGCTCTCTTTTTAATTTCAGGTCAGTTAGTATGTTGCAGATTTTGTGATCCTGTTCTAGAACTTGTGTAAGAAACTCTTCTGCATTCTTCTAGAAGTCTGATGGAGGAGAGTGGAGGACTTCATCGAGCAATGCTATGCTGTTCCAGGTTTTGTTGTTATTAGTGTTGTTGATTATGCTGACTTTCCTGTTTAGTACTTGGTCTGCTCTTTGTTCTTTGAGTGACCACATCGAGAATTGTGTTTTAAGATCGCTGGTGTCTGACCAGTGGTAGAAACTGAACTATGCCATGTAGATCTTTTGTAGGTTTTCTGATTTGGAACTATTTTTGACAGAAAGTGATTTGTAGGACGAGTTGTAGATGTTTTGAATCAAAACTAATCATCGGTTTTTTATAGAGTTTAAAAAATGCGTTTACATGGAAAATGAATCGTTTAATTGTAATTTTCATAATCTGTTTTTGTTCTTTCAATTTCGATATTTTGTCCCTTGGGTTTCTTGGTATTTAATTTTACGGTTTTCCCATAAAAGTTGGGGTTTTGAAAAGGTTTTTGCATTAAAAGACTGCTGTTTTGAATTTTACATTAATATGTTTATATATATTAAATCTACACGTTTTGATAATTACAAAGTTCAGTATATAAACTCATAGTCACTTCACCTGTTTTTCATCACGTTTTCCTAAGAAGATATCATACTTTCAGGAAAGTCGAGTAATATAGTTTATTCAAATGGCCTCCTTCACAGATGCAAAATCGGATGATTTCAAGCAGCGTTTTGTCAGGCAAATCGAGGAACAGGTGTATGAAGACAGGGCTACTCTTCAAGAGTTAAACAGATGTTTTGATGGATTGCAGGTTGGCCTGTTCACTAGAGAGCAGGTTTCTCGAGATCTTATGCGCATGCCTTTAACTTCCGTTCGTGAGCTTTGTGTTGTTAGTAATATAGAGTGCGGTGATAGAGACGTGGAGTTCATGGCGATGCTGAAGGACATACATCGAGAGGTTCAGCAATCGATGGAGTTGAAGCTAAAGTTTCTTGATTCTTGCTGTTATTGTTAGATTTGAACTTTAATGTTGTTCAGTATGTGATGTAATTATTGGACTTTTAATGTCATGAATAAATGAATAAATTTTAAACTTATGAATCTATGTTGCCTTTTAGTTTTACTTATTTAGTTTTTTAGTTTGATTTAGTTTAATTATTGGTAAGTCAACAGAAGTTTAATAATATGAAGGGTTGGTTTGATGGCGAAGAGCTAATGTTGATGTTGAATTATGTCTGAACATCTGTTTGGTAAGTCAACAGAGGTTTAATAGTATCAACGGTTGGTTTGATGGTTAATAGATTATGTTGATGTTGAATTGTGTCTGAACATCTGCTTGGTAAGTCAACAGAGGTTTAATAGCATCAGGGGTTGGTTTGATGGTGAACAGATGAGTGCAAAGATAAAAGAAATGTTCAGAATTTGATCATTGATAGTAGTTTTTTGAAGAATCTGTTGATGATGAAACAACTGTGTATGCTAACGACTGTTTGATTTGCCACTGTTGACAAAATGACATAAATTTAAATAGTATTAATCTTTGTTGTCGCATCTTCATTTTAATTATTTCAGTCATTCCTAACAGTGGTTGGGCTAATAGCAGATGTTAGACTTACCACTGTTGAGTTACACTGATTGAGAACAACTGTTTTTGAAACTTATGCTTGCCTAAAAACACATCCACTGCTAAATGGTACCGTCTGTTATCATACTTTCTGTTTTTCCTAATGACTGTTCATTTACCATAGTGCTGACTGCTGACTGTCATGCATTATGATAACAGAGGTTCTGACGTGGACAGATGTTAGCTAAAAATAAAACAACTGCTAAAAGTTATCATCTGTTGTCATAACTTCTGTTTATCACACAACTGTTTGACTTACACTGTTTCCAATGACCAACAGAGGTTTCCAAACACATTTTGTTAGACATCTTTTATTAAGTTTGTAACTGTAAATAACAAATTCAATAAGGGGTCTATGTGTAAATATTTTTCATTTGTTGAAAATATGGGAAAACGAAAACACAACTGTCATTATTTCTTTAGCATTATTACACATCAAACATCTATCATCTGACTTCTTTCAAAAATCTCTTCTTTCCAGTCATTTTCTAGGGTTTCAACTTTCTTATTCTCCGTCTTCTACACTTGAATCACTGGAGGTTTTGTTGTTTTTTCTTCAACAACTGGTATGTAAATTCATATTGTAATACTTTATATTGTTTAACCGATTTTAATTCAAAAAAAAAAAAATTCAAATTCTATCTTGCTACAAATACGATTGATGCGTGTTAGTGTATATATGTTTTTAGATATATATTTAAGCCCTTTTTACACTTTTAGCCAAGTTTTAAATTTATAAAACACGATATTTACTAACACTAAACACACATATGGGCAAGTGCACCCATCGTGGACGTAGTATAGTGTTGGTAAGATACCGAGGTCGTCCAAGGACACAAGAGCTTTTAATACCGGTTTATCCTCAACGTCTAATCAAATCAAAAAGGTTAGAAAAATGTTTTAAACTAAGAAAAATAAAAACTAACTAAAATGCTGAAAATAAAAATAAAATAAAAACAGATAGACAAGATGAATCACTTGGTTCCGACACGTGTATTAGTATAACCTTTGATTATTTTCGCACTTTTGCACTTGTTTAAGAGATTATCTTAGTTATTGTAGTAGGCCCCTCTTTTGAAGGCGACGTTACCCTTAACCCAGTAGTTTGAGTCAGCAAGGATACAATCCTAAAGGGTCGGATTATTGAAAGATAATGAATTAAGTTATTAATGCAAATTGTGGTAGGCCCCGCTTCTGGCGGTGACGTTACCCTCGGCTAAGTAGTCTGAGTCAGCAGGGATACAGTCCTAAATAGCCGGGTTATAGTATTAATAGTAGTTAACTTATGAGGGGGTCAAAGAGTTTGGATCCCCGCCATCCAATACCTATGGGCATTGAAGGAGATCCTACTAAATTTGACCCAGGTCCCAAGCAGGACCTCTAAACGCTGAACAAGGGCAAGACCCTTACCAAACCGTTCCCTTAACCCCCGACCAGGTAGCCAACATACCTCCATATAGACCGTGGAGATATGAATGGTGAAAATCTTTTATTTTATATAGACAGTAAAATAACGCCAAGACACCACGGACAAACGATAAGGAAAGATCACCTTCAACATAAGTAACTAGTTATTAAAGTCATTAATACAAAACCAAATAAAAAGTGCAAAAGATTAAAAATAAAAAGTATTATACTAAACACTTGTCTTCACCAAGTGATGTAAGAGACTTAGGCAAACATGGCCTTGAATGTCAAGAACTCTTACGATCAATCTTGGATCCCGAGACGACTCACACACTCTACGATGGACAATGGATGATGGTGGTGGATGATGGTGTTATGGTGGTGGTGGGTGGTGGATGAAGTGTGAGAGAGGTGGTGTGCCAAGGGATGAGAGAGAATGAAGCCAAGCTCCTCTATTTATAGGCTGAACAGAAGGCTGGACACGGCCCCGTGTCCGCTGGACACGGCCCCGTGCCCGCCTGACACTCTCTCTCCTCATTAATTGTAATTGCGAATTACAATTAATGCGCCTGCTGTACTTTCACCACGCCCCCGTGCTCGCTGGACACGGCCCCGTGGTGGGCAATGGAAGCTTCTACTGGTTTGTCTTTTCTGCTGCTTCCTGGGCACGCCCCCGTGTTCGCTGGACACGGGGCGTGTTCAGACTCTGTTTCTTCCTTTTTGCTTTGGGAGGTGCCGTTGAGGGTCCGGGCAGTCCACTTTTGTTCCTTTTCTTGTATTTATGGTAGAATTAGTGGTCTTTTTGCTTCTTTTGTGATTTTGAGCTCATTTCATCCTGAAAATACAAAAGGAAGACAAAAACACTCTTTTTCCAACATTAGTACTTAAAAAGGGTTAGTTTTATGCCTTAATTGATGTGTTTTATATGTTGCATTTTACACACATCAAATATCCCCACACTTGAACTTTTGCTTGTCCTCAAGCAAAACTCTTTAAATGTGGCTTACACTCCCAAATGGAATAGGTAGAAGAGAAGTTTTTTAGCTTGTCCTAGAGTGTCGGGAATCCAAGGTTTTTATAGGTTTTATTTTTAGTTATTTACAATCCTATTCGTTATGATTTATTTTTAACTTTTCACAAGATAAACTACTTATTTGGGCATAACATGCTTTATTAAAATTCCATTTATATACAAGTTCACATACCTCACGGGAGATCACTCAACACTCGGCCGAAGGTGTATATTTAAGTGAATCACTCGAGAGCGGCACGGAACTTACGTCTTCCATAGGCTTGCCAAGCAATCAATCCTCCTCCTTTTTAACTTTTTACCTTTGTAAATATCAAGAGGACTTTTGGGGTGAAGGCTTGGGTTTAAAGGTGGGTGGTTGGTTAGTGGTTAGTAAAAAGGGCGAAAATCGTAACAAGTGTCGGTTTTCGTAAAATACCTTGTTTTTAGTGACTTATTATTTTTGAAGTATTTCTCCAAACAAGCTTTTTGTAGCTTTTGTTTGTTTTTGACTTCATCATCATTTTTTTTTTTTTGGGTCACATGAAAGGGCAAGTTGACGAAAAACCGAGCTTGTTACTAAAATAAAAGAAAAATGAAAAAGGTTCTTGGTGGGTAAAAAAAAAAAATTGTTTTGGGGTAATGAAATGAAAGGTTTAGGCTCAAAGGGGTTTTCTAGGGGGATTTTTGGGTAGGTAAAAAAAATGAAAAATAATGGGTTTGAAAAAAAATAGTTAGTCCTAATGCCTCCATCATTTACTTACTTGGGTTTAAGTTGGTAAGGACCGGGAATGTATTGTCGTGGCAAGTTCTAGATTTGTAAGGACCGAGCGGCTATTCACACAAGAAACGAAAAATGAGCATTTAATCTAAATATGTGTATTTTTATGCTCAATAAAGGCTCAAAACTCACTTTTGTGGGAATGGGTTTTTAATGTGACCAAGCATATATAATCGAATTTTAAACTAGACTTGTTATGCCGTTTCATAATTTTCTTATGTTGGTTCCTTTTTTATCACGACGCTATCGGTTGTAAACTTGTAAAAATATAACCTTTTTAGAACTTGTTCTTCCCAACTTAAACTAAGACAAATAAATAAAAAAAAGAAAAAGTTTTTTGAAAAAAAAATTTGGGGTGTTTAGCGGTTCCAATAGAGTTTTGTGTAAGGCTTGTGTTTAGGATTTTGCAAAATTTCAAGGTTTTAGCATCCCCCCACACTTAAATTACACATTGTCCTCAATGTGTCCAAAAACAATATTTTTGGTTGATTAAAATGTATAAAAGTGTGTTAAAAAGCAAATATTTATGTTACTGGCACTCTGGACACGGCCCCGTGTTCACCGGGCACGGCCCCGTGGTCAAGTGCCAGTAACAAAAATTTCAGAATTGAAACAGAAGCCTGGACACGGGGGCGTGTCCGCTGAACACGGCCCGTGTCCAGTTACCTGAACTGGGTGATTTTTCTGCAGGGGCTCAGCACGGGGCCGTGTTGGTTGGGCACGACCCGTGTTGAGCCTTCTGTGGTGGAGATTTTTGTCGGGTTGCTCTGTTCTTCATGCATGGCTCCATTTTTTCTCGTTCCCTTTTTCATCCATTACCACCATGAGTGTGTTTTATTCTCAAAACAACCATCAATCATAAAAACCATCATAACATTGCAAATCATAGAGAGATATTACATAAAGATAAAAACTACATAGATATTGAGCTTATGGAGTTCTAGCCCTATGTTTTATTTTAATTTAGCAAAATTTCCAAGAAGATACTAGTCTTGGTTAGATAAGGCTTTGTAGAACTCCTCCTTTCGGGTACGGTTCTCCTCATATGTCGGCAAGCCACTCCTCTACCTCCCTTGGGAGGAGAAAAGAGGGCTCATTTGCATTGGTTTGAGGAGTTTCAACTTCCGCTGGGACCTCTTGTAGGTTTTCCATAGGAGGTTCTGCGGGAAAGTCTCCCCACCCGGTAGGGTTGTTAACACCGAGTGCCAAGTTCCAGTCTTGTTGTGGAAGGACTGGTTCCATAGGGGGTGCTACCAAAATGTTTAACCTTTGGTGCAAAAGGTTAATTTCTTGGAAGCTGCTTTCAAGTCCCATTGTAAGATCGTTAATACGGTCAATAAGGACCTCCTCCACTGACGTCATTTCGTCGAGAGCTTCCCTTAGCGCTATAACGTAGTGCACAAGTGTAGCTTCAACGGAAGGCCTCCTTCCCCTTCGGCTGTTTGAGGAATGAACGGATGATGTTTCGCTGTTTTCACTCGCCATTCTACGAAAAATAAACCAAAAGCAGTTTATATGACGAAACAGTTTCTGGACACGGCCCCGTGCTCATTGAGCACGGCCCCGTGTTCATCTTTCTGCAGAATTTTGGAGCAAGGAATCTTGGGTTTTTAAGTTATTTTCTGAATTTATGCAAGCTTTTTTTCAGTAAATAACTCTAAACAATGTTACATAACATGTTTTTACCAAGATTCTATGATCAAAACTCATTGTTCCCTACCACAAAGATTGAAAATCCAAGCTTTTCATGGTAGTTCTTGAAGAAAGATGAAGAAGAAGGAAATGTCTAGAAGAGGAAAGGACAAGATGGGTTGTTGGAAACTTCTTTTAGACTTACCTAGGATTGTTTGAGAGAAGATTCCTTCAAATCTCTGTCCCCAAGTTGGTCCAAATGTGCAGGATTTTTGGCTGCATTTATAGAAAACGACAGCCTGCTGGACACGGCCCCGTGTCCGCTGGACACGGCCCCGTGTGCAGATAAAATTCTGACACAGTTTGTCCGTATTCTGACATTCTGATCAGAGGGAATCTTTTGGTGGACACAGGGGCGTGTTGGCCGGGCACGGCCCCGTGTCGGAAAGCTGTCTTATGAAGTTTTGTCATTACTAAGGAGTTAATCTATATCGGGTGGCTCTTGACTTGTTGGAACAACCCCATAGTGCCTAAGATACCTTAATTGTCCTATACTAAGGCGAGAACGCAAGAGGTTGTCGGTGAGGGTAATTCCTATTTTCATTCTAGGTGGACAAGTCCAACCCTTTCCCGGGCTCTCGTTAAAGAAGGTGTATGCCGAATCGCTCAGGTCTATGTATGCACCGAACGAAGTCGATGGGGAGTCCTTCACGGCATAATCGGCACAGGGACGACTATCGTCCGCGTCTTGTCTAGGTAAGAAGGTATTTTCGGGAGCAACGAGGTTGTCGGAATGCGGTTCCAACATTTCCTCATGGTCATCATCTTGGGATAGATCTAAAAAATCCTTCCTAAGTTCTTTTGACCAATTGAGAAGTAGTTCTTCTAGTTGAAATAGCTCGTCAAGGAGCATTTCTCCTAGAATATCTGGCTGGGCGCATTCGAGGGAGAAATAGTGCTTATTTTTACTTTCGCCCCTCTTAAGGTTACAAGGAATCGGTGGGTCTATATAGTGGGGCCTATAAGTGAGGAAGAAACATTTTAATTCCTCATGTTCGCCTCCACATATTCGACACCACAAACCATAAGAGTGCCGAAAGTAAAAAGAATTACTATCACTCATGTTTGTATCAGAAATTACCAACCGCCGGGATCTAACGGTTCTGTTTTCAGCAACTGAATCTTGGGCACGGGGGCGTGTTGAGTGGACACGGCCCCGTGTTCAGCCTACTGTCTGATATAAAACAGGATTGCCAGTTCCAATGATTGAGCACGGGGCGTGTTCAGCGGGCACGGCCCCGTGTTGAGCTCTGCAGAAGCTAAAAATCTAAGAAAAAATCCTAAAAAATTAAAGAAAAATAAAAATATGATTAGGCCGTTGATTCCTAACTTTCTTAAAATCCTTGTGTCCCGGCAGCGGCGCCAAAAACTTGATGCGTGTTAGTGTATATATGTTTTTAGATATATATTTAAGCCCTTTTTACACTTTTAGCCAAGTTTTAAATTTATAAAACACGATAGTTACTAACACTAAACACACATATGGGCAAGTGCACCCATCGTGGACGTAGTATAGTGTTGGTAAGATACCGAGGTCGTCCAAGGACACAAGAGCTTTTAATACCGGTTTATCCTCAACGTCTAATCAAATCAAAAAGGTTAGAAAAATGTTTTAAACTAAGAAAAATAAAAACTAACTAAAATGCTGAAAATAAAAATAAAATAAAAACAGATAGACAAGATGAATCACTTGGTTCCGACACGTGTATTAGTATAACCTTTGATTATTTTCGCACTTTTGCACTTGTTTAAGAGATTATCTTAGTTATTGTAGTAGGCCCCTCTTTTGAAGGCGACGTTACCCTCAACCCAGTAGTTTGAGTCAGCAAGGATACAATCCTAAAGGGTCGGATTATTGAAAGATAATGAATTAAGTTATTAATGCAAATTGTGGTAGGCCCCGCTTCTGGCGGTGACGTTACCCTCGGCTAAGTAGTCTGAGTCAGCAGGGATACAGTCCTAAATAGCCGGGTTATAGTATTAATAGTAGTTAACTTATGAGGGGGTCAAAGAGTTTGGATCCCCGCCATCCAATACCTATGGGCATTGAAGGAGATCCTACTAAATTTGACCCAGGTCCCAAGCAGGACCTCTAAACGCTGAACAAGGGCAAGACCCTTACCAAACCGTTCCCTTAACCCCCGACCAGGTAGCCAACATACCTCCATATAGACCGTGGAGATATGAATGGTGAAAATCTTTTATTTTATATAGACAGTAAAATAACGCCAAGACACCACGGACAAACGATAAGGAAAGATCACCTTCAACATAAGTAACTAGTTATTAAAGTCATTAATACAAAACCAAATAAAAAGTGCAAAAGATTAAAAATAAAAAGTATTATACTAAACACTTGTCTTCACCAAGTGATGTAAGAGACTTAGGCAAACATGGCCTTGAATGTCAAGAACTCTTACGATCAATCTTGGATCCCGAGACGACTCACACACTCTACGATGGACAATGGATGATGGTGGTGGATGATGGTGTTATGGTGGTGGTGGGTGGTGGATGAAGTGTGAGAGAGGTGGTGTGCCAAGGGATGAGAGAGAATGAAGCCAAGCTCCTCTATTTATAGGCTGAACAGAAGGCTGGACACGGCCCCGTGTCCGCTGGACACGGCCCCGTGTCCGCTGGACACGGCCCCGTGCCCGCCTGACACTCTCTCTCCTCATTAATTGTAATTGCGAATTACAATTAATGCGCCTGCTGTACTTTCACCACGCCCCCGTGCTCGCTGGACACGGCCCCGTGGTGGGCAATGGAAGCTTCTACTGGTTTGTCTTTTCTGCTGCTTCCTGGGCACGCCCCCGTGTTCGCTGGACACGGGGCGTGTTCAGACTCTGTTTCTTCCTTTTTGCTTTGGGAGGTGCCGTTGAGGGTCCGGGCAGTCCACTTTTGTTCCTTTTCTTGTATTTATGGTAGAATTAGTGGTCTTTTTGCTTCTTTTGTGATTTTGAGCTCATTTCATCCTGAAAATACAAAAGGAAGACAAAAACACTCTTTTTCCAACATTAGTACTTAAAAAGGGTTAGTTTTATGCCTTAATTGATGTGTTTTATATGTTGCATTTTACACACATCAACGATTTTAAGTTTACTGCTATACATTCAAGAAGGGTTTAGTTAGGTGTTTGAATCATTTGTTGATTACATATTAAAATAGTTATTATTTGCAGAAAATTTTTAACTCATACTCTGTTTCTATGATTAATTTTAGTAGATACTCTGTTAATACAAAAAGTTAATGTTCATCTTCGAAGCCAACTTTTTAATTTCAATGTTTTAACATCTTTACTGATTCAGGTTTTGTTATGTATACTACATTTGTCAAGTTTCTTGATAACCCAGAATCTTTGAAACTGGTATGACATGTTTTTATATACATAATTTATTTTTATTGAGATATATATTTAACAGTTGTTATGGTTTATATTTTCTTACACTACTTAAAAATTATATACAGGATGTACCTATAGCCTTTGCTAATCAAAAGTGGGGAGATTGTTGGCAAAAAAATAAGTTGCGAATCTATCATGAGTCTGGTAAAAAATGGGTTATGAGGGTTAGAACAGAAAATTCAACACCAATAATAACTGACGGTTGGGACAATGTTGTTAAAGATCTTAATCTGCCGAGAGATACTTTGTTGGTTTTCAAAGCGTTAGGTGATTTTGGGTTTGAACTTTCATGTTTTGTTGATGGGATGTGTGGTGAATTTTATTTCACGTTTAATCGTTATGCAAGATTTGGTTTTACGGTATGACTATTGATCTTAACTTCAATTATTTTGCATCTTAAATGTGTCAACACTTATTCTCATAAGTTACATACTTCACATATAGTATTCATTATTTTTAATTTTATGCAGGTAATCGAAGACTGCTTCATTAAACAATTTTATGTAAACAGCCCACCAAGTGGCAAATTTCAAATCTGTTATAAGGGTTCCTATTGGAATGTTGAGGTGTCTAAGGTTGATACAAACTTTTTATTTGCTAGAGGATGGCCTGAAATGTGCAAGGATGTTGGGATACTTGAGGATGATTTGCTTGTGTTTAGCAGAATTGATGATGTTGTTTATGAGGTAGTAGTTTATAGAGATGGGACTGAGATTTGCTTGAGAATGCATTCAAGGTACGTATGTATTTAGCATTAGCAGTAAAAGTTTTAATTATTTTAGTATTATATTAATTATTTCATTAATGTTGACCAGGACATCTATGAGGATAAAGAAGTTGTGTCTGTAGGTGAAGGAAGAACCGTTACTCAGGTACTTACTAAATTATTAAAATTATTTATTTTTAATTTAACACATATAAGAATTTAATGTTTTTACAACTATTAGTAATGCTGTTTACTGATGTTACATTTATCCAATAATGTATTATTTAGAAGAAGTTACTAACGAATGCCGAATGCACGTCGAAGAGACGCATGTCTTCACGATTGAATAAAACACAAGATGTAAGTTTACCGTGTTAAAGATTGTTATATTACTATGGTTATTAAAGTTACTCTATGACAACAGGTTAAGAAGAAAGGTAAAGTTACATCTGAGAGAAAGGAGACGATAAAAAATATGACTAAGGGAAATGCTGTCTTAGCTGTCGACACAAGTGATCATATTGGATGTTCTTCATCTGCTCACAAAGTTAAGGTATTTATACTCACCACTTAATCAGTATATCTTATATAAACTGTTTTTTTTGTTCATATATTCAACATTCCTTTAATTCACATGTATATGTTTACTTTTTCATCAAGGGGAAGAGAGCCGCCAACGTTCAGAAAAAGCTTATCTGTAGAAATAAGATTATAAAGACTGCAAAAAAACATTCTAGACATCCTCTCGACCCTGAGTTCTTTCATTTTGATCGCAAAGGAGACTATAAGCTGGTATACCGTTTTTTATAACAAACTAATGATGTATGTTTATTTGTCTGACTATTATTTTTTTCCACACAATACATGTAGTGTCTTCCTGTTGAAGTTGCCAGACGAGCAGGTCTTTCTGTTGATCTTCATCCTTTGAAAGTTCAAAACATGGTTGGAGTTGTGGAGGTTTATGATGTTAAGTCGGAGTTAAATGATTTGAAGCCACGTTATGCGTTGGACGGTTGGCGAAAGTTTATGACTGAGAATAAGTTGAGGTTTGGTGACATGTTGCAATTCACATACGTGTCTTCGGAATAGGGATGAGCAAATACCGATCCCGTCCCGATACCGATAATCCCGATCCCGAAATTTCATGAATACTTGATACCGATACCGAAACATGTCGGTTTGGTACGATATCGGTACGGTATCGGTATTTTGAGGGTAAAAGTCGGTATTTTACCAATACCATACCGTACCGATACCGAAAAAACCAAAATGTGGATACCGTTTACGATACCGAAACATGTCGGGATCGGGATCGGGATGGGATCGGTATTTTATACCATTTGCTCATCCCTACTTCGGAACAGAAGATCATATTAAATCAAGTTACCTCAGTTTAACAACGACATTTAAGTATGTTCTGATATCAGATATTATAATTATGAATTTTTTGATGGTGATATTCTATGTTTTTTTTTAAATTATTAACTTGATGTTTTGCTGCTATGTATAGCTAACATGATAAAACACTGTTATTAACTCTTTATGTTATATATATATATGATATCATGCTTCTTTTTGCTAATAGTAACTGCAATTAATAGAAACTTGGTTTATTAATCGCAAATGTGACATTCTTCTGCATTTATGGGTTTATGAATTCAGAATAATGGATGGATGTATATGACTGTATTTGGCATGATGATGTTGTGTTTCATGCTGTCAAAACCAGGGTTTGAACATCTTTTTGACTTTTGGTCAATAGTTAATGGAAATACAATAACAAACAGTGGTTTGAACATCTGTTTGACTTTTGGTCAATAGTTAATGGAAACCCATGTTAGGTTCAACAGTGTTTTGAAGAGGAAAACAGTGTGAGAAGACAGTAGATCTGATTAAGTTAAACATCTGTTCAGATTTAAACAGATGTTTGGCCTTAAAAAGATGTTTGGCCTTTAACAGATGTTTGGCCTTTTATATCAGAGGTTTGGACTTAAACAGATGTTTGTGCTTAAACAGATGTTTGGTCATAAACAGATGTTTCACCTTAAACGGATGTTTTGCCTTAAACAGATGTTTGGCCTTCTATATCAGATATTTGGACTTAAACAGATGTTTGGCCATAAACAGATCTGTGGCGTTAAACTAAACATCTGGTTAAGGTCAACATCTGTTTGACTATTGGTCAACATCTGATTGACTTTTGGTCAACATCTGTTTTAATTTTGGTCAACATCTCATTTAGTATTCAACAGAACTTTGAATAACTCAATATCTGTTTAATTTGATGTTTCGTTTTCTTGAATTCTATGTAATTTTGTAAAGTAGTACAAAAACAAACATTTTTACAAAATCCCAACTCACCCCATCATTAAAGTAATTTTGTAAAGTAGTTTGCTATCAACATAATGGAATTGCTGTTGAATAAACCTATTGTGTAACTGATGGAGGCTGTAAAACACAAACGTTAAAGTGCTTATGTTACGCGTGTTATTGTGTTTTAAGCAATTATGTACGTTGAATACAGTAACTGCGAGAGTTTGTGTTATTGCAGGTAAAACTCATAATTCGGTTATGCTAAGGTGATTAAAGATGATGCGGAGTGTCTGAGGATGTTGAACAAGATATTTCA
The DNA here is from genome assembly GCF_002127325.2 of Helianthus annuus. Classification (NCBI taxonomy): domain Eukaryota; kingdom Viridiplantae; phylum Streptophyta; class Magnoliopsida; order Asterales; family Asteraceae; genus Helianthus; species Helianthus annuus. The sequence continues at coordinate 6,333,248 of NC_035449.2, forward strand.
TGTTGATTGGGTATTGATTCGAGTCGAGATAGAATTCGGAGATGCTAGAATATGATGTGACAAAGTTTGAGGGCCATTTAGTCACTAAATGAAAGTTGCAATGCATACAAGGGATTTCTAGTAAGTTCGAACGTAGCTTATGGAATATATGTGGTAGTCTACGGCCAAGACAAGAAATGGAAACAGAATGTAAAAACCGTAAGCTACGGTTTTGTTGTCTAGCCTACGGTTAGAATCAAAAGGTAGCAAGTTTATGTGGGCTTGATTGGATGCATACATTGTTGGATTTTTTTGGATTGAGCCAATAACAGCAGGTAGTCACATGAAATATGGAGAGGTGAACATTGGCGGCTACGTGGACTTCTTTTGGGAGCTGTGACACAAAAGTCAACAACTAAATGAACAATATCATCAACTCACGTGGACTGCTTGGTTTTTCTTTGGGGGCCGAATAAGAGAAGGGCACATGATCATAATATATTATAAAAGGGAGAGAACAACATCACGTGGAGAGTATTAATTCCAATCACAATCATCACAATCATCACGCATACAAAGTGGGCCGCATATTGGATTGGGCCGTGAACATCACATCTGACACAGACTTTGGGGAGAGTATTGGCGGCAGTTTATTCATTCACAAAGTCAACAACAATATCATCTATCATCATCAATTTGGCCGAATAGGAGTGGACCTTTGGTGTTACAACAATATCATCACACATGCGTCAGAAGGGATTTTGATGGTGGACTTTTGTGGGATAGCACATGCAAGGAAGGAGAAACATACAAAGTCACGTGGACTTCTATGCAGCCATAAGGGGCAATATTGGAAGTTGTGGTGCATTATTATAATATAACTCATGGATCATTATTTTTAAGAGTGGGCCGAGATCATCACATGTTGGGCCGATGTTGAACAGCAACAACATCCAATATCATCTATCATCTTCGACGGCAGAAAAGGGGGGCACGATGACCGAAGCTATTGAAGATCTTCTCACCGTCATGAGCGGCTAGTTTTTATGGTTTACTCCGGATGGAGGGTTTGTGTAATTAGGTACTTTTATGTGTTTTTAATCATTGTAACTTGGTGATTTAAGCATTCGATGCTTTTCACCATGGATTTAATTGACTGATTGTAACTAATTACATTTACTTAAACCTTAATTTCTAAGTATTCAGTTCCCGAGAGTTCTAGTAATTGGGATATATTTGACATGGGGTTAGGGTTTGTAATTGTAATTGATAATCATTCGATAACCTCCCGTTATGTATTGACCGGAGTACTTAGTCGTTGGTTATCACAATTGGTTAATTAGGTTAAACATTTATGTCTATGTGAATGTTTTGATTAAACACATAACTGAACTTGTTTGCAAACCTGAAATCTGGAGGAACCTTTCTTTTTCCTATTGTTTAAAACCACAAATTCTTAATTCATAATTTAGTTAATCCACAAATCAAACAATCATCAGTTTATTTTTTATTGTTGTTAATAAATACTTAACATTACACACTCTCCACAATCCTCCTCTGGTTCGATATCCGACTTACCCTAGCTATAGAGTTAGTTGGTTTTTGCATGTCCATAACGACAGACATCAGTAACACCCCGAAAATGGGTTTGATAATCAAACCTCGTTAATAGTAAAGGACGGGTAAAATACCATTAGTGGTAAAAATAACCCGGTAAATATTCGGATTTAAATAAATAATCCTAGTGTTAAATACAAACGAATCAAAGTTTTAAGGAAATAAGTTTATAAGAGGCTCGAGTTAACAGGACTTAAAATAAACCCAGTCATAAATTCCCTGAACCCACTAAATTAACTAAGAATATTTAACCTAGTTAATTAGTGGGAATATTGTTAAAAATAATTAGATTGTGACCTAATTAATAACAAACTAAACATGAGGGATCAAAATAGGGTAACTTGAAAATGATTTTATAAAACTAAATAAAACAACACAACAAACACACAAGGGTGTGTGTGGTGCGTGTTCTGGAATCGACCAGAAAGGGCTCCAAGGAGCCAAAAGCCTAACTCAACCAAATTCAACAAATTGAAGGTCGATTCTAGCCTCAAATCAATGCATGAACGCGAATTAACAATCACCCAAGCTAGGGGATCGTAAGGTATGTCGAATTTTTGATATTGATGAAGTTGTGAAAATTTATTAACATCATAAGGTGCGAATTCGGTATGAATCATAGAAGTTATGGCAGAATTTGAGATGTATGATTGCTTAGGAACAAGCCCTAAGTGAAGATTTAGAATAAATTGCTATGATTTAGGTGTTAGGTTGAATTACCACACCTACCTATGTGGGTTTTGATAATACGATAAAGTTAAGGTTAAATTTGTGTTTAGAATCATCATATTGAATAATGAAATCATAATACTCGAACAAATTGTAAGTTTGAGTAATTGTTCATACATGGTTGAAATGGGGTCTTAAACATTATGAAGAAATTTGGTAGCTATGTTCATGAAACTAGGTGTATGAGATCATGTTATCTACTAATTGATAGATAGAACTTGATTATATTAGGTGTTCGGGTGAACACTAGTGATATGATAAAACGGGTTTCACTCGTATATGAGAAACCCTTAGTTCTTGCGAAACGAATGAATAAATTAGTCTTGGTAATCGCTTGAACAAGATAAGGTGTTGGAAATGTAATAACTCGGTTAAAAGATTAGTTAAAAACGATGGCTTAAAAGAATGCCTATCGGGTCATTTGAAAATGCCTAAACTAATTGATGAACTTAAATGTGCAATTCATGTACTAATGGGCATTTGACTTTAAAAAGTCAAACTGACCTACAATGCGATGAATGATAATTTTGGATATAAAATGCGTGAGGTGGAATAATCGTATTAAGTTATGATTAAACTAACCACCTTGTGAATGATGAATGATAGTTGGCGCTTAACAAGCTAGGTGAAGCTTGGGGAGAAAGCGGGTCAAACGGAACTAATACGCGTGGAAAAGCATAATCGGAATTCAAGGTAAGTAAAACTTACACCTTTTGTAGAATACTTAATTATTCTATAAGCTATAAACTCGATAATGATAATATTGGAAATATGGATTCCGACGCGATTGATACGAGTCGGAACATATACAAAATTGATAAAAACCATGATGAATGGTAAACATGGGTAAATGCTAATATAGCCGCGAAATGATGAACATAAAATGAATCTTGAGATGTTACCGTATAGGGTAACTCATAATAAGGATAGGGATAAAATGGTCATTTAGTCGCGTGTCGACAAACATAAGTTAAAACTATAAGACACCCTACGGTGTAAGCCGAAATGGGTTAAATAACGAAATGGTAAATATAGATATACACCATTCTAAATACAAACGCAAATTGTTTGGTCGTTTAGACCAAGTGGGTCAAAGGGTGACATTTTAGCGCCAATTGACAAATGTCGACTAATAAGCACTTGCCAAGTCTTATGCTTACATGATAATAATGGTTTATGGATTAAAAATGCTAGGAATTAGCATATTACGGACGCAAGGTATTAAAACGGGTCAAAATGTTGACCCGAGCCAGGTACGTATAAATATGATTATAGCTAACGTACAAATTTGGGCAAATAAGTAGCGTAGGTCCTTCATCGTAAATGAAAGGTTAAAATGGACTAAAACGCCCTTGTAAGCTAAATTGAACAAACGGCCTTTAAAGCTTGTTTGGAAACGAGTTTTATGATTAAATAAATGTTTAGAATAAGTATAGATAGTGAAAGATGTAAATTCTTGGGTCGAATGACTTTATATGAGTCTTTGCCGTAAAATGATAATCCGAGGGGTAAAACTCGGAACATCTAGATATCCACATTAAATCCAACACACATATAGTTGTGGTGGAAGATTACTTGATAAGAAATGTAGGAATAAGATGCTAGAAATGAATGAAAGCGATTTCAAGCTTTAAAGTGCTTAAATACCCTTAATGGGTCAAAATAAGCATACGAGCGAAAATGGGTTTAAATTGTGTAAGAAACCTGTGATTAGAACCTAACAGGGTAGATAACATTAATTTGAAGAGGTGCATGTGAAATAAGGATCAAACAAATATGTTTGTTTGATAAAATGCATAAACGGGTTAAAATTCGGTAAAAAGGTAATGAGTCGAAGACTTAAAAGTCTGAAATTTTATTAATCCGGATGTTGGATTTTAACTCCATGAGATGGAGAATTAAATTACGGATGCGTAGGAAAAAGAATCGGGTAAAATGGATTAAAAACGAGAGAGTTATGCTCGTTTCCGTGAAATCGGGTTATGCTGGGAATATGCAGCAACCAGCTTCAACATTTTGTCGAAACAAGGCCGTGGCGTAGCGCCATGGACAGACCCTTTTGCCGTCGCGCGTGGCGATGGCCTAAATGCTGAAAATTTTGATTTTTTTTATTATTTCAATTATTTGACCCAATTTCCTTGTTGTACTTGTTATTTAACTATCAAAACTGACTTCTAAGTTGGTTTTGATCATAGGTGAATGTCGAGAGTCCCGGATGAAGATCAAGCGTCGAGCAAGAACCGAACACACGTTAAATGAAGCTTCTGCGTCAAATCTTGAATTGTGTTATTATAAGTGAAATATGTAAACACTTATAAATTTGTTTTTGAAACGTTGTAATTATTTGGGAATGTTAGTATGACAAGTTTTTGTAAAGTCACATTTCAGTATTAAAATGTATATTAGATTTCTAAAATCTTGATTATTTAAGATGGGCGTTACATATTGACCATTAGTGTATATCTCTTTTATAAGTCTGCACTAATTATTTTTTTTACTCTCTGACAATATGGGCTATGCATGGTTTTCTAAGAAACGACCCGTGTCTGCACACGGGTCTTACCGCTAGTACTATATAATAAAAGAAACCAAATTTGGGACACTTGTCATCATATTAGGCCATGTATCTTATGGATAATTATTATTTAGTTTAATTAATCTCTTCTAATTAATTATAGATAACCCTCCTATTAAATATTATTTAGTCTAATCTCTTATAGATAATTATTATTTAGTTTAATCTCTTATAGATAATTATTATTTAGTTTAATCTCTTATAGATAATTATTATTTAGTTTAATTTTAATTTAATCTCTTCTAGAAAAAAATTCATAATTATTTATTAACAAAACATATTTTTTTAATAAATTATCTAACCATAAATTTTAAAATTCGTTTGATGAAAAGGGAACACACTCAATTATCTTATTTATTTATTATGAGGATTTTAATTATGGTCTATTAGTTTATCTTAAGAAATTTATACATAGTTAGGTTCAATATTTGTTTTGTCATATTATTATTATTATTAAATTAAATATATAACTTGATTGTTCGTACTTAGGTCCTTAATTTGTTTGTCATATTATTATAACTAGATATATAACTTGATTGTTATTACTAACCACCTATAGATATAACTTGATTGTTATTACTAACCACCTATAGTGTTCGTTTACTTTTGAAAAATTAGAGATTAAATTCAAAATTTTGATAATCACAGGGATCATCCATATACTTTACTCAACATATTATTTTCATAATTTATTACTATCTAACTTTAAATATATATAAAAAACAAAATGTTGCAATACATCGCTAAAATCAAGCTAAAAATCTAACAATTATGTAAATATTTTTTGGATTCAAATTATTTTCGGTAATGTGGGAATTCTAATTGTAACTTTTTATTTCTCATTAAATATAATGTAATACGTAAATACAATAATAAGTATTATATAATATAATATATTTATTTTTGTATCATTTTCAAAGATTACATGTTTCTTTGATGAATTTTATAATAGTAACATTTATATTAACTCATTTATGTCAATTTGGTATATAAACGTATCCATCTTTTGTTTGCATTTACAAGAAATATTTATTATATAGTTTAGATTGTTCAACCCGTGTAACACACGAGGAACTAACCTAGTTGATATATAAATTACACAAAATACATATATTGAGCGACTATAGAATAATTTAAAATGTATAATCGAATAACACTAATAAAAGAAACTGAATACTTGAATGATTAAATCATACATTATGTTTTGAGGAACATAAATTCGATAGAAACCACACCCCAGACCCTTGCCTTCGGGTACCTCTTACCCGCAGCCCGTACACCGCCAGTCCTGCGGGTAGGGGTGGTCTTTGTGGTTGTCGATGGTTTGTGTGTAAAGGTAGGAGAGAGATAGAGAGAGTTGTGCGTATGGAGAGAGAGTGTGGGGTAAAATGGTGGGGTCCATGTTTTAGGGTAGTGGTGTCATTAAATCGGGTAATTTAGGGTAGTGGATGGTCTAAGTAACATGACGCACGAAGATTGGAGAGGGTTAGGATAGCCAGTCTGAGCAACGCTTCCCCTCTAACAAGAAAATGCTAGAGGCCAAAGAGGAATGATTACTATATATTAGTGTGATGGACTCAACTACATAGGCGAATCTATCAATTTGGATTGAACCAGCTATGTACATTTTATTCGAAAGAGCACATCAATTATTTTGGCAATGAAGGGGGCTGTCAAGTAGAGGTGCATAAAATAACTGGTTAGTAGTTATTTTTAACCCTAGATTAGTAACCGGTTATTGATATTTAGTATAGGAACCGGTTATTAACTGGCAACCAGTTAACCGACAAAATTGAAAAAAAAAATCAAAAAACCGGTTAAAGTAATTAACCGGACCAGTTATAAAAATAACCAGTTAAACTAATAACCGGTTAAAGTCAAAAAGTCAAATTAACTGGTATAACCAGTTACCCAAACCAGTTATTAAAATTAACCGATTTGTCCACCTCTGCTGTAAAGTGTTAAGTGTCAACGACGAGAACCACTTGAATCAATTGAAGACTGAACTTGAAAGTGGGCTTGGGCTAAATTTATTCATGGGCTTGGTTACAAGGGAATTGTAAAATAACGCATCATAACAGACAATTATTTACCAACATGAAATTGAAGAGTGAACTTGAAAGTGGGCTTGGGCTAAATTTATTCATGGGCTCGGTTACAAGGTGATAGGTTTACGGAGAAAACCTACAAACTCCCAAGATAGATAACCCTTAGAGGAGGTCAAGCTCCAAGAACAAAGATAAAGAAAAGAATATTTTTAACTTCAATATTCTCTATCTATTCTACTGACAAAACGTTTACATATATATGAAAGAAACTTGATAATGGATCCTAAATAAATGCAACTAAAGATAATGGGGCAGAATATGGAAACGTGCTGCATAAATACACTCCTAATAACATGCATGCAATACTTGGAATAAAATAAACTAATTGTGTTTCCTAATTGAACGGGTCTTCAACTCGCCGGTTATCCATCTGATTCGTGGAGCGATTTGGGTTACTAGTCTGGATACCCGACCCGTATCAATACTCCCGCCCTAAAAAACGTCCTTGTCCTCAAGGACGGAATGCATGTCCATGGTGGTCGCCATTCGAGTCGTACCACCGCATTAGGATCGGTCTCAACATAGTGGCACGGTGGCAACCACGGTGGTCTCCATTCCCTTCTGCCGAAGGCATTCGGTTCTGCATCATTGAACTTGGAGCATCGGTTTTCGAATGAGACATGACCATCGAGCAAGATGAATTTATATAGCACCGGTATGGAGATCTTGTTGGTGAGAATGGCAGCTTGAGGGTAGATGAAATCTAATGGTGACTGTTGTGGCGATGATGTCGGAATTGGTGGTGAAGCGACCCTTCCAAGAGACGATGTCGGTGGTATTGGCGGTTCTTGGCATGGAAGTGACGGTGGCGGTACGGGGCTAAGCGGTGGTGGTCGGAAATGATGAAGCATTGCAATTGTGAAAGATTTCCAGTTGAGGCGTTCGGGTCCTCGATACCATGAATTGAACCAAGAAAACGGTTCATCATTGAAGTACTCAACAACATATGGAAAACGTTCTTCCTCATAAATTGCATAAAAGGAAAAGAACCGTTCAGCATCATGAATCCATCGGGTAGGATTGTAACCGGTGAAGCGAGATAGAGACGTGACGTCCTCGAGTTCTTCCAAAGCCATGGAGGCTAAGGCTCAATGAAAGCACCAATTGATAGGGTTTACGGAGAAAACCTACAAACTCCCAAGATAGATAACCCTTAGAGGAGGTCAAGCTCCAAGAACAAAGATAAAGAAAAGACTATTTTTAACTTCAATATTCTCTATCTATTCTACTGACAAAACGTTTACATATATATGAAAGAAACTTGATAATGGATCCTAAATAAATGCAACTAAAGATAATGGGGCAGAATATGGAAACGTGCTGCATACAAGGGAACTAAAAAAACGCAGCATAACAGACAATTATTTACTAACATGAAAGTGGGCTTGGGCTATATTTATTATGTGCTACAGTTAGGGCACTATTTTTTTTTAAACGGTGACTTTCTTGTGTTTAGTCACCGCACTCCTTGAATTGGAGAGCCCCGTGGCCAGACTATGTTGTCTTAACCAGGCCCACGCTGGCTTCAGAGTTTGGCTTAGGTGTTCCCCCGGAAAAACCATACCATCGGCTGCCACTTTAGAGTTAGGGGCACTATTGATTCACAGAAAGCAGTTTATCAGCTGCGGTGGTGGAGATCGAGGAACAAAAAAAATAGAGCTGGAGGATGCTGGTGGGTTGGGGTTTGTGCAGGTCAAACTGAAAAGAAAAAAGAACAGGAAAAAATTTACTTCTTTGCTTTTTTAGATATATTTTTGATGTAAAGTTAAAATCTTTACAAAGTTTGCTTGTTTTGATTGAGTAGTTACTTTCATATGATTTCATATGTCATATGATCATCGTTGGGATTAAGGTTTCGTTATTATTGTTTAACTTTGATGTGTAGCATTTATATCCGATTATCCCACACTTTAATATTTATCAAACAGTGTTGGTCGAGTACATTTTGCAGTTTAATTTTTATAATCAAACAATATACATAACACTAAGTACATGCTTCTTGTGATACCATACCCTATTTACCTTAGTTGTATAGGTTAATAGGTTTTTGCATGACTTGACGACAACCATCACCCCTATTATTAATCCACATATAGGACATTTCCATCGTCCCTAAAGAAACTTGATCTCGGTTTGATATTGTTAAATACAACTTCGTTTTTGTGCTTTCACAAAACCAAAAATAATTTTCATGTTTTGTCTATGAGGATTCATGAGGCATGTCAGTTCCACCTGAATTGCAGTATCACCTGAATTTCCAAGAATTATTCAAATTCAGAAATTTTAATTCCCCCTAATTCTTAGTAAATTCACAACATCTTCAAAATGCGGAAATTTAACATTTTGGTCCATAATAGTCACATATCAAGAACGTCAGATCATCAGACAACTAGAATGATCCAAGAATACCATCCCCACAGTCTTAAACAAAACACATTTCCAACATCACGAACTGATCTAACAGATTCCCGAACACCCATATTTGACGTTGAAAACCGAATACATATAATCCAGAAAAACATGTTGCCAAAATTTACCACAACAATCATCCCATTGTTATGAATTTCCAGAAAAAATTTTGTTCATGAAAGTTTTTCAAATATATATATTTTTTTAAGATGATTGTATCTTGGTCACATCAGGACTCAATACATCAAGACGAATCAGTTTGAAATTAACATCCTCAGCCTAAACACTTGATACGAATGAACACATGTTAGCGAATGAAACATCATGTAGCGAAAGAGGGTTTATTTTAATGAATGAGTATCCTTTAGTGAATGAGATACTTTTCAGTGAATGACTTGCTGATTTGCTAAGAATTTCTGATGAATGAACCCTATTTGCTAAAGACATTAAACGAATAAGACATGATTCGCTAAAGATATTTGACGAATGAGACCTAACGAATGTCATATTCGCTACCATTCTACTAGCGAATGTCCCTATTTGTTGCAAATTTCTAAGCGAACGAACCTATTTGCTAAAGGCTTTTAGCAAATGACACCTAAGATCTCTAGTGACGATTACAGTTTTGGTGGTCATTCGGGCGACCCTTTTCACCGGAAAAGAGTAAAAGCTTTGTTTCTACGATTTTTCACATGAAATTCCTATTAGACGATTCATAATCACAATTCTAATAATACTATTCAATCAATTTCAACTTTCAAACACTATTTGATTCAACTTGATACTTTAAACAATTCGACACTTCAAAATCCACTATAACCAATTTCAATCAATTTTTTCACCAAAATACTTCAAAATCAATCACAATTCCAGAGCACGATGAACTAATCGATTGTTAGGTTGATTAGCTCGGGTATCGTGGCTCTGACACAACTTGTAGGATCGAAAAACACGCATAGAAAGATTAAATTTGAAACAAACAAAGTTTGAGATAAACACTACAATCGGTACATAAACGTTTAGATAATCGACACGGATTTATTATACCTAAAAAGTTTACATCATGAGGGATTAGGAAATCAAGTGTGATCTCCCCCTCAAACTTACACACTCATACCGAAACACACGAATGAACATGGTATTTACATGCCTTATTCTATTCGCTAATATCATCCTAGCGAATGGGAGTCATTCGTTAATAACTACATGCGAATGAGCTTATTTATTAAACACTTGTCAGCGAATGACTCATTCGCTAACCATATTAAGCGAATAGACCCCATTCGCCAACATCCCCTAGCGAATTGACCCATGTTTATTCATTTAACACATGTATTCAGCATACGACCAATCTAGCCTATTCGAACAAATACTCCACCAAACACTAATGAATATCCAAATGTGAACACTCAGACCACCTGACATTTTGGTTTTTGGATGAATAGGAGGGAAACAAACATATGTGTGGATCTAATAGGGGTTTCCTGTCACAACCTCTGACCCCACCCAGGTTGGGAGTCGTGAGTAGCTACAACGGTGGTACCAGTGTTTATTAAATTCACAGCAGAAAAATTCATCAGGGTCGTAGTTAGGAAAAATATCCTTGACCACCTGTACGATACCCTGTCCGATTGATCATAAAACCAATCAACGGATGCCAAAGTGTTGCCTGAATAAGTCTATATATGCTTTGTTTATAAGGTCCATAGTGACTTTACAATCCATTAAGATATGGCTAACATATTCTTGATCTTCATTACAAATCGGACTCACACCCTTTCTCTGTCGAGATTAATTTATTTGATAAATGATTGTTCGCAAAACAAATATTTAACTTCAACTTGAAAAGTAGACAAAAATCCCGAGGTCATGAATATAGTGCCCAATCTCATAAGAAATTATGTATTCGATTGTATATATAAAGATACAGTGACGATAATCTCAAAAAAAAAAAAAAAAAAAAAAAAAAAAAAACTAACAAATTCTGTATGTATAGATAATTAAAATAAACCCTAATATATTCTTATTTAACAATATATTCTACAAAGCATAAGATAAATAAGATGGGTAAGAATACATCATAGAGTGAAAAGTGTAGAAAAAGGGATTGTCATACCCCTTAGTGGCGGAACTAGAAGAAATATTCAGGGGTATCCCAAATTTTTTTACGATACATTTATAGAACATAATTTTTTTTTACCTACATTACAGGGCGGGGCCGATCCTGAAAATTCAAGTGCCCTGGGTGAGCCAAAAAAAAGGCCCTTAGGCCTTACCGAATTAAATTTTATAAACTAGTTTTTTTTTAAGTTATTAGTATTTAGGTTAACGAATCAATATTGAGCATATCACATTTGGGCTAGGCTTTATGAATTAATATTGGCAATAAGTTTTTAGATATTAGATTGGGCTAGGTTTATTTTTAATTTTTAGATCAAAATTAAACAATTCAAGAACTCAAGAAGAAAAGAAATAAAGAATACTCACAATCACAATTAGCACGACAATCTAATACACTATTGGGTTATTATTTGGTTATTTGGGCTAATTACTATTGGGCTATCATTTGTTTTTTTTGGGCTAATATAATCAGTATTATTTGGGCTTGATTTCAGTTTGTAATTTTTTTTTTCAGGGGTGTCCTAGTACTTGTTGAGGGGTGTCCTTAATATAAAAATCGAAAAATAAAATAAAATTTTACACTACCGGAAAAAAGTTGAGCCGTAGCCCGTGCTACACCCCAACCTACATTAGGTCCGCCCCTGACACCCCTATTTTCCACGTGTCACCGGTGGGCCCGGTGGGGGTTTCGTGACGTAGTTGGTATCGTCATAGTCAAACAATACAAAATATAAATGCACAGCGGAAGCAAAAGATAGATTTATTTCAACCAAATAAAATTGTAATATCAAGTATCACAACAGTTGAAATAGATCCATAGGTGGATCAAAACAAAGAGGAAACTTTTATTCAACAGACTTCATGCATCCTAAGCTTGCGAGACTTTTATTGATGCTAAGGAGTGGCCAGCCTATAACGCATAGTACCTGCACTCAGCCTTTTTGGAAAATACGTCAGTTTACACTGGTAAATACAATTTAACTGACTCATTTTGAAAAGGTTTAAAAATTGATTTGAATGCCCGCGGCACAAAACTTTTTATAACTTGGGATAATTATTTGCTTATAATCTTGTAAAAGAATTACATGTTTGTTATGCGTTCAGTTGTCCGGGTCGTGCCGGGTTAAAGATTAATAGACACACCACTTAGTATAATTCTGCCGCGAGACTTCTCTCGTATTGACGATTATACTTTATTGATTTGAATGCACTACGGGTGTACGCCTACACCCGTGTGCTAAGGTCGTGGCCATTCTTTGAATGATGCCAAGGATATCCGGGACATGGTCATTAAACCCCCAAAGGCGAACAAACAAAACAACATTTTCAAACGGGTCATTTTGACAACACTTAACCACCGACCGGTTAAGGTCAATTACCCGACCAAGCGGTATTTTATATACCGTACCCCAAGCCCGTATAAGGGAAAATAAGTTAAAAGTATTTACCTGAGCTAAATATAAATTTAATCCCAGCCGTATCAAATCAGCAAGTACAGATAGCTTTTACTGGGCTCCTATATCTGGAATGAAGGTTTTTAATAACCTATTAAAATCATAACGGGTCTTTTAATTCAGCCTAAGCTTAGACCGGTTAGATTTAAATGAAGAGTACGGTTTAAACGCACGATAAGGCGAAGACCGTCTTAGAATGTGGTTTTGACCCGACAAGCTTGCATACTTGTTTAATATGGGTAACTTAATCACATTCTGGATTTTGAGACAGAGATGATATGGTTTGACCCGTTTCGGCTAAAATGGGTAAACTAGTTACATAAGCCGATCTGAACGCGTAAAGTGCGTAACGAGTAACCATAAGAGTCATATACAAGTTTCCTAAGTTAATATGTCTTAAACATGGTGTGATATCAGTAAGATACCTTCCATTATGCCTCAAATGGTTTTAAACCCAAACTATGCCTCATATGGGCATTTTGGTCATTTTAAAGGGAGTAAAAGAGTTTAAATAATATTCTGATTTACAGGTCTGAATAAATCAGTAAATATACTTAATTAAATAAGTTATAACAGTAAGGTATCATATATATGTGAAATTTATTACTTATAACCATACTATGCTCCGTCGGGGCATTTTGGTAATTTCACATAGGCCTAAAAGGTCAAAACTGGAATTCTGAGTTTAAAATATTTGCCTACTGTTAGAATATAAAAATTTACTGAGTACATCAGTAGGTTTCAACCCCTTATGCTTAAAAAGGTTCTAGTACATACTTATGCGTTAAAAACGCTTAAAAAAAAGCGATTCGCAGCCATTTCCGGGTTTGGTATAGAAAGCTGATATTTTTAAAATTCCAGAAGGCTCAAAATATTTTATTTAACATATTAGATCAGTAGAAAAAGGTTTGGGGTCAATAGGATTTATAAAACTCATTTTATAGCCTAAAAGGACAAAACCGGCATTAGCCGAATTTAGCTTAGAACACAAGGGTCTATGAACGATTCCTGATCATTACAACTGTCCCTAGTGCATGAAAATCCATTTGTTCAGCCCCTGGTATCAGTTTACAGGCCCTTAAGTCGGTTAACAGCCCTGCAACTGGCATCTGCAGGTTTTCTGTCGCTGGCACTCTCTCGCGGGCCGCGTAAGCCCATAGGGGATTCTTATGCGGGCCGCCTGGACCTCCTGAACCAGCCAAACAAGTTTCAAACTTTGCATTTTTGGTCCCTGGTCCTTTGTAACGTGGTTTTAAGTCCCAAATTTGCTATTTCAGCCCTCTAACTTTATTTTTAAGGGCTTAAGGACCTTTACCAACTTAGTTAAGTCCCTTGATAACTTTGTGAACACCCGAAAGGCCTAGAATTTCATCGTTGACGCTTTTAACCCCTTGTACACGAATTTGATCATAACTTTCTCATACGATAACGAAACTTTATGAAATTTTTACCACATATTCTAGTGAGTATAATTTACCGTTACAAAGCTTCGGGTCTGCTAAAAGGTCACTCAGAGGTATACTTTACACATGTTGACACATTTAGCCCCTGTGGTTTGTAATTTCTCACTTTCTTTCATATTTAGCTTCGTATGATCCATGATTTATTCGTTTGAAGGTATAAACATCTTGTGGGGCTATTTTTAAATATATTTATTGTAACGCCCCAAAATTATGCAAATTAATTATGTTACTTAAGATGTCTAGTCATGTATTATTTTACCTAGTTAAGTATGTATATGTTAGTAACTTGATTAGAAGGAAGGTTATATGACAAATAAAATATCTAAGTAAATAGGAGGACTAAACTTGTTAAAAGGTTGAAAGTTTAATAAATAAAAGAAAAAAAAAATAAAAACACACACCCTGGTGTGATGGCGTGGATCGATCAGAGCAAAGGGGGGAGAAGACAAACCCTAACTTCATGAAATTCTCAAGAATTGAAAGAGATTAGGAGCCCAAACTAATGCATGAACTCGAAACCTCAATCATCTAAGCTTGTACAACAAGCGGTAAGTCGAATTTTCTGTTTTGAATGAATTGTAGGAAGTGGGTTTACACCCAATCATGAAATTATGTGGAAATTATATGTAATAGAGGGTTAGGGTTTCATAATGGTTCGAAATCTTTGCTTGATTTCTGATTGATTGAATGATTTAAGTATATTACCCAATTGTTGTGAAGAAATCATAAACCCAATGTTTTGCATGTATGCTATGATCTTGAATAGAGATAGAAAAATTAGTTAAGATGGTGTAGGATGGAAGAAAGCTATGAACTTGATTGATTCTTGTTAGATTAGAAGGTGAATAAGAAGAGTTATGCTATAAATACTTGTACACTATGCTTAATTAACGGTACGCCCACCAAGTGTATGATGAAATGCCTAAGTGACGATTTTAGATGAATTATGTATAATGATGGATGGGAAAAAGTATAGAATGTAATAATGAAGAATTATAGTGAAACCCATTTGTGCTAGTTGTATGGTGGAATCTAATAATTTTATGTTAGTGAAATTTATGTGAAGTTGAAGTATGAATGTATGTTGGTTGAAGATGATTATGTGAATTGGTTGAATTCATGTATTAAGAGCTTGTACAATGTGTTTATAATGTTGTATGCACACCAAGCGTTTGATGAAATGCTTGAATCATTAGCTAATGCACACATACATTCACGCATGTGTAGTTTCAATGTGGTTCATGTTCTATGTAAGAATTTGTGAGAATTATTGTATCATATGGTCTTTAACAAGTTTATGATGCTTAGCATAAATTGTGAACATGAATTGATGATTTAAAGTCGAGATTTAGTTCATAATTCCAAAGATTTACAAAGCTGATTGGAAGTAATTATTGTTGCGCACCTGTTTTGAAAAATTCGTATAAAATCAACCGTAGCTCGGTTTAAGGCATATGATATATCGTTGAAAAGGTTGTTTCGCATATTACATTTCATATTTGGTCATAAGAGGCTGGTTATGAGATTTAGTGGGTCAAAACAGCATGAAAAGTTAGTAAATTCGTTTTGACAGCAAGCTGTTTGGAAGCATTTCAGCTTCTGTGCTGATTTTGTAAAAATCATATAAAATCATAGGAATGTCCGATTGTTACGATCTTTATATGCTTAGAAAGATCTCTGAGTGTAGATCATATCATATTTGAACATGAAGAACTGAATCAGAAGATAAATGGGTTAAAATGTGCCGTGAACAGCTGCTGCGCAGAAAGTTGCTGCACAAATTTTAGTATAAACATTTAGTAAAAATAGTTGTATTGTTATGCATACTTGTATGAATCATGAACTACTGATTTTAATAAATTATTAGTAAGTTATTTGATTGTTTTAAGTGTCTAAAACACTTACCAACTAGTTTATGCATATAATTGCACCAACGGGTCGAAACGGGTTGTTGATAGAAAATAGTAGAATGGTATGAAATGTTTAACATATGAAGCAAGTTGCCTAAATTAGAAAAGGTTATCATTCTAAGTATGGAATTTTGAAAGAATAACGAACATGATGTAAATACATAATTATGCATGCTAGAAGCTCATGTATGACTGTTGTGATGATGGAATGATAAATTGTTAGATTGATTAGCATTGTAGTATTATGATACATGTTGAACTCGTTAAGCGATTGACACGTGAATAGAAGTGTGATTAGTGATGCGTATGATTATGTATACTAACTATTGAATGGATGTAATGGAATGAGATAATAGGAACGTGTCAAGGAGAGGTCAAGCATAGGAGGATAACGGGTCAAGATAAGGCAAGATGACAAATACACTTATTGGAGTACTCGAGGTAAGTGAATTTCGATTCACTTTTTAGTAGGTTTAATAGATTTTAATACTTATGTTTACGAAACATCATGAAAGAACATGTAATAATCAGAAGTACAAAGCCAATAATGCCTCATTATTGAAGAAGGTTGTATTTAAGCCGAAAGTAAATTGGTGGGTTTAAACGGGTCGAATTTTATGTGCATATGTTGCGTAATGAAATGAAATTCGTTATGGTTAAGACCTTGGGTAAGAATTTTAGTCATTATGTAAGGGGAACATTTCCCGGACCATTAGGTACAAGTTTTATATGATTCGGTTGTCGGTCAATGAATGAACGGATTGTTTCGTTTTAGTGTAGGAAATTTTATAAGTATATGTGTATAGGAATCCAAAGGCCACGTGGGTTGAATCGTAGATTGTCTATACTATGTAAAGTTTTGAATGTGACATTCCGACATAAACCTACATGTAAAAGAAGCTTGTGTATATATTCGTGATTAATTGATTGTGCGAAGGAAGGAACATTGGCATGAATGAAGGTACGCACATATATATATAAGTGTATATATATATATATATATATATGTATGTATGTATGATAATAAGTACGTAGGTGTGAATGTATGTGTGAATGAATGTTCAATGCTTAAGACATATGCATGAACGTATCAAAGGGTTCGAGTATTTATGGATACTAATGATGTGCGTTGAGTTGGAATGTAATGTAGGTATGGGGTCGTTGGCTTCATGAAGAAATGGAGCTGGATTTGGATAAGAGTATTTAAGAAAGCGCTTGGACAATTCCACGACTACTTTATAGAATGCTCTACGAAATTTTATTATATAGTTTAATGTTGAATGGTATGTTAATAACTAATGGTTTGGTTGTACGTGGTGTCCACAGGTATCGCTTGGGTTTTCTCTACTTTTATTGAAGTGAAGCGGACTTAGTTCGAGTTGAGAGCAAGGATTGTACGGGGTAGAATGGTCACATAGTGTAACTCATATAGGTTTTGAAGTATTAATGTTATAAAACGTTATAAATCCGTTTTAATGAATATATGGCATTTCGCATTTGAACTTTCATGTGTTTGATATGTCTATTAAAGAACGAAATTTTTGGGCTCTTGTTTTCCGCTGCGTCGTATTTTAAGTTATTACGCGTTAGTCTTACAGGGAATTGTTCTTATTACGAACGGGTCATGCCCGAATTTTGTTAAATAATAGTATGATAATATTACATTTTGGAATGTGTAATTTGGGCTTAACAAGTTGGTATCAGAGCCCTGGTTTGAGAGAATTAAGTACGAGAGTATAAGTACTTGAACTCAAACCTGTGTGCTCTTGTGATAAGGAACCCGTACAATCCATGACTCGATCAAGATCTAAAGGTAGAAATGGAACGAAAATGTGTAAGTATGTATTAGATTATGTATTGAAAGAAACTAATAGTGTGTTATGTGCAAGGTAAGCTTAAGATCTTGAAGAGGACGATCCGTGAATACAGAATGGGATGAACGCTAAGGCGGGCAAAGGTGCAAATAGGCAAATTAACCCCAGGTACACATTACTAATATGTATGAGTACCGATGTCAAAAGAAAAAGGAAGGGGTCTCCTTGGGAGGGAAATTATTAAACGAAAGACAATGATGTGGTCTTGGGGAAGTTTTAGAAATGTGCACGAAACTGAAACCCATTTCTCGGGCATAAGGCGATGATTACACGAAGGCACGAAACTAGTGTGTGAATTGCGCACCTGGCCAGTACGCAAGAAGCATATGACGTTCGTGAGACCGTGGCAATTATTGCAGGTATGTCCGGTAGAACTGGGTAGCAGGTGGGCGCTATGTTGTAGCGAATCCGAAATAGCAAATCCATTGCGGATTTGGTTATGCTAACGAAGGTTATGAAAAGTTATGCGAGTCGACCGGTTCTAGCGAACAAGTCGAATAAGAATAAGCTACCATCCGTTTTGAACGGGTGATTTTGAATGCTCTAATGAATGCTAGAAGCTTAATCCGTTATACGGATTGAAAGAAGAAGTTATGATTAAATGTGAAAAACCCAATTATTTGGGTAGTGGAAAATGTGTATGCTTAACTCTCGTTGAGAGTGTTTATGCCAAACCCAATTATTTGGGTAGTGGAATGTGTATGCTTAACTCTCGTTGAGAGTGTTTATGCCAAACCCAATTATTTGGGTAGTGGAATGTGTATGCTTAACTCTCTTTGAGAGTGTTTATGCCAAACCCAATTACTTGGGTAGTCGAATGTGTAAGAAAGAAGAAAGCTCATATGTGGATGGAACTAAAATGAAGTGATTATGATTCGACAACTGAGATGACTAACTTTAAAATCTTGTTGCCGAAGGTAGGTAAAACTTTAAGTTTTTGCTAGAGCACATGTAAGAAAGAAAAGGTACGAATGATATGTTTGAAGCCGATAGTGTGTAAGTTAAGATTTTTCCTTAAGGCGGATGTGGGATTTTAAGTTCATATGATATAATGTGAATTTACAAGCGTGTAGGAAGAAACGGGAGGTTAAACGGGTAAACGGTTCAAAAGACACGCGCGTTTTAGTGCGTTCGGACGACGAAACGGATCTGCAGTAAAGGGACTTTTCTAGAGGCCGTCGCCGACGGGTTCCCACCCCGTCGCCGACGGGCTCCCAAAAGTGTGAAAGAGGCCGACGGCCTAACCGACTGGTTACGGGTTAAATTGGACGACGGGCATTTTAAGAGGCCGTCGCCGACGGGTGCCCACCCCGTCGCCGACGGGCTGTCTAGCCCACTTCTCCGTTTTGCTTAATTTTGCATTTCCAAATGATCCGTAACGCATTCCGATGATTCGTAAAGTTTCTTATGAGCATATAGGGATGTACATAAGTAGATAAGCGTGTAAGTATGTTTATATGTAACCGTATATGTACGTAGAACTTATGCAAGTAGGTATGCGCGAAAGTATGTAAGTTTATAGTGTGGGAACAAGTACTAGTTATGTATGTATAAATGTGTATGTATAGATATCGGTTTATGTAGGTACGCAAGTATTTATATAAGAGCACAAGCATCATGCGAATGAATATGAAAATGTGTACGTATGTATGCATGATGATATGTATGAGCGTATGCATGTATGCGAAAAATATAGGAAATGTGTGTACGTATGTAGATGTATAAATATATGAGTATGTAAGTACATATATGATGTATGAGTAGAATGAAATAAATCGATTTATTTCGATTAGTAAATGTATGAATGTAATATGCTTAAATAGGAAATTAGAAACAAGCCGTAGACTTAAGTTTGTATGAATAATAATTGTATACAATTGGAATAGATTCAATGAATGAAATGCAAGGGATGATATGTGCTAGAAACTAGCAATATGAAATGAAGGACACTAATAAGAGCTCTGGAGCAGAATCTAACATAAGTATAGTTATGAAAGTAACTTACTTATTATAAGGGCATAGGAACGATGTGTACGATTACGTACATACATGAATTAAACATTTGCCAAGATCCCAAATGTGTTTAGGTTGTAGTAAGTATAGTGGATGAACAACTTGAAAGAGGTAAGAGTAGAATGGTCTAGTTTGAATGAGAAAGGTTTCGGGGACGAAACCTCTTTTAAGGGGGGTAGACTTGTAACGCCCCAAAATTATGCAAATTAATTATGTTACTTAAGATGTCTAGTCATGTATTATTTTACCTAGTTAAGTATGTATATGTTAGTAACTTGATTAGAAGGAAGGTTATATGACAAATAAAATATCTAAGTAAATAGGAGGACTAAACTTGTTAAAAGGTTGAAAGTTTAATAAATAAAAGAAAAAAAAAATAAAAACACACACCCTGGTGTGATGGCGTGGATCGATCAGAGCAAAGGGGGGAGAAGACAAACCCTAACTTCATGAAATTCTCAAGAATTGAAAGAGATTAGGAGCCCAAACTAATGCATGAACTCGAAACCTCAATCATCTAAGCTTGTACAACAAGCGGTAAGTCGAATTTTCTGTTTTGAATGAATTGTAGGAAGTGGGTTTACACCCAATCATGAAATTATGTGGAAATTATATGTAATAGAGGGTTAGGGTTTCATAATGGTTCGAAATCTTTGCTTGATTTCTGATTGATTGAATGATTTAAGTATATTACCCAATTGTTGTGAAGAAATCATAAACCCAATGTTTTGCATGTATGCTATGATCTTGAATAGAGATAGAAAAATTAGTTAAGATGGTGTAGGATGGAAGAAAGCTATGAACTTGATTGATTCTTGTTAGATTAGAAGGTGAATAAGAAGAGTTATGCTATAAATACTTGTACACTATGCTTAATTAACGGTACGCCCACCAAGTGTATGATGAAATGCCTAAGTGACGATTTTAGATGAATTATGTATAATGATGGATGGGAAAAAGTATAGAATGTAATAATGAAGAATTATAGTGAAACCCATTTGTGCTAGTTGTATGGTGGAATCTAATAATTTTATGTTAGTGAAATTTATGTGAAGTTGAAGTATGAATGTATGTTGGTTGAAGATGATTATGTGAATTGGTTGAATTCATGTATTAAGAGCTTGTACAATGTGTCTATAATGTTGTATGCACACCAAGCGTTTGATGAAATGCTTGAATCATTAGCTAATGCACACATACATTCACGCATGTGTAGTTTCAATGTGGTTCATGTTCTATGTAAGAATTTGTGAGAATTATTGTATCATATGGTCTTTAACAAGTTTATGATGCTTAGCATAAATTGTGAACATGAATTGATGATTTAAAGTCGAGATTTAGTTCATAATTCCAAAGATTTACAAAGCTGATTGGAAGTAATTATTGTTGCGCACCTGTTTTGAAAAATTCGTATAAAATCAACCGTAGCTCGGTTTAAGGCATATGATATATCGTTGAAAAGGTTGTTTCGCATATTACATTTCATATTTGGTCATAAGAGGCTGGTTATGAGATTTAGTGGGTCAAAACAACATGAAAAGTTAGTAAATTCGTTTTGACAGCAAGCTGTTTGGAAGCATTTCAGCTTCTGTGCTGATTTTGTAAAAATCATATAAAATCATAGGAATGTCCGATTGTTACGATCTTTATATGCTTAGAAAGATCTCTGAGTGTAGATCATATCATATTTGAACATGAAGAACTGAATCAGAAGATAAATGGGTTAAAATGTGCCGTGAACAGCTGCTGCGCAGAAAGTTGCTGCACAAATTTTAGTATAAACATTTAGTAAAAATAGTTGTATTGTTATGCATACTTGTATGAATCATGAACTACTGATTTTAATAAATTATTAGTAAGTTATTTGATTGTTTTAAGTGTCTAAAACACTTACCAACTAGTTTATGCATATAATTGCACCAACGGGTCGAAACGGGTTGTTGATAGAAAATAGTAGAATGGTATGAAATGTTTAACATATGAAGCAAGTTGCCTAAATTAGAAAAGGTTATCATTCTAAGTATGGAATTTTGAAAGAATAACGAACATGATGTAAATACATAATTATGCATGCTAGAAGCTCATGTATGACTGTTGTGATGATGGAATGATAAATTGTTAGATTGATTAGCATTGTAGTATTATGATACATGTTGAACTCGTTAAGCGATTGACACGTGAATAGAAGTGTGATTAGTGATGCGTATGATTATGTATACTAACTATTGAATGGATGTAATGGAATGAGATAATAGGAACGTGTCAAGGAGAGGTCAAGCATAGGAGGATAACGGGTCAAGATAAGGCAAGATGACAAATACACTTATTGGAGTACTCGAGGTAAGTGAATTTCGATTCACTTTTTAGTAGGTTTAATAGATTTTAATACTTATGTTTACGAAACATCATGAAAGAACATGTAATAATCAGAAGTACAAAGCCAATAATGCCTCATTATTGAAGAAGGTTGTATTTAAGCCGAAAGTAAATTGGTGGGTTTAAACGGGTCGAATTTTATGTGCATATGTTGCGTAATGAAATGAAATTCGTTATGGTTAAGACCTTGGGTAAGAATTTTAGTCATTATGTAAGGGGAACATTTCCCGGACCATTAGGTACAAGTTTTATATGATTCGGTTGTCGGTCAATGAATGAACGGATTGTTTCGTTTTAGTGTAGGAAATTTTATAAGTATATGTGTATAGGAATCCAAAGGCCACGTGGGTTGAATCGTAGATTGTCTATACTATGTAAAGTTTTGAATGTGACATTCCGACATAAACCTACATGTAAAAGAAGCTTGTGTATATATTCGTGATTAATTGATTGTGCGAAGGAAGGAACATTGGCATGAATGAAGGTACGCACATATATATATAAGTGTATATATATATATATATATGTATGTATGTATGATAATAAGTACGTAGGTGTGAATGTATGTGTGAATGAATGTTCAATGCTTAAGACATATGCATGAACGTATCAAAGGGTTCGAGTATTTATGGATACTAATGATGTGCGTTGAGTTGGAATGTAATGTAGGTATGGGGTCGTTGGCTTCATGAAGAAATGGAGCTGGATTTGGATAAGAGTATTTAAGAAAGCGCTTGGACAATTCCACGACTACTTTATAGAATGCTCTACGAAATTTTATTATATAGTTTAATGTTGAATGGTATGTTAATAACTAATGGTTTGGTTGTACGTGGTGTCCACAGGTATCGCTTGGGTTTTCTCTACTTTTATTGAAGTGAAGCGGACTTAGTTCGAGTTGAGAGCAAGGATTGTACGGGGTAGAATGGTCACATAGTGTAACTCATATAGGTTTTGAAGTATTAATGTTATAAAACGTTATAAATCCGTTTTAATGAATATATGGAATTTCGCATTTGAACTTTCATGTGTTTGATATGTCTATTAAAGAACGAAATTTTTGGGCTCTTGTTTTCCGCTGCGTCGTATTTTAAGTTATTACGCGTTAGTCTTACAGGGAATTGTTCTTATTACGAACGGGTCATGCCCGAATTTTGTTAAATAATAGTATGATAATATTACATTTTGGAATGTGTAATTTGGGCGTAACATTTATCCATCGTTGACACTTTGGACCCTTATATTTACATAGTTTCCCCGTTTGTCAACTTTAGTCCCTCTAAAGTATTCTTTCACATGTTCAGAGCTTATGACATGTGTTCATACATTATTGGACATAAATTTTCAAGGTGTTACAGGGATCAAGTGTGAATGGCCGGTAGTTTTGTCTAAGAGAAAAAATAATACGCACATGCAAGTCACATGCATAGAAACATGCACATGCAAGTCACATGCTAACCCCTATTTTTATAGAGGAAGGTTAACGTACATTACGGCTTAACGTACATCACGTACAACAGGTAATTACGCACGTTCATTATAAAATCACGCACCTTATAACTCAAAAATCCAAAATCACGCATATTGAAACACAATAATCACGCATATTGAAAACATTAATCACGCATGTTATAGAACAAATCACGCACGTTGTCGTACGTGAAATACGTTAAGCCGTAATGTACGATATACTTTCTCATTTTTATAAATGTCCGTAACTTTTCTATACATCATTTGTTTAAAAAAAATTATAACATAAAATCGAGCATCTTTTTATCTTTAATATGAGTAACCTGTTGTTATACTTTTGGAAAGAAAAAATTGAAAATGCAGTTACATAAAACACAAAGAACATAACGTAAAACACAATATGGAAAGTAGACTAAAAACACAATTGACATCGAATAAAAAACATAATGGATAACAAACTAAAACACAATAGACAACAGACCAAAAACACAATGAATAACATACTAAAACACAACAGACAATTAATTAAACACAATGGACAACAGACTAAAAACACAATGAACAACAGTCTAAAACACAATATACAAATAAACTAAAGCACAATGGACAACATAACAAAAAACACAATGAACAAACAGACTAAAAGACAATGGATATAACAGACTAAAACAATGACCAGAACCTAAAACACAATGTATAGACTATGTAACACCCTAGTTCTTATTTGACAAAAGTCGCAGCGGAAATTCTTGCCGTAAAATTTCTTTCATTACACACGTCTTGACTTACTTGAAAGTTCATTTTAAAAATATATGTTTTACAAAACAAAAGCATAACATTCGTTTGCTAATGTACAAACTCAATTAATTCCGTACAATCTCTCTTGTGACTCGGTCTTCGGTCTCTATTCCTCATGATTATAGCCCGCGATCTTGCATAGCCTGCACTCACCACATACAATCATAGTATTAGCATACCATACATAAACAAAATTTATGCCTGTACACTCCCCATTTCGTTATCCTTCTAACGTATGTACATACGTACATACCTTCCTATACTTCTACATATTTGCATACTCTCATACGCACCTTCATGTATACATACAAACACATTTACATACGTGCCTACATTTCTACATCTCTACAATACATGCATATACACCTACTTATCTTCATATATACATAAATACTCACCTACATAAGTACATACACTCCAACGTACACTTTCCATGTCTTGCATACTCATACATTAATCACATGAGACTTAGATTTAGATTTACAATCCATAATCCATATACATCAAAGGAACGTTAAAAATCATGTTTGGAAGACCCACCGTAGTCCACAGATAATATACCAAAGCCTACGATGCATAAATTACATAATTAACGAAATTTGAGCTTTTAGGACATGGGGAGGGCGTCGGCGACGACCCTAGGGGGCGTCGGCGACGGCCCTTGCATTTACACGTAGCCAAAAACCTCCGTAGGCAGTAAAATAACCCGTCAGCAAAAACTGACTTTCCAGGGGGCGTCGCCGACGACCCATATGGGCGTCGGCTGCGGCCTCTTGAAAATCAGTTTTCATGCTGTGTTGTTTTCGTCATTCGAACGCACTAAAACTCGCATAACTTTTGAACCGTTTACCCGTTTAACCTCCCGTTTCTTCCTACATGATTGTAAATTAACATTCTATCATGTGCACTTGAAATCCAACATCCGGGTTAAGAAAATTCTTAACTTATACGTTTTCGGCTTATTATTCCTTTACGAATTATTTAACCCGTCATGCATTTATCAAAACAATCTGTTGATTTGACCTCAACTTCATATGAACTCAATAATTTCAACGACGACTGTCATAAGAGATTAAATTCTCGAATGCCTTGCATCCTCTTAACCCTTTTTCGCTCAAAAGCTTATTTCGACCCGTTATAGGTATTTGTGCATAAAAAGGGGTCTATGACATACAAAACCCTATTCTTCTCTTTCATGCTCGACCAAGACATACTCAAATCGAGTAGCTTGTTTCCAAACGACTTTTAAGGTCATTTGCCCGATATACTTATCAGGGGCGTTTTTGTCAACTTCGCTCCATCCTTTACAACAAAGGACTTCATTGCATAATTAACCAATCCTACTACTTAACTACAACTCTAATCACACATACCTGGCTTGGATCAAAGCTATGACCCGTTTTAATACTTTGTGCACTAAGTAGCTAGTTAATAACAACATAATTCCTTTCGCTATTCATCCTGTGAAAGCATAACACTTGACAAAACAATTCATTAGTCAATATGGCCAAATGGTGATATCTTCACCATTTGACCCGTTAAGTCTAAATGTCCATTTTATTCTTGTGGGATTTTAGTTATTTATTATCCCATCCATATAACTTATTCCTCCGTTAACTCGTAACCAAAATCACTATAATACTCTTTTTACCCTTTTTGACCATCAAACTTAGTTTCTTAACATCCTCACATGTTCCGACCCATATCAAAGCTTGTCGGAACATTATAATTCGCATAATTACTTACCATGTTCGTAATCAATGCATTGAATAGATATTTTACAAAAAGGGATGTAAGCTCTACTTACTTCTCATCCAAATATGCTTCCCGTGCAGATAAGTCCCGTTTGACCCGCTTCTTTCCCAAGCTTCCTTGCCGCTTACCAAGCATCAACTATCATATATCATCTTATGATAGTTAGTTTATTCATAATTCGTCACACCCTTTCATTACACGGATCTTATATGGAATTTATCATTCAACCTTATAACATGCTAATCTATCATTTCCTATCCGATTTCTTTAAACATTCACACACATGTATGATTCCAAACATCATTAACATAAGTAAATCATCAATTTGCATCACATTATCTAAAACCCACTTCATAACTACATTGTTAATCACTTACTAGTGATCTAAACTCAATTATCTCTAATTTCATCATATATGTCAAGCCATTTCCTACAATTTCACATCCTAACTTCACTTAGGCATTTCATCATACACTTGGAGTGCATACTACCTCCTATGCACATAGTACAAGTATTTCATGCATAATATTACAAGTTCATATCAAGATCATCAAGTTCCACTAGAATCATATAATTCTCATAATATACCCAAATGAACTAACAATTACTCATTACATACAACATCATACATGAATTTTACACAACAATTGAACATGTATGGTTATCCTTATCATCATCTTCACTACTACAAGTGGGTTTCATCCAAAATCATCAAATTACTTAGAATCTTGCATAGTTCATGTCCTATATGGTGATTCTAACACATGTACATGATCAATTTCATACAAATTCATGGATTGTTCATAACCCACTTCATAGCAAGATCATCAAATCATAAATTTCAACTTACCACGTGTTTAATAGGGCTAGATCATCAAGAAAACGAGTTCATGCATTAGTTTAGGCTGAAATCCTTCTTCAATTTGATGGTTTCTTGAGGGTTAGGGTTTACACCCCTCACTCCCTTTTCCTGATCGTTCTCATGCACACACACACCTTGTGTGTGTGAGATTTTTGTTTTAATTGGCAATCCTAGTCCCTCAAGTTTATCACCCATCATAGTTGCCACAAGTTTCATTCCTTTACTTAATTTGCTAGACATTTAACTAGGTTCACTAACCTAGTTATTATACCTCATTTTGTTAAACATGATAACAAACTAGCAAACTAATAATTCCGTTTTGGGGCGTTACAAGTCTACCCCCCTTAAATGAGGTTTCGTCCCCAAAACCTTTCTCATTCAAACCAAACCAATTCTACTCTTACCCCTTTAAAGTTGTTCATCCACAATACTTACTACAACATAAATGCATTCGGGATCTTGGCAAATGTTTTATTCATGCATGAAGGTAATTGTACACATCGTTCCTATGCCTTTAAATTAAGTAAATTACTTTCACAATTATACTTATGTTAGATTCTGCTCCAGAGCTCTTATTATTGTCTTTTACTTTATAATACTAGCTCTTAGCACATATCATCACTAGCGTTTCATTGATCGAATTTATTCCAATTGTATACAATTATTAATCGTACAAACCTAAGTCTGCGGCTTGTTTCTAACTTCCTATATAAGCATATTACATTCATATATTTGCTAATCGAAATAAATCGATTTATTTTATACTACTCATACATCATATGCTATCTTTCATTTTGTTCACTATGAGCCATCCTAAACATTCCATTACTATCATTACTTCTGATTACCTTTAAGGTCTTAGGAGGGGTCGATATATTATCATACACATACTATATCATTCAAAGACTTATTATTACAACCAAAATCACCCTTCTCAAACTTACTTATCCGTACTTATCACGAAGACTAAGCATTATTTCCATGGTTACTATTGTTAATTATGCTATGCGTATCTTTTGTACAAGGTCTTGTTCAAATGAACATGGCCAACAAGCCGAGCATCAAGGTTAGCATTTCTTAACGATACTTGCTGTCTCGTATATTCTATCAGAATTTCCACAGTTACAAGCATTCAAGTTCAGTACCACCCGACGATCATTACGGACATTTTGAAATTCATTCCACATTTTGCATTACAGTTTTGTATATATGTATTCGATTATGACACATCCATCTCTAGTCGAGTCATAACCTCCTATTAAAGCTACAACCCTTTTTATACATACCTGACGGAAGTAGATTCCATTGATTTGTTATCCATACCTTACGATGATCATTCCTTTCCGATTAGTGACTTTGCGTGTCCATTCATCAATTTCACCTATGAGTATAAACTTAACAAATCAACACATTAACTATCGAGTTCAAATGGCGATCACCATCGGACCCGTATAACCCATTATCCTTTCGACCATTCCTGTATGCAACACATTCGCATAAATATATTCATACATATATATGAAAGTTTAAATGTAATTTGGATCATACCACTTAAGGAATATTTACTTGTTTGGTCCGTAATTACTTAAATATTCGAATATTTTCATTTTTATCATTCTTTCGTTCATTTGCTTTACATTTACTTATGTGACTTGTTTGACGCAAACATGGTCAAGCTGTCGACTTCTTCTTATGTAGACTAGTTTCGCCTTTTATATCCTAAATCTGTTTCGCGGATTCGAACACATTATTCATACCTTTCGTACCTTCTATGTTTTGAATCCGTCTCGCGGATTCAAACATGGGGAATTGGCCTGTAATAATCTAACCTAGACCTTATTGGCCATTAATAATCCCACCTCAGAATATTCCCCACATCAGTCCCACCTTTCACCTATTTTTCCTACAATGGTCCCCAGTTAAAAAAACTTAACGGAGTTAAGTTTTTTTCCAAACTACAAACACATTTTTTAGGGCTTTTGATCAGAACGATAATACGAGTCCATTGATGTAAAACTTACTTCGAAATGGTGCTCCAAGTGACTTGATTTTGGTTAATTGGAAATTTAAACACCCGAATTGAAGCTCCGTTTTCATCGTTTGGAGCACCGTTTCAAGGCAAGTTTTACATTAATGGACTCGTATCGTCGTTCTAATCAAAGGCCCTAAAAAATTTGTTTGTAATTTGGAAAAAAGCTTAAATCCGTTAAGTTTTTTTAACGGGGGACCATTGTAGGAAAAATAGGTGAAAGGTGGGACTGATGTGGGGAATATTCTGAGGTGGGATTATTAATGGCCAATAAGGTCTAGGTGGAATTATTAAAGGCCAATTTTCCTTCAAACATTGCATTAACATCTTTCATTCTTTGAATCCGTCTCGTGGATTCGAACACTTCATTCATACATTGTTGATCCGTACTTTCTTACGGATTCAACATTCTTCATTCTTATCATTCTCACTTTTCACTCTTACGCAGTACTCTCAATCTCCCGAGAGTCTTACTACCCATTTCACCCATATGCCCACCTGCTACCCAATTCTAACGGACATACCCAATTATCGCGGTCTCACGAACGTCATACGTTTCTTGTGTACTGGCCAGGTACACAATCCACATACTAGTTTCGTGTCTTCGCGTAATCGCCACATTATGTCCGAAGAATTAAGTTTCGGCACGTGTAACATTTTTAAAACTTCTTTACCATGTCGTTATTATATTCATTTAAAATTTTCTTTCACTTGCTTAATTATACCATTCATACGTCCACATGTTAAGTTTACATACCTGGGGTCAATTCGTCCTATCACTTGCCTTAATGTCGTTTCTAGACCGCATTCACGGATCGTCCTCTCAAAGCAGTCATGCTTACCTTACACATAATATAACCGTTAGTTTCTTCATATGAATGCATACATACACATTTTCATTCCATTTCTACCTTCAGATCTTGACCGAGTCATGGATTGTACGGGTTCCTTATCTCAAGAGCACACAGGTTTGAGTTCAAGTACCTATACTCCCGTACTTAATTCTCTCAAACCATGGCTCTGATACCAACTTGTAACACCCTAGTTCTTATTTGACAAAAGTCGCAGCGGAAATTCTTGCCGTAAAATTTCTTTCATTACACACGTCTTGACTTACTTGAAAGTTCATTTTAAAAATATCTGTTTTACAAAACAAAAGCATAACATTCGTTTGCTAATGTACAAACTCAATTAATTCCGTACAATCTCTCTTGTGACTCCGTCTTCGATCTCTATTCCTCATGATTATAGCCCGCGATCTTGCATAGCCTGCACTCACCACATACAATCATAGTATTAGCATACCATACATAAACAAAATTTATGCCTGTACACTCCTCATTTCGTTATCCTTCTAACGTATGTACATACGTACAAACCTTCCTATACTTCTACATATTTGCATACTCTCATACGCACCTTCATGTATACATACAAACACATTTAGATACGTGCCTACATTTCTACATCTCTACAATACATGCATATACTCCTACTTATCTTCGTATATACATAAATACTCACCTACATAAGTACATACACTCCAACGTACACTTTCCATGTTTTGCATACTCATACATTAATCACATGAGACTTAGATTTAGATTTACAATCCATATACATCAAAGGAACGTTAAAAATCATGTTTGGAAGACCCACCATAGTCCACGGATAATATACCAAATCCTACGATGCATAAATTACATAATTAACGACATTTCAGATTTTAGGACATGGGGAGGGCGTCGGCGACGGCGACGGCCCTAGGGGGCGTCGGCGACGGCCCTTGCATTTACACGTAGCCAAAAACCTCCGTAGGCAGTAAAATAACCCGTCAGCAAAAACTGACTTTCCAGGGGGCGTCGCCGACTGATGTGCGTGTAGTGTAATATATTTTTGATGTATATTTTAAGCCCTTTTTACACTTTTAGCCAAGTTTTAAATTTATAAAACACGATATTTACTAACACTAAACACACATATGGGCAAGTGCACCCATCGTGGACGTAGTATAGTGTTGGTAAGATACCGAGGTCGTCCAAGGACACAAGAGCTTTTAGTACCGGTTTATCCTCAACGTCTAATCAAATCAAAATGTTAGAAAAGGTTTTTAACTAAGAAAATAAAAACTAACTAAATGCTGAAAAATAAAAATAAAATAAAAACAGATAGACAAGATGAATCACTTGGATCCGACTTGTGTATTAGTATAACCTTTGATTATTTTCGCACTTTTGCACTTGTTTAAGAGATTATCTTAGTTATTGTAGTAGGCCCCTCTTTTGAAGGCGACGTTACCCTCAAACCAGTAGTTTGAGTCAGCAAGGATACAATCCTAAAGGGTTGGATTATTGGAAGATAATGAATTAAGTTATTAATGCAAATTATGGTAGGCCCCGCTTTTGGCGGTGACGTTACCCTCGACTAAGTAGTCTGAGTCAGCAGGGATACAGTCCTAAATAGCCGGGTTATAGTATTAATAGTACTTAACTTATGAGGGGGTCAAAGAGTTTGGATCCCCGCCATCCAATACCTATGGGCATTGAAGGAGATCGTACTAAATTTGACCCAGGTCCCTTGCAGGACCTCTAAACGCTGAACAAGGGCAACACCCTTACCAAACCGTTCCCTTAACCCCCGACCAGGTAGCCAACATACCTCCATATAGACCGTGGAGATATGAATGGTGAAAATCTTTTATTTTATATAGACAGTAAAATAATGCCAAGACACCACGGACAAACGATAAGGAAAGATCACCTTCAACATAAGCAACTAGTTATTAAAGTCATTAATACAAAACCAAATAAAAAGTGCAAAAGATTAAAAATAAAAAGTATTATACTAAACACTTGTCTTCACCAAGTGATGTAAGAGACTTAGGCAAACATGGCCTTGATTGTCAAGAACTCTTACGATCAATCTTGGATCCCGAGACGACTCACATACTCTATGATGGACAATGGATGATGGTGGTAGATGATGGTGTTATGGTGGTGGTGGGTGGTGGATGAAGTGTGAGAGAGGTGGTGTGCCAAGGGATGAGTTGCAATGATACCAAGCACTCCTATTTATAGGCTGAACAGAAGGCTGGGCATGGCCCCATGTCCGCTGGACACGCCCCCGTGCCTGTCTGACACTCTCTCTCTTCATTAATTGTAATTCGCAATTACAATTAATGCGCCTGCTGTACTTTCGCCACGCCCCCGTGTCCGTTGGACACGGCCCCGTGGTGGGCAATAGAAGCTTCTATAGGTTTGTCTTTTCTGCTGCTTCTTAGGCACGGCCCCGTGCTGGCTGAGCACGGGGCGTGTTCAGTCTTCCGTCTTCTCTATTTTGCTTGGGAGGATGCCGTTGTGGGGTCGGGCAATCCACTTGTGTTCCTTTTCTTGTATTTATGTTAGATTTAGCTGTCTTTTTGCTTCTTTTGTGAATTTGAGCTCATTTAATCCTGAAAATACAAAAGGAAGACAAAAGCACTCTTTGTCCAATATTAGTACTTAAAAAGGGTTAGTTTTATGCCTTATTTGATGTATTTTATATGTTGCATTTTACACACATCACCGACGGCCCATATGGGCGTCGGCTACGGCCTCTCGAAAATCAGTTTTCATACTGTGTTGTTTTCGTCGTTCGAACGCACTAAAACCCGCATAACTTTTGAACCGTTTTTTAACCTCCCGTTTCTTCCTACATGATTGTAAATTAACATTCTATCATGTGCACTTGAAATCCAACATCCGGGTTAAGAAAATTCTTGACTTATACGTTTTCGGCTTATTATTCCTTTACGAATTATTTGACCCGTCATGCATTTATCAAAACAATCTGTTGATTTGACCTCAACTTCATATTAACTCAATAATTTCAACGACGACTGTCATAAGAGATTAAATTCTCGAATGCCTTGCATCCTCTTAACCCATTTTCGCTCAAAAGCTTATTTCTACCCGTTATAGGTATTTGTGCATAAAAAGGGGTCTATGACATACAAAACCCTATTCTTCGCTTTCATGCTCGACCAAGACATTACTCAAATCGAGTAGCTTGTTTCCAAACGACTTTTAAGGTCATTTGCCCGATATACCTATCAGGGGCGTTTTTGTCAACTTCGCTCCATCCTTTACAACAAAGGACTTCATTGCATAATTAACCAATCCTACTACTTAACTACAACTCTAATCACACATACCTGGCTCGGATCAAAGCTATGACCCGTTTTAATACTTTGTGCACTAAGTAGCTAGTTAATAACAACATAATTTCTTTCGCTATTCATCCTGTGAAAGCATAACACTTGACAAAACAATTCATTAGTCAATATCGCCAAATGGTGATATCTTCACCATTTGACCTGTTAAGTCTAAATGCCCATTTTATTCTTGTGGGATTTTAGTTATTTATTATCCCATCCATATAACTTATTCCTCCGTTAACTCGTAACCAAAATCACTATAATACTCTTTCAACCCTTTTTGACCATCAAACTTAGTTTCTTAACATCCTCACATGTTCCGACCCATATCAAAGCTTGTCGGAACATTATAATTCGCATAATTACTTACCATGTTCGTAATCAATGCATTGAATAGATATTTTACAAAAAGGGATGTAAGCTCTACTTACCTCTCATCCAAATATGCTTCCCGTGCAGATAAGTCCCGTTTGACCCGCTTCTTTCCCAAGCTTCCTTGCCGCTTACCAAGCATCAACTATCATATATCATCTTATGATAGTTAGTTTATTCATAATTCGTCACACCCTTTCATTACACGGATCTTATATGGAATTTATCATTCAACCTTATAACATGCTAATCTATCATTTCCTATCCGATTTCTTTAAACATTCACACACATGTATGATTCCAAACATCATTAACATAAGTAAATCATCAATTTGCATCACATTATCTAAAACCCACTTCATAACTACATTGTTAATCACTTACTAGTGATCTAAACTCAATTATCTCTAATTTCATCATATATGTCAAGCCATTTCCTACAATTTCACATCCTAACTTCACTTAGGCATTTCATCATTCACTTGGAGTGCATACTACCTCCTATGCACATAGTACAAGTATTTCATGCATAATATTACAAGTTCATATCAAGATCATCAAGTTCCACTAGAATCATATAATTCTCATAATATACCCAAATGAACTAACAATTACTCATTACATACAACATCATACATGAATTTTACACAACAATTGAACATGTATGGTTATCCTTATCATCATCTTCACTACTACAAGTGGGTTTCATCCAAAATCATCAAATTACTTAGAATCTTGCATAGTTCATGTCCTATATGGTGATTCTAACACATGTACATGATCAATTTCATACAAATTCATGGATTGTTCATAACCCACTTCATAGCAAGATCATCAAATCATAAATTTCAACTTACCACGTGTTTAATAGGGCTAGATCATCAAGAAAACGAGTTCATGCATTAGTTTAGGCTGAAATCCTTCTTCAATTTGATGGTTTCTTGAGGGTTAGGGTTTACACCCCTCACTCCCTTTTCCTGATCGTTCTCATGCACACACACACCTTGTGTGTGTGAGATTTTTGTTTTAATTGGCAATCCTAGTCCCTCAAGTTTATCACCCATCATAGTTGCCACAAGTTTCATTCCTTTACTTAATTTGCTAGACATTTAACTAGGTTCACTAACCTAGTTATTATACCTCATTTTGTTAAACATGATAACAAACTAGCAAACTAATAATTCCGTTTTGGGGCGTTACAAGTCTACCCCCCTTAAATGAGGTTTCGTCCCCAAAACCTTTCTCATTCAAACCAAACCAATTCTACTCTTACCCCTTTAAAGTTGTTCATCCACAATACTTACTACAACATAAATGCATTCGGGATCTTGGCAAATGTTTTATTCATGCATGAAGGTAATTGTACACATCGTTCCTATGCCCTTAAATTAAGTAAATTACTTTCACAATTATACTTATGTTAGATTCTGCTCCAGAGCTCTTATTATTGTCTTTTACTTTATAATACTAGCTCTTAGCACATATCATCACTAGCGTTTCATTGATCGAATTTATTCCAATTGTATACAATTATTAATCGTACAAACCTAAGTCTGCGGCTTGTTTCTAACTTCCTATATAAGCATATTACATTCATATATTTGCTAATCGAAATAAATCGATTTATTTTATACTACTCATACATCATATGCTATCTTTCATTTTGTTCACTATGAGCCATCCTAAACATTCCATTACTATCATTACTTCTGATTACCTTTAAGGTCTTAGGAGGGGTCGATATATTATCATACACATACTATATCATTCAAAGACTTATTATTACAACCAAAATCACCCTTCTCAAACTTACTTATCCGTACTTATCACGAAGACTAAGCATTATTTCCATGGTTACTATTGTTAATTATGCTATGCGTATCTTTTGTACAAGGTCTTGTTCAAATGAACATGGCCAACAAGCCGAGCATCAAGGTTAGCATTTCTTAACGATACTTGCTGTCTCGTATATTCTATCAGAATTTCCACAGTTACAAGCATTCAAGTTCAGTACCACCCGACGATCATTACGGACATTTTGAAATTCATTCCACATTTTGCATTACAGTTTTGTATATATGTATTCGATTATGACACATCCATCTCTAGTCGAGTCATAACCTCCTATTAAAGCTACAACCCTTTTTATACATACCTGACGGAAGTAGATTCCATTGATTTGTTATCCATACCTTACGATGATCATTCCTTTCCGATTAGTGACTTTGCGTGTCCATTCATCAATTTCACCTATGAGTATAAACTTAACAAATCAACACATTAACTATCGAGTTCAAATGGCGATCACCATCGGACCCGTATGACCCATTATCCTTTCGACCATTCCTGTATGCAACACATTCGCATAAATATATTCATACATATATATGAAAGTTTAAATGTAATTTGGATCATACCACTTAAGGAATATTTACTTGTTTGGTCCGTAATTACTTAAATATTCGAATATTTTCATTTTTATCATTCTTTCGTTCATTTGCTTTACATTTACTTATGTGACTTGTTTGACGCAAACATGGTCAAGCTGTCGACTTCTTCTTATGTAGACTAGTTTCGCCTTTTATATCCTAAATCTGTTTCGCGGATTCGAACACATTATTCATACCTTTCGTACCTTCTATGTTTTGAATCCGTCTCGCGGATTCAAACATGGGGAATTGGCCTGTAATAATCTAACCTAGACCTTATTGGCCATTAATAATCCCACCTCAGAATATTCCCCACATCAGTCCCACCTTTCACCTATTTTTCCTACAATGGTCCCCAGTTAAAAAAACTTAACGGAGTTAAGTTTTTTTCCAAACTACAAACACATTTTTTAGGGCTTTTGATCAGAACGATAATACGAGTCCATTGATGTAAAACTTACTTCGAAATGGTGCTCCAAGTGACTTGATTTTGGTTAATTGGAAATTTAAACACCCGAATTGAAGCTCCGTTTTCATCGTTTGGAGCACCGTTTCAAGGCAAGTTTTACATTAATGGACTCGTATCGTCGTTCTAATCAAAGGCCCTAAAAAATTTGTTTGTAATTTGGAAAAAAGCTTAAATCCGTTAAGTTTTTTTAACGGGGGACCATTGTAGGAAAAATAGGTGAAAGGTGGGACTGATGTGGGGAATATTCTGAGGTGGGATTATTAATGGCCAATAAGGTCTAGGTGGAATTATTACAGGCCAATTTTCCTTCAAACATTGCATTAACATCTTTCATTCTTTGAATCCGTCTCGTGGATTCGAACACTTCATTCATACATTGTTGATCCGTACTTTCTTACGGATTCAACATTCTTCATTCTTATCATTCTCACTTTTCACTCTTACGCAGTACTCTCAATCTCCCGAGAGTCTTACTACCCATTTCACCCATATGCCCACCTGCTACCCAATTCTAACGGACATACCCAATTATCGCGGTCTCACGAACGTCATACGTTTCTTGTGTACTGGCCAGGCACACAATCCACATACTAGTTTCGTGTCTTCGCGTAATCGCCACATTATGTCCGAAGAATTAAGTTTCGGCACGTGTAACATTTTTAAAACTTCTTTACCATGTCATTATTATATTCATTTAAAATTTTCTTTCACTTGCTTAATTATACCATTCATACGTCCACATGTTAAGTTTACATACCTGGGGTCAATTCGTCCTATCACTTGCCTTAATGTCGTTTCTAGACCGCATTCACGGATCGTCCTCTCCAAGCAGTCATGCTTACCTTACACATAATATAACCGTTAGTTTCTTCATATGAATGCATACATACACATTTTCATTCCATTTCTACCTTCAGATCTTGACCGAGTCATGGATTGTACGGGTTCCTTATCTCAAGAGCACACAGGTTTGAGTTCAAGTACCTATACTCCCGTACTTAATTCTCTCAAACCATGGCTCTGATACCAACTTGTAACACCCTAGTTCTTATTTGACAAAAGTCGCAGCGGAAATTCTTGCCGTAAAATTTCTTTCATTACACACGTCTTGACTTACTTGAAAGTTCATTTTAAAAATATCTGTTTTACAAAACAAAAGCATAACATTCGTTTGCTAATGTACAAACTCAATTAATTCCGTACAATCTCTCTTGTGACTCGGTCTTCGATCTCTATTCCTCATGATTATAGCCCGCGATCTCGCATAGCCTGCACTCACCACATACAATCATAGTATTAGCATACCATACATAAACAAAATTTATGCCTGTACACTCCTCATTTCGTTATCCTTCTAACGTATGTACATACGTACAAACCTTCCTATACTTCTACATATTTGCATACTCTCATACGCACCTTCATGTATACATACAAACACATTTAGATACGTGCCTACATTTCTACATCTCTACAATACATGCATATACTCCTACTTATCTTCGTATATACATAAATACTCACCTACATAAGTACATACACTCCAACGTACACTTTCCATGTTTTGCATACTCATACATTAATCACATGAGACTTAGATTTAGATTTACAATCCATATACATCAAAGGAACGTTAAAAATCATGTTTGGAAGACCCACCATAGTCCACGGATAATATACCAAATCCTACGATGCATAAATTACATAATTAACGACATTTCAGATTTTAGGACATGGGGAGGGCGTCGGCGACGGCCCTAGGGGGCGTCGGCGACGGCCCTTGCATTTACACGTAGCCAAAAACCTTCGTAGGCAGTAAAATAACCCGTCAGCAAAAACTGACTTTCCAGGGGGCGTCGCCGACTGATGTGCGTGTAGTGTAATATATTTTTGATGTATATTTTAAGCCCTTTTTACACTTTTAGCCAAGTTTTAAATTTATAAAACACGATATTTACTAACACTAAACACACATATGGGCAAGTGCACCCATCGTGGACGTAGTATAGTGTTGGTAAGATACCGAGGTCGTCCAAGGACACAAGAGCTTTTAGTACCGGTTTATCCTCGACGTCTAATCAAATCAAAATGTTAGAAAAGGTTTTTAACTAAGAAAATAAAAACTAACTAAATGCTGAAAAATAAAAATAAAATAAAAACAGATAGACAAGATGAATCACTTGGATCCGACTTGTGTATTAGTATAACCTTTGATTATTTTCGCACTTTTGCACTTGTTTAAGAGATTATCTTAGTTATTGTAGTAGGCCCCTCTTTTGAAGGCGACGTTACCCTCAAACCAGTAGTTTGAGTCAGCAAGGATACAATCCTAAAGGGTTGGATTATTGGAAGATAATGAATTAAGTTATTAATTCAAATTATGGTAGGCCCCGCTTTTGGCGGTGACGTTACCCTCGACTAAGTAGTCTGAGTCAGCAGGGATACAGTCCTAAATAGCCGGGTTATAGTATTAATAGTACTTAACTTATGAGGGGGTCAAAGAGTTTGGATCCCCGCCATCCAATACCTATGGGCATTGAAGGAGATCGTACTAAATTTGACCCAGGTCCCTTGCAGGACCTCTAAACGCTGAACAAGGGCAAGACCCTTACCAAACCGTTCCCTTAACCCCCGACCAGGTAGCCAACATACCTCCATATAGACCGTGGAGATATGAATGGTGAAAATCTTTTATTTTATATAGACAGTAAAATAATGCCAAGACACCACGGACAAACGATAAGGAAAGATCACCTTCAACATAAGCAACTAGTTATTAAAGTCATTAATACAAAACCAAATAAAAAGTGCAAAAGATTAAAAATAAAAAGTATTATACTAAACACTTGTCT
Source organism: Helianthus annuus (assembly GCF_002127325.2). Taxonomy (NCBI): domain Eukaryota; kingdom Viridiplantae; phylum Streptophyta; class Magnoliopsida; order Asterales; family Asteraceae; genus Helianthus; species Helianthus annuus. The sequence goes on from NC_035449.2 coordinate 6,373,107, forward strand.
TCACCAAGTGATGTAAGAGACTTAGGCAAACATGGCCTTGATTGTCAAGAACTCTTACGATCAATCTTGGATCCCGAGACGACTCACATACTCTATGATGGACAATGGATGATGGTGGTGGATGATGGTGTTATGGTGGTGGTGGGTGGTGGATGAAGTGTGAGAGAGGTGGTGTGCCAAGGGATGAGTTGCAATGATACCAAGCACTCCTATTTATAGGCTGAACAGAAGGCTGGGCACGGCCCCGTGTCCGCTGGACACGCCCCCGTGCCTGTCTGACACTCTCTCTCTTCATTAATTGTAATTCGCAATTACAATTAATGCGCCTGCTGTACTTTCGCCACGCCCCCGTGTCCGTTGGACACGGCCCCGTGGTGGGCAATAGAAGCTTCTATAGGTTTGTCTTTTCTGCTGCTTCTTAGGCACGGCCCCGTGCTGGCTGAGCACGGGGCGTGTTCAGTTTTCCGTCTTCTCTATTTTGCTTGGGAGGATGCCGTTGTGGGGTCGGGCAATCCACTTGTGTTCCTTTTCTTGTATTTATGTTAGATTTAGCTGTCTTTTTGCTTCTTTTGTGAATTTGAGCTCATTTAATCCTGAAAATACAAAAGGAAGACAAAAGCACTCTTTTTCCAATATTAGTACTTAAAAAGGGTTAGTTTTATGCCTTATTTGATGTATTTTATATGTTGCATTTTACACACATCACCGACGGCCCATATGGGCGTCGGCTACGGCCTCTCGAAAATCAGTTTTCATACTGTGTTGTTTTCGTCGTTCGAACGCACTAAAACCCGCATAACTTTTGAACCGTTTTTTAACCTCCCGTTTCTTCCTACATGATTGTAAATTAACATTCTATCATGTGCACTTGAAATCCAACATCCGGGTTAAGAAAATTCTTGACTTATACGTTTTCGGCTTATTATTCCTTTACGAATTATTTGACCCGTCATGCATTTATCAAAACAATCTGTTGATTTGACCTCAACTTCATATTAACTCAATAATTTCAACGACGACTGTCATAAGAGAGTAAATTCTCGAATGCCTTGCATCCTCTTAACCCATTTTCGCTCAAAAGCTTATTTCTACCCGTTATAGGTATTTGTGCATAAAATGGGGTCTATGACATACAAAACCCTATTCTTCGCTTTCATGCTCGACCAAGACATTACTCAAATCGAGTAGCTTGTTTCCAAACGACTTTTAAGGTCATTTGCCCGATATACCTATCAGGGGCGTTTTTGTCAACTTCGCTCCATCCTTTACAACAAAGGACTTCATTGCATAATTAACCAATCCTACTACTTAACTACAACTCTAATCACACATACCTGGCTCGGATCAAAGCTATGACCCGTTTTAATACTTTGTGCACTAAGTAGCTAGTTAATAACAACATAATTCCTTTCGCTATTCATCCTGTGAAAGCATAACACTTGACAAAACAATTCATTAGTCAATATCGCCAAATGGTGATATCTTCACCATTTGACCTGTTAAGTCTAAATGCCCATTTTATTCTTGTGGGATTTTAGTTATTTATTATCCCATCCATATAACTTATTCCTCCGTTAACTCGTAACCAAAATCACTATAATACTCTTTCAACCCTTTTTGACCATCAAACTTAGTTTCTTAACATCCTCACATGTTCCGACCCATATCAAAGCTTGTCGGAACATTATAATTCGCATAATTACTTACCATGTTCGTAATCAATGCATTGAATAGATATTTTACAAAAAGGGATGTAAGCTCTACTTACCTCTCATCCAAATATGCTTCCCGTGCAGATAAGTCCCGTTTGACCCGCTTCTTTCCCAAGCTTCCTTGCCGCTTACCAAACATCAACTATCATATATCATCTTATGATAGTTAGTTTATTCATAATTCGTCACACCCTTTCATTACACGGATCTTATATGGAATTTATCATTCAACCTTATAACATGCTAATCTATCATTTCTTATCCGATTTCTTTAAACATTCACACACATGTATGATTCCAAACATCATTAACATAAGTAAATCATCAATTTGCATCACATTATCTAAAACCCACTTCATAACTACATTGTTAATCACTTACTAGTGATCTAAACTCAATTATCTCTAATTTCATCATATATGTCAAGCCATTTCCTACAATTTCACATCCTAACTTCACTTAGGCATTTCATCATACACTTGGAGTGCATACTACCTCCTATGCACATAGTACAAGTATTTCATGCATAATATTACAAGTTCATATCAAGATCATCAAGTTCCACTAGAATCATATAATTCTCATAATATACCCAAATTAACTAACAATTACTCATTACATACAACATCATACATGAATTTTACACAACAATTGAACATGTATGGTTATCCTTATCATCATCTTCACTACTACAAGTGGATTTCATCCAAAATCATCAAATTACTTAGAATCTTGCATAGTTCATGTCCTATATGGTGATTCTAACACATGTACATGATCAATTTCATACAAATTCATGGATTGTTCATAACCCACTTCATAGCAAGATCATCAAATCATAAATTTCAACTACCACGTGTTTAATAGGGCTAGATCATCAAGAAAACGAGTTCATGCATTAGTTTAGGCTGAAATCCTTCTTCAATTTGATGGTTTCTTGAGGGTTAGGGTTTACACCCCTCACTCCCTTCTCCTGATCGTTCTCACGCACACACACACCTTGTGTGTGTGAGATTTTTGTTTTAATTGGCAATCCTAGTCCCTCAAGTTTATCACCCATCATAGTTGCCACAAGTTTCATTCCTTTACTTAATTTGCTAGACATTTAACTAGGTTCACTAACCTAGTTATTATACCTCATTTTGTTAAACATGATAACAAACTAGCAAACTAATAATTCCGTTTTGGGGCGTTACAGACTACCCACCCAATTGAAAAACGCAATAATCAAAGCTAATGACACAATGTAAAAAAACAAATATAACACCATATTCATTGTGTCATACATTATGTTATAAGTTCTGATAATAATACACAATGGACAGAACCCAAAATAAATTGTGTTATAAGTTCTGATAATAAAACAACGTGTAGAAGTTTAGTAAAAACGTAATGACCAAAACTCAGTTAGTTGAAAAACACAATGACCCAAAAATTAAACATAATGCATAGAAAACTCATCTTCATTGTGTTGTACATTGTGTTATAGGTTCTGATAATAACACAATGTATAGAAACCCTAATAAAAACATAAGACCAAAACTCAGATGAAAAACACAATGACTACAACCTTTAATACAATGAAAAGAAAACTCTTTTTCATTGTTTTATAGATTCTGATAATAAAAACACAATGAAAAGAACCCATTATAACATTTTGTTATAGGTTCTGGCGATAGCACAATGTATAGAAACCCTAGTAAAAAATGTAATAACCAAAACCCAGTTGAAAAACACAATGATTATAACTTTTAACACAATGCATAGAAACCCAGTAAAAATGTATTTATTTTATTTTTTATAGAAACATTATACTCGCATTAAAGATACAAAACACTCGTTAGTATGGTGATTTTTTTGTAAAAAATAATATTGTATGAAAAAATTCAGGACGTTTTAAAATGATGAGGGATTTGACATGTGTCGTGCATATGGAGAGAGAAAATCAACAAATGTAGGACATTCCATTTATGTCTTCCCCTAATTTTTTTGAGTTTTTTTTTCCCAAACTAGTGTAGATACAAAAAGTATTTATCTATTTGGGTACTTTGAAAAATATTTACCTATTTGGTTACTTTTCTATATCCCTTTAATTTTTTACCTAATTTATATATTTCTTTTTATTTTTCTACCCAAAGTTAAATTAGATTACTCATAGAATTAGAATCAACAAAAATATGAGTAATTATTTTTTGTAAAAAAAATAAAAAATTCTGCAAATATTTAAAAAAATCTGAAACAATTATAAAAAAATCTACGAAAAAATCCACAAAAAATCTGCAAAAATATATTAAAAATTTCTACAATAATTCTGCAAAGTAAAAAAAAAAAATATCTGCAAAGAATGTTATGAAAAAAACCATATATTTTATAGGGTAATAGTGGGTGGATTTGATGGTCCACATTGTGTAGTTTGCAAAAAATCTGCAACAATTCTAAAAGATTTGCAAAAAATATTATAAAAAAACCATATAACTTTGCAGAATTATTATAGAAATTTTTAATATATTTTTGTAGATTTTTTGTGTATTTTTCACAGATTTATTTGTAGAATTTTTGCAAATTTTTTTTGAATATTTGCAGAATTTTTTATTTTTTTACAAAAAATAATTACTCATATTATTGCTGATTCTAATTCTGTGAGTAATCTAATTTAACTTTGGGTAGAAAAATAAAAAAAAGTGTATAAATTAGGTAAAAAAATAAAGGGATATAGAAAAGTACCCAAATGGGTAAATATTTTTCAAAATACCCAAATAGGTAAATATTTTTTGTATCTACACTAGTTTGGGAAAAAAACTCTAACTTTTTTACTCCATTACTAATCTTAACCCTTCATATCTAAGATCAGTGGACTAGAATCATTCTCAACTTTCTTATTTATTTTGAAGTTTGAATATGATCCTAACCCTACATAACAATTGTATCTTTCTCTTAGATTTTTTATGAGATTTGTTATTTTAAACAGAAACTTATGTATTACATGAGTTGAATGAATGGAATATTAAATAGTCAATAATGAAGATTTAGGTTTTATAAACTATATATCGAGATTGGATATGATTGAAATTACGTATAAATACATTTTTAATTAACTTTTATAAATTAACAAATATAACACGAAGAGATGAAAATAGAGAAGCAGGGAAAAATCCTTAGGACTATAGAATTATGACATGTGATGTTAATATTTACTTACTTATTACTTATTAGGTATAGATTAACTAAGGGGCAGTTTGTTTAGTTCTTAATGTGACTCTTAATATTTCACACCTCTTACTGGTTTAACACTTAACGTTTCAGACTGTTTATTTCGCAAGCAGATGTCTGAATGATTCAAATATTTCCTCCGAATGGTTAAGCATTATATTGAGTCTGAATGGTTAAGACCTCTAATCTGATTTTGTCAGAGATTTGCCTATGAACGGTTAAACATTATACTGGCTTTTAATAGTTTAGACTTCTTACTAGTTCAACACTGGATGATTCAAACATCTTACTAGTTTAGCACTCAATCAACAACCCTTAAATTTATCTCGGCTGTATTTGTCCTCATATGCTAGACATTTTATTTTTTATATGCCATTAATTGGTGTTAACAGCTCAACCCTAGAAGCAAAAATCTTATTCTGCCAATTAACCTTCTCGCATTCATCTTCCGGTCCCAAGTTTAAGGCTGGCAACTTGGCAAGCATATTCTCTTTCAAGGATGAAGTTCATGGCCTAGAGAATGGAGACATGATTTTTTTATGCTTAGATGCATAGTATACATCTCACTTACAATGCTTTATTCATTGTATTCAATACGTTAGGACCAAAGCAATTTCAATGTAGCATTTTGGTTGACATATTCTTGCAACCCTTCCAAGTGTTTCACATGGATCATTTTGATCTAATATAAACATATTGTTAATTTTTAAAATAATAACAATAATATTGTTTTTTCTGCCAACCTAATAGGATAAGACACTATATAATAATAAAATACAGAATGAGTTAATTGTACAAAGACATTTTTAGACCGGGCTGCTTCAAAGCCCAACATAGGAGACCAATTCACTCGTCTCCCATTCGATCACAGAGAATATTAAAAGATAATGTTTGTTAATTTATTGGGCCTGTAAAATATCGATAAGAAATCAATCCACTTGAAATAAACACTCAATTTATTATTGTAAAATGTAAAGTCACACCCAATCCTCAAACCCTGACCGCCACCCTCTGTCAGACACCATCTTTATAATCTTGTGGTTGTCGTCGGTTCAATCTTTTCCGATAAGATTTCCGTTCACTGAGTCATATATGTTCTCTCTAAGAATATATATATCACACACATATATATATATATATATATATATATATATATATATATATATATAAATATCACCCATCATCCCATAAATACAGTTCTTTTTAGAGAGAGAGAGAGAGAGAGAGAGAGATAACTATGTTTTTTTAAGTACTGAAAGAACACTTAGATGTTTTTTTTCATGGGTATGTGGTTGCATGTTCTTAGATCTGACTAAAAAAGTAAAAAAAAAAACAGTTATTTTCTTCTTTTTTTTTGGTTTTGTTTTGTTTTAGGGTCTGTAGGTGTGTATTGGAAGTACATATGGGGGTGATAGAGGTAGAGCTGACAGAAGAGAGTGAGCACACAAAGGCAAATTGTACCAAATTGTGTTGTATGATTGTTTTGGGTGCTCATGATCTATCTGTCAGCTTCTTCTTTAGTACTTCTCACTCTATTTTTGTACTTCCTTTTGTTTCTCTCACTAGACTTGAAACTGGATATGTTGCTATTGTTCTCTTTGATTCTGAGTAGTCTGCTGTATTTATTTTTATTTTTTATTTTTGCTGTTTTATCAAAATTAAATAAGTGTTTGGTGTTGTTAGCATATATATGATTTGCTTTGCTTGTGTTTTTTGGAACAGTGAAACAAGTAGGTGGTTGAAGAAACATGATGACAAGATGGAGGAGATGGTTTTTATTATTACTAATCATAGTATAATAAATTCGAATTTGATGAATCCCAATTGAGAAAAATAATATTTTACTCAGACAATATAATATATATTTCTTAATTAGGGATAGGTTTTGAATTACTATGATGAACGCGTGACTTTTCATGGTTCACAGGAAAACTGACATTAGTTTATGTGACAATTGCACTTTATGTTAGAATGGTCCTCTCTATTTTTATTTTTCTTTGCGCATGCAAATTGCCAAGAAAATATGGGGTTTGACTGTATTTTTTTGTTCTTAATTTGGGTTTTTCATACTATTTGGGTATATACCTATATGAGCTGCGGGTCTCCGGGTCTATCTACAACCTAAGTGAGATCTTATTGAGTACGTTTGTTTGTTTGTTATACTATTTGGGCATAACTTGGGAAATCCTTTGGCTTTTAGTTTATGTGTTCATTTTAGCATCTTGAGTTAGATATATATTATGTCATTTCACATTTCTATTCATCTGCCTGTTTGTTTAATTTTTCTTACTTGCAGATAGTAACTTTTGAATCAAAGTTTGCAAGAATACCAACCGTAATCGGAATCGGGGGTATGTCTCTTTAGTTTTAACATCTAACCAAACATGACTTCAAGTAATGTTATTGACTCCATTGAAATTTGCTTTATTGTGACATGACATCCTACATTTGCATTACATGATCACACTTCATTTGGTTTTGTGAGAGTAACACTTGTGTTTGATCTTGTTGCTGTTCTTTCTTCTTCCAATTATTATTTTCTTCTTTTTAATACTAATGACTTCACCACTATACATATCACATTCATGATTCATCTCCTACTTCTCTTAATATTATGATTACTTCATGCGGTGAAACTATTCTTTTTAAGGAACCAAAGCATTGGGGTAAGCTTTGGTCCAGCCAGAAACTGTCTTTGAGCTTAGTGGTTGGGATTCTATAATCACTATTGTGTTTTTTTTTATTTGCTTGTGATATATTTTCTTGAGACATTATAAGCTATTTTCTTTACTTTTACAGATATATTTTCAAATTTTGTCTGCTGATTATGAAGAGTGATTTCAATTAGTTTTGGCCAAGTTATTTTATTTGTTTGTCGATCTGTAGTAAGATATATACCTATATTAAGAAGGGAGTAAGTATGCTATTGTTTGCTGTTGAGGACCTTTTAGTGAGTTTCTGGACAGTTTTTAGGTAATTTATTCTCTATCACATAACTTCTGATATTTTGTTGTTTATGATAACATTTGATTGCATAGTCACCTAATCCAAAAAGAGTACTATCATTTTGGATTTGAAGTTAAGCTGTTAATGTAAAAAAGACATCATCTTATCCTAATCTTTTTAACTAGCAAATGGATAATTTGCAAAAGATTTAGAATGAGATATTACAGACCCACTCGAGCAACACTCGAACTAATGTTCTGATCACCATGTCTAAGCACCTTTTAGCGTGTCCAGGCCTTTGAAACTTCTCTGCAAATGTGAGGATTAAGGGAAGTGAAGGCCAAAAAAGTTTCTATACGTGCCAATTCGCGACCTCAGCGTCACAATTTAAGAAAATGTGAGTGTTACTCTCTTGATCCTTGTTACACAGGCAACCGCTTGAGGGAACATCAATCCCTTTTGAGGCTATGCTCACACGAGTGGGTAAGCCAAATATTTATTCACTTTTTGGGAACATAGAAGTAGAAATTTTACCAACCTCTTCCAGTTAAATAAGTTTTTTCCTAAATAAAATGATTTCCTAGAACAAGGCCAACTCTATACATGTCCAAATATTAATTTCTTGAATCTTGCTGGTGCTACAGTACATTTAAGATCTTATGGCTGCACTAGAAACATTTTGATGTTTAAGGTAATGTTCCATCTGAATAATCAAACAAATATCTTAGTTTAGTGGGACTTTATATAGATAATATATCACATGTTATTTTATTTGTGGGTTCCATCTTTTATTACCTATTTATTAATTATTGAATTAGTTGCTCCTAAATATGTGGTACATGTGTTCCTTGATTCCGGTCAATATTCTTTTAATATACCATGACGTCTTTTTGGATGATTGCAACGTTCACTATTTTATGATTTTAGGCTGTAGGGTATGGTTGATGGAGGATGACTCGCCACGTAAGTGTCACGTAGATCGGGTGTGAGGATGGGGCAAAGAGGGATGGAGGTAAGGAAATGGAGGATGTGTCTAAAATATATATGTATATGTATGTATATGTTGTATGTATATATGTGTGTGAGATGGGGAGGCCCGTCCAATTCGTCTCACCTCCGACGATCTGGACGAAGCAGGCACAGAGAGTGGGCACGTCGACGATGCTGGACCGTCCTCATACCGTCCAGCCTTATCTCTCTATCTATAATTATCTCTCTCTCTCTTTCTCTCTATGTTATGATTTTATCTCTCTATCTATACATCTCTCTCTCTGGCCGGTGGGTGTGGCATGGCGCCACCCCGCCACATCACCCTCCATAGCGCCCCCGGGGCGCCACCCCGCCACACCATCGATTTCAAAGGGGGCGCCATCCATGTCTCGCCAGCATGTTAACGAGCTTTAACGGTGTGTGCTGGTGGGTCCACCTAATTTCAACCAATAATTTTTTTTTTAAATTTTGTTGAATAGGGGGCTTTATACCACACCATGCAAGTAAAGGGAGGGACTTTAAAGCCCCCCATATGACGTGGCGTCTAGGTGGATCTGACGTGGCGTGATAAAGCTCGTAGGGGCTTTATACCACACCCTCCAGTCTTAGGGTAAAATGAAAACTCATACGAGTTGTGAGGACTTAGAGAACTTGGCCTGACTAAAGGTTTTTTCAATTTTTTTTTACCAAAACTCCTAAAAAAATCAAATTTTCTAAAAAAATTGTTTTTTTTTTTTTAATTTACAGCATCCGTAAATACTTTAAAGGTGATGTCATGCTTATGCAATCAATTTTTTAACATCTGCTGTAAGGGGCTGTAAACACCGCTTCGAATTTTTTACAGCCGGCTTTAGAACATCTTAAACTAGTGTGTAAAAAAATGGGGTCGAAACTCGCACGGAAAGTTCGAGTTCTTTAAATTCTCACAACTCGTAGGGGTTTCCCTTAATCTTGATCCTATATATATGTGCTTGCTATTTTTACTTATGTATAAAGCCTATTACCTAGTGCCTACTATTTGCTTTATACGAGTAGGTAGTATTTGTTTCGCATAATAAAAAGGAATCTGGATAGAATTGAAATACAGATATCATTCTTTATATCGTTTGTTTAAACAAAAGAAGGAATTGGAATTGAATCTAAATCCCTTGAAATCCTTCAAGTGGTGATTTCAAGTGATTTAGATTTAATTTCAATTTCTTCTTTTATTAAAACGAACCGCATAAGAAGTATAATCTACATTCCAGTTTCATTCTCATATGTGAAATGAACACTATACCTAATTCTAATTCCAATTCCATTCTTTTTAATATACTTCTTACCATTTAAGGAATATATGGTCTAGTTATTTTGGTTCGCCTTTTGAGTTGATCTATTTCACCATCTGTTAACTCAAGATTGGTTGGTCTTTTGAGTTAATTTATTTTTCACCATCCGTGACTCAAGAAAGTGAACCTGTCATCAACTTGACTAAGAACATGTGTAGTGGAAGGAGAAGATAATGCCCCTATCCTAGGGCATTTTACGCTATATGGCGGTCCAGTCAGCAAAGGGGCGTTATTGGGCGTTTTCTAAATTGGGTGTAGTGGGGATGGGGCATTGGGCATTATGTTTTGTAATAAAATAAAATTAAAAAAAAAGAACTTAAAATTTTTATTGGCCAATTAATGCAAACTGAAAATGATTGGACAAGCATTCCCCCCTTCAGCGTTTTTCAAACCACGCCAAGGGGGCTTTTTTTGAATTTAAAAAAAAACGCCCCATGTAATGGTTTGGGGGCGTTTTTAGGAGTTTTTTTGATTTAAAAAAAAAAAACGCCCCACTACACATGGTCTAAGGAACTAGACATCTTATATATATATATATATATATATATATATATATATATATATATATAGATAGATAGATAGAAAAAGTGTAACGTATAATAGGGCTTATCGTACGATAAGTACGCGATCATCCCAGCCGTTCGATCTGGTGCGGATCTGGTTTGAATTCAATCTTCGCATATTATAAAAAGGCAAATGAAATCGCATGGCTTGAAAATGCAATGAAATCGCATGTTTGAAATCCCGTGCAAATGAAATCGCATGTGAAAAAATGGTTAGCATTGGGTAATGTGAAAAAATGGTTAGCATTTGGTAATGTGAAAAATGGCATGGGGTGTGTAGATGGACAAAATCGCATGTGGAAGACTGAATGTCGCATGTGAAAAAATGGCTAGCATGGGGTAATGTGAAAAATGGCATGGGGTGTGTAGAATCGCATGTGGAAGATTGAATATCTCATGTGAAAAAAATGGCTAGCATGGGGTAATGTGAAAAATGGCATGGGGTGTGTAGAATCGCATGTGGAAGATTGAATATGTGAAAAAATGGTTAGCATGGGGTAATGTGAAAAATGACATGGGGTGTGTAGATGGACAAAATCGCATGTGGAAGATTGAATTCGCACAGTTCGTACAGTTCGCATGGAGGTATGAAATTGCATGGGAGATGAAGATCTGACGGCTAGGGTTATGAGGTTATCGCGTGCGTAATGTACGATAAGCCCTATTGTACGTTAACTGGCCTATATATATATATATTTGTTGAAGTATTGACAAATTTGTTTGGGATGAAGGACCTTATAAGTAGGCTTAATATGTTACTTTAATTAGCCTTCCAAATGCCTCATTGCTGTTGGTAAAAGCTTATTTTATTAGGTATCTGCTGTGTGGAGCAGTGAACTTAACTAGGGTGTTTTTTCTTTTATAACTAGATGGGCTCTCATGTAATGTGATGCTTTACCAGTTTCGAAAATATAAAATGATTGCACTGTTTTGTTGCTCGTGATTGTACTCGTTGATCTTGGGTTGAAAATGCATATATATATATATATATATATATATATATATATATATATATATATATATATATATATATATATACACACACACCTTGGACTTCTCATGGCTTGTTAATGTTTCAGCACAACATACTAATTCTGAATGTTCATGAGAAGATAATTTTTTCGTCTTTGCTAAATGTTTGGCATATATTAACTTTTGTTAGTACTGGTTAATTGTTTTATTGGGGGTGTAGCAAAGGATTTATTACTGTAGATCAGATGTTTGAGTACAAATAGATTAAAAGAGTTGATAGCATACTCAGATTCATCGATGGTTTTTTAGTGTTGTATGACAAAAGTTTTTATTTCACTAATATGTATACGTATATGAATGTAAAGTTGGCGTCTCTTCAATGAATGTGAACTCATCAAATATATATACGTATATGAATGTGAACTCATCAAATAATTGGAGATAACGTCAATAACTAATATTGTACCGAGTCTTTAACTAATATGTATACGTATATGAATGTAAAGTTGCAAAGCTAAACGAGAATGGCTACTCTGTATTTGATAAAAGAAAAGGGTTACATATAACATTGCTGCTACTCCCTATTTACAATACAAAACTAATAAAAAAAAGTTTTTAACTAATATGTATACGTATATGACAAAAGTTTTTAGTGTTGTATGACAAAAGTTTTTATTTCACTAATATGTATACGTATATGAATGTGAACTCATCAAATAATTGGAACTCATAATCAAGTAATTGGAACTTTTGTGACAAAAGTTTTTATTTCACTAATATTTCACTAATATGTATACGTATACGTATATGAATGTGAACTCATCAAATAATTGGAACTCATCAAACATTGGAACTCATATATGAATGTAAAAGTTTTTAGTGTTGTATGACAAAAGTTTTTAACTAATATGTATACGTATATGAATGTGAACTCATCAAACAATTGGAGATAACGTCAATAACTAATATTGTACCGAGTCTTTAACTAATATGTATACGTATATGAATGTAAAGTTGCAAAGCTAAACGAAATGGCTACTCTGTATTTGATAAAAGAAAAGGGTTACATATAAACATTGCTGCTACTCCCTATTTATAATACAAAACTAATAAAAAAACACATGCAAAAATAGAACTCCACACTCATTTCCATCAACGTCCACATGCATTAAATTCGGTCAACACCGTTCCCTCTAATCTCGGTCAAATCTGACCATTTCTCAATTACTTGCAGCATCTTCTAAAACATGGGTAAAATCCCTTTAAAACGTGCAACCTATTATTGACCCGTTTACATGCTGACCCATAACCCGTGATTCGTAAACAAACCGTTTTCCGTATCGGATAAACCCAGTTTAGAACCCGTGACTCGTAAACATACCCGAATAATCCAACACGCTAAACATAAAAACCCAAATAGTTGGCCGCTAAGTATAGAATAATTTGTGACTAATAGACAGTGTACATAATATTTAAGAAAAATATACCGATGTTATATGTTATCATAGTAGATCTAGATGAGATTGATGAAATGAGTGGTCCCCATAACGCTTTTTCTACCATTTCTCATTTATCAGTTGTGATCCTTGCAAGAAATTTATCATCTTCATCTTCAGCATCTTCATAAGTATCTTGTATGGCATGTGTACTTGTACCAACCGTAGATGTAATATTATAACTATAAATCTTAATCTTAAAAATGACACTTCTAGCACATAAACCGTCAAGCAACACATGGCAGACCCAAGTAAACATACATATGTACAATATTAAAAAAAATATTATGAAACTTATTTAAGCAAGGGGCACCCCGTGAGCATATTGCAATGATGGAAAAGGATAAGCAACATGGACCTAATAATTTTTTTCAAGAAGGTCAAAAATTGATGGGTGTCAGTTGTATATCGCTAAATATTTTCTTTCTAGATCGTCGATCGTATCAAATAATAAAAAGAAAAAACAAATTTTAAGCCCCAAAAATTTTTGGCAAAGCCGAAAAAAACGAAACCTAATTGAACCCATCATTAAGACCAAAACTGAAATCAAACGTTTCTAAAAAACCCAAAAACCATTTTCGTTAATTTAGTTCAGTGTGAGCCCAAGCCAACCAAAATCGACCCATGCACACCCATACAATCGGCGCTCGTACGCATCTTGATAGAATCATCAATTGACGAGTACGTGGATGGGGTGGATGGAAAAACATGTCGGTCTTGTATAAAATGGTTATTGGGTATGCGGGTTTGATAGTTAAATAGCTTTTGTTTAAAACAGACTTATTTGTTTAATAGTGTAAATTAGGTTTAGTTGTTTTATATTTGTTAATTAGTTTATGATAGGCTGTTACCGTTATATTTGTTACAGCATGTTTGGTTAATTATATGGGTTGTATTTGAGCGGGCCTATTTGATTAAACAGGTTGACCACTAACCTTTTACACCTAGAATAATTATAAAAGGAACATTTTATAAGATCATGTTTGTTTTAATGATTAATTAAAAACTTACAACTATAATCAACATGATAGGCTGATAAACGCATTTACAACTCATATCATCAAAATAACACGATTGACACGTTATATATATATATATATATATATATATATATATATATATATATATATATATTAACATTGGATGCTCAAAGAAATAATCATTATTCATACACTTAGCGTATTTTTTTTAACATTGGATGCTCAAAGAATAGATATCCATTGCCCAGGATCGACGATCTGTTCGATCAACTGCAAGGGGAAAGTTACTTCTCCAAGATTGATTTGAGGTCAGGTTACCATCAACTGAAGGTTAGAGCTGAAGATGTGCATAAGACTGCATTCAGAACTCGTTATGGTCACTACGAGTTCTTGGTGATGCCTTTCGGGCTCACTAATGCACCAACAGCGTTCATGGATCTCATGAATCGCGTTTGTAAACCCTACTTGGACAAGTTTGTCATGTCTTCATTGATGACATTCTTATTTATTCAAGGAACCAGGCTGATCATGAAAAGCACCTTCGATGTATCCTTAAACTTCTTCAGCAAGAGAAGCTCTACGCCAAGTTTTCAAAATGTGAGTTTTGACTTCGTGAAGTCCAATTTCTTGGACATATTGTGAGTGAGCGTGGTATCCAGGTGGATCCCACTAAGATAGAAGCTATCATTAATTGGAAAGAGCCGAAAACGCCCATAGAGATTCGTAGCTTCTTGGGTCTGGCAGGATATTACAGGTGTTTTATTGAAAATTTTTCAAGGATTGCTGCACCCCTAACCTCATTAACTCGCAAGAATATCAAGTTTGATTGGGGTCCTAAGCAACAAGAATCCTTTGATATTCTTAAATAGAAGTTAAGCAATGCACATGTGTTGACATTACCTGAAGGAATTGAAGAATTTGTGGTATACTGCGACGCATCGCACACTGGAATGGGTTGTGTACTCATGCAAAGAGGCGAGGTCATTGCCTATGCCTCGCGACAATTAAAGGTACACGAAACGAATTACACCACCCACGACTTAGAATTGGGTGCCGTTGTGTTTGCACTAAAACTTTGGAGGCATTATTTATATGGTACCAAATGTGTGATCCTTTCTGATCACAAGAGCCTTCAGCATCTGTTTAATCAGAAGGATCTGAACATGAGACAGCGTCGATGGATGGAGACATTGAATGATTATGATTGTGAAATCCGATACCATCCAGGAAAGGCGAATGTAGTCGCCGATGCTTTGAGCAGAAAGGAACGGATTAAGCCCATTAGAATCAATGCCAAGAGCATTGAATTGAAGAACAATTTAAATGAAAGGTTGTTAGCCGCTCAAAAGGAAGCTGTGTTAGAAGCTAACTATCCGAATGAAAAGTTGGGAGTCACTGCTGAACAGTTAGCATATGGCAAGGATGGAATCATAAGATTGAATGGACGGATATGGGTTCCAATTTATGGAGGACTCAGGGACGTTATCCTTCAAAAAGCCCATAGCTCCAAGTATTTTGTTCATCCTGGTAGTGATAAGATGTATCAGGATTTAAAGGCAAATTACTGGTGGATAGGTTTGAAGAAATCTATAGCCACTTATGTGGCCAAATGTCTGACGTGTGCTCAAGTTAAAGCAGAACACCAGAAGCCGTCAGGTTTGCTACAACAGCCTGAACTTCCCACCTGGAAGTGGGAAATGGTAACTATGGATTTTATCACTAAGTTACCGAAAACAAAGCGAGGAAATGATACTATTTGGTTATAATAGATAGACTGACTAAGTCAGCCCACTTCTTACCTATTAAGGAAACACACAGCTCAGATAAGTTAGCTCAGCTGTACGTGGACGAGATTGTATCTCTTCACGGAGTGCCAGTGTCTGTCATCTCTGATAGGGATATGAGATATACATCTCATTTTTGGAAAAGCTTTCAGTAATCCCTAGGCACTCGATTAAAGTTCAGCACTGCATATCATCCTCAGACGGATGGTCAATGTGAGCGTACAATTCAAACGCTGGAGGATATGTTAAGGGCTTGTGTTATTGATTTAGGTGGAAGTTGGGATGTTCATCTTCCATTGATTGAATTTTTGTATAATAATAGCTATCATTCGAGTATTCAAGCTGCACCTTTTGAAGCTTTGTATGGAAGAAAGTGCAGGACGCCGGTTTGTTGGGTGGAAGTTGGAGATGTCCAACTGACATAACCTGATATAGTCCTAGAGACGGCAGATAAGATCGTGCAGATACGTGATCGTCTCAAAGCTGCCAGGGATAGGCAGAAAAGCTACGCAGATAAAAGGCGTAAACCCCTGAAATTCGAGGTAGGTGACAAAGTGTTACTTAAGGTATCACCCTGGAAAGGGGTGATGCGATTTGGCAAGAAAGGCAAGCTAAGCCCCAGATACATAGGACCATTTGAGATCATCAAATGTGTCGGAAAAGTGGCTTACAAGCTCAACCTGCCTGAAGAGCTCAGTGGAATCCATAACGTATTTTACATCTGTAACTTGAAGAAATG